>NC_092709.1:76014138-76320424 GCF_047496885.1 Scyliorhinus torazame | reverse complement strand
GCATGCTAACGAGGTTGTACCATAACAAAAGAAGAAGAACGTTGAAATGTGGTCCGATCAAACGAGACCTGGAACGATAAAACAGTGACATGTTACAATACAGTAGTTGCTAAAACTTGACGTGTGAACAGTCTCATAAGTCCAGTCTAGTAGGATATAACCAACACAGCTCAACTGCCCCACTTGTCAGCGCTTCCAGCCAGCCCAACCACGTGAGACCCTGCAGCCCCATGAGTTGGTCACGTCACCATGGACCAAGGTGGGCATCGACCTGTTCCACGGGCTGGGTAGAAACTATGTCCTTATCGTGGACTACTTTTCGAATTACCCGGAGGTGATACGGTTGCACGACCTCACCTCGTCTGAAGTCATTCGTGCATGTCAAGAAACCTTTGCTCGACACGGCATCCCGCTCACGGTTATGTCGGACAATGGCCCCTGCTTCGCCAGCCAAGAATGGTCCAAACTTTGCCAGGCGGTACAATTTTGCCCACGTGACGTCCAGTCTCCTGTACCCCCAATCCAACGGCAAAGCAGAGAAGGGAGTACATATCGTCAAACGGCTCCTATGCAAGGCTGCCGATGCTGGGTCTGATTTCTACCTTGCCTTGCTGGCCTATCGCTCCGCCCCACTGTCCACTGGCCTGTCGCCAGCTCAGTTATCATGAGTCGCACCCTGAGGACGACGGTGCCATCCATCCATGTTCCAGACCTCGACCATGTTCCGTTCCTTCGCCGGATGCAGCTGTCTCGTGCACAGCACAAGGTGGCTCATGACTCCCGTGCAGCTGAACTCCCTGCTCTGGCTCCAGATGACAATGTCCGCGTCCATCTTCCGGATGGTGGCTGGTCTGCAACTGCTGTTGTCCTCCGGCAGGTGCCCCCCCGCTCGTTCCTGGTTCGTCTACCGGATGGCTCTATTCTGCGCCGCAATCGACGTGCCCTTCGCTTTGTTCATCTCGTGATCCTCCAGTGTCGCCTCGCCTTCCTGCTGACCCTGCCACGGACTATGCAGAGCTCCCTGTCACTCTGCCTCCCCCTGACTTTGACGCAGTCCAGCCCGCTCCTGAACCAGCGGCTCTCGAGCCACCCTTGAGGCGGTCAACCAGAATTCGTCGCCCACCTCAGAGACTAAATTTATGAACTTTTCGAATTTATGGACTCTCTGAATTGTTTCGTTGCTTTGTTTGATCATTTCCCTGGTTTGTATATAGTGTTGATCTGCACCAGGTACCTTCCCATGTAAATAGCTTAGTTCTCATGTACGTAGTCCTGTAAATATGTCTTCGCACCCCACACGTAGTTAGGAACATTCTCACCACACATTATTTATTGCCACACACATACATTTTTATAAAAGGGGGGATGTCATAATATACACCAGTATATCATGGTGCAGACACACACACTGATGGACACACAGCAAGACCAATCAACACACACAACACCGCAGCCAATCACCAGTTAGACCACACTCACTACATAGACAGAGGGCATCAGAGTTCCCGCTCATTCGGGATGCAGCCTCTTAGAAGGACAGAGCTTACAGCTTACAGCACAGTTCTTCACCATGTGCTGAGTGCATAGACTGGTTAGGACAGGCATAGGTCTTTAGTTTAATCTATCATCGTGTTAACCCACAGTGAAAGTATGTTCAACAGTTTCTAACTTAATAAAATACTGTTGTACTATTTTAAGTGTTGGTGGCCTGTATGTATTCCACGGATCCAGAGCACCCAACACATCACACACTTCACTCCACACACACACCATCCCAGCCAACGAGATGGCAGCGAGGAGAGCAGCACCCCGATTCACGGCCGCTGAACTCAAGACCATGCTGCACGCCATGGAGGAGAGGCAGGTGATCCTGTACCCCAGGGTGGAAAGGAGGTTGCCAGTCGCCGTCAATCATCATTCGGCATGCCTGGATGCAGGTGGCAGAGGTCATGAGTGCCATGGACAACACCGCGAGGACCGGCCCGCAGTGCCAAAAAAACCTGCGCAACCTCATTAGGGCGGCCAGGGTGAGTAGGCAACACTGTGCCCCTAGCACCGACCCCCTACCTATACATCCATAACCCCTCCCCCACCAGGACAGTGGCTGAACCCTCACCCTACACCACATGCCGGCACCCATACCAGCCGCTATAGCCGGGTGCCATGGCCACCAAAATCACGTGCTACCCAGCCCCTGGGCTGCATGTGTTGGACTGTCTAACACTGTGTGTTTTCTGTCTATCCCGCCCCCCCAGGAGAAGGTCGCTCATAATCGCCGAGAGAGGGAGAAGACCTGCGGCACCTCACAGCAGATCAGAGGACCCTGGACATGGTTGGTGGGCCCGGAGAAAGGCAGTTGCCAGGGTGGAGGTCGGCATCGAGCAAGGACATGAGACCACACTGAGTTGCGGTTCCCCATAGCATGTGTGTCACCCCCCCCCATCACCACCCCTCTACTCATCCCCAAGCCACACTCACACCCACCAGCAGCCCACACCACCCCCCAAACCCCCACTTCACCACCATCACCCCCACACCCCCTCTCCACCACTAACGCCCCTCCCCATACGCCCCCACCAATTCCACTGCCCCCTTCCGGCCTGCTATGCAATCTGCGTCTTGTCTTGTGTCTTGCAGGAGCTGATGGTGATGGCACGGGCCCATCTTGTGTCTGCCGCCCCCCAACCCCAACCACAAGTGGAGATCAGCGACGATGAGGACGCGAACACGGGCAGGAGCCCTCGATCCGCATCCCATGACATCCCGGAGCTCGACTCCAGGGAAGATACTCACTTCCCGTCACACCTTTCTCCAACACCCTGCGGGAGTGTTCACAGTCTTAGCCAGGGTAGTGGAGGAGAAGATGGACCTCGACCCTATGGTGGCGACATTTGGGGTCTCAGAGAAGCTGGAACTCATGGAGAGGAGGAAGGCCGATGACTTGGCCTTCGCCTCTCTGATTGCACGGCGGCGAATTTTGCTGGAGTGGCGGTCGGCATCGCCACCGGGGGGTAACGGCTTGGTTGGGTGACCTGTACGACTTCCTGCGATTGGAGAAGGTAAAGTATGAGTTAAGGGGCTCTTCAGAGGGGTTTGAGGAAAGGTGGGGGATGTTTATGAGGAGCTGTTCGTCGCGGGGAGGGGGGGTGAAAAAGAGGAAAAATGTGTGCAGACTGTATAGTTGATTATTGGGAAGTATGTTTCCTGGGGTGTTTGTTCACTGTAACCTGTTTTGATTTTTGTTTGTAATAAAATACATTAAAAAAAAAAGCTTTCTCCAACACCCTCCACCACCCCAGAGCCACTCACCTCAGTTGGGCACTTCAGTGAAGAGTTTCCTGGGATACTATCTGCTGCGCATTACACACATGCACAGCAGGTGGAGGTAGGAACCACTAAAGGGCAGACGGTCGGAGGGCGGGCTGACCCCAGGGACTAGCTCCCGTCCAGACGGATTTCAGGCTTCTGGAACAGACCTTCCCATCAATTGTGGAGATGTAGTCGAGTCAGGGAATACATGAGGAGTTGTCGGAGAGCATCCCGCGGCAGCAAACGCATTTGGAGGAGTCTAAACATATGCAGGATCAGGAGGCAGTGCCGACCATGCGTGCCACCCTGGCCAACACTGCAAGAGTGGTGTCTACGGTGGATGCCTTGGGGGTGAAGGTTTCAGCCATGGGTCAAGATGTCCAAGGCCTGGGACAATCTGTGCAGACAGTGGCCGAGGCCCAGGCCAGGGCTGTCCTGTCACAGGAGGCCATGCGCCAGAGCCACCTGGACATTGCAGTGGCGCTCCAGAGCGTGGCCCAGTCACAGCAGGTCATCACTGAAAGTGTCAAATACATTGTCCGGGCGCTGGCCGACATGGCACAGACGCAGACGGAGGTGGCCCAGCCCCAGAGAGAGATGGTGCAGTCACTGGCTGTTGTGTCACAAGGTGGTGGCACAGTCACTGGATGATGTGGCACAGTCCCAGAAAGAAGTGGTCCACTCCCTGTGTTCCATGGCCGCGAGCATGGCGGCCCTAGTCAAGTTGAGAGCGGGCCAGGGCAGCATGGTGGTGCAGTGGTTAGCATTGCTGCCTCATGACGCCGAGGTCCCAGGTTCGATCCCGGCTCTGGGTCACTGTCCGTGTGGAGTTTGCACATTCTCCCCGTGTTTGCGTGGGTCTCACCCCCCCAACCCAATGATATGCACGGTAGGTGGATTGGCCACACTAAATTGCCCTGTAATTGGAAAACATTAATTGGGTACTCTAAATTTTTTTTTTTAAAGATGAAAGCGGGCCTCCAGGACTGGCAGCACCAGGTGGTGGGTGAGCCTCGGGGTTAGCTCCCCTTGCACCCCTGTCCCATGGAGTAGCCCGGGGCCATCAGATTCTCAGATTCCCTCCTCCTCTCCCAGGTACATCACACGGGCAGCGGGCAGAACAGGGCAGCACCACACCACCTGGGACACCCGAGCAGCATCTGGGGCCCTTCAGGCCTGATCACCCCAGAAGATGGCCACCAAAGAGGACCCAGGTCACAGGGTGGGGATCGCAGCAGGCCACCCACACTCGTTTTTAAAAATTTTTTTTTAATTAAATGTTTTCATAAAATATCAATAACAAAATGAGAAAGAAAAAAGAACCCAACACGGTTAAGTACAAAACACAATCTAAAAACGCAACCCCCCAAACCCCTCCCCCCTGTACATAGATAATAAATTAACATTAATACACCGACTTAACACAACAGGTGTACACCCCCTCAGACCCTTCCAGTGTAAATAACATAAACAAAAATAAAGTAAACCCCCCCCGCGAGCTGCTGCTGCCATTGACCAATGTCTATCGTTCTGCCAGGAAGTCTAAGAACGGTTGCCACCGCCTAAAGAACCCTTGTACCGACCCTCTCAAGGCAAATTTCAACCTCTCTAATTTAATGAACCCTGCCATATCGCTGATCCAGGATTCCACACTTGGGGGCCTCGCATCTTTCCACTGAAGGAGAATCCTTCGCCGGGCTACCAGGGACGCAAAGGCCAGAATTCCGGCCTCTTTCGCCTCGTGCACTCCCGGCTCCTCTGCCACCCCAAATATTGCGAGCCCCCAGCCCGGTTTGACCCTGGATCCTACCACCCTCGACACCGTCCTCGCTACGTCCTTCCAAAATTCCTCCAGCGCTGGGCATGCCCAGAACATATGGGTGTGATTTTCTGGGCTCACTGAGCACCTAACACACTTGTCCTCACCCCCAAAGAACCGGCTCATCCTTGTCCCGGTCATGTGTGCCCTGTGCAGCATCTTAAACTGTATGAGGATGAGCCTCGCGCATGAAGAGGAAGAGTTCACCCTCCCTAGGGCATCTGCCCACGTCCCCTCTTCGATCTCCTCTCCCAACTCCTCCTCCCACTTACCTTTCAACTCCACCACCGAGGCCTCTTCCTCCTCCTGCATCACCTGGTAAGTTTCCGAGATCTACCCCACTCCCACCCACCCCCCCGAGAGCACCCTTTCCTGTACTGTGCGTGGCAGTAGCCGCGTAATTCCACCTGCCATCTGGCAAACGCCTTTACCTGTAAGTACCTGAAGGTGTTCCCCGGGGGGGAGCCCGTACTTCTCCTCCAGCTCACCCAAGCTCGCGAATTTCCCGTCCACAAACAGGTCCCCCAACTTTCGTATCCCTGCCCTGTGCCACCCCAAAAACTCTCCACCTGTTCTTCCTGGGGCGAACCAGTGGTTCCCCCGTAATGGGGTCCAGGCCGAGGCCCCAACTTCCCCCCTATGCCGCCTCCACTGCCCCCAAATTTTGAGAGCCGCCACCACCACCGGGCTCGTGGTATACCTCCTTGGAGGGAGCGGCAGCGGCACCATTGCCAGCACCCTCAGACTCGTACCCACACAGGACGCCGTCTCCAGCCTCTTCCATGCTGGTCCCTCCCCCTCCATCACCCAGTTGCGCACTATTGTCGCATTGGCGGCCCAGTAGTGCCCACAGAGGTTGGGCAGGGCCAGCCCCCCCCTATCTCTACTCCGTTCCAGGAACACCCTTCTCACCCTCAGAGTCCCTTGCGCCCACACAAACCCCATTATACTCCTGTTAATCCGCCTGAAAAAAGCCTTCGGGATAAACACAGGGAGGCACTGGAACAGGAACAGAAACCTTGGGAGCACCGTCATTTTGATTGACTGCACCCTACCCGCCAAGGACAGCGGCAACGCGTCCCACCTCTTGAACTCCTCCTCCATTTGCTCCACCAGCCTTGTAAAGTTAAGCCAGTGCAGGGCCCCCCCAGCTCCTGGCCACCTGGACCCCCAAGTATCTGAAGCTCTTCTCCGCCCTTTTTAGTGGGAGCTCGTCAATCTCCCTCTCCTGGTCCCCTAGCTGAACTACGAACAGCTCAGTCTTCCCCATATTGAGCTTGTACCCCGAAAAGTCCCCGAATTCCCTAAGGATCCTCATTACCTCTGGCATTACTCCCACCAGGTCCGCCACATACAGCAGCAGGTCGTCCGCATAAAGCGACACCCTATGCTCATCCCCACCCCGCACCAACCCCCTTCAGTTCCTCGACTCTCTCAGTGCCATAGCCAGGGGTTCAATCGCCAGTGCGAAGAGCAGGGGGGACAGGGGACACCCCTGTCTCGTCCCTCGGTGCAACCAAAAGTACTTGGACCTCCTCCTATTTGTGGCCACACTCTCCATCAGGACCTCATACAACAGCCTAACCCACCTGACAAACCCCTCCCCAAACCCGAACCTCTTCAGCACCTCCCACAGGTACCCCCACTCTACTCTATCGAAGGCTTTCTTAGCGTCCATCGCCACCACTATCTCCGCCTCCCCCTCCCTCACCGGCATCATGATAACGTTAAAAAGCATTCAACTGTCTCCCCTTCACAAACCCCGTCTGGTCTTCATGGATGATCTGCGGCACGCAATCCTCAATCCTCGTGGCTAAGACCTTCGCCAGCACCTTGGCATTTACATTTAGCAAGGAAATCGGTCTGTAAGACCCACATTGCAGGGGATCCTTGTCCCACTTCATGATCAAGGAGATCAGTGCCCGGGACATCGTCGGGGGTAAAGCCTCCCCCTCCCTTGCCTCATTAAAGGTCCTAACGAACAGCGGGCCTAACAGGTCCATATATTTTTTATAGAACGCGACCGGGAAACCGTCCGGCCCCAGTGCCTTCCCCGCCTGCATGCTTCCTATCCCTTTGATCAGCTCCTCCAGCCCAATCGGGGCCCCCAGTCCCTCTTCCACCTTTGGAAACCTCAATTGGTCCAGGAAATGGCCCATCCCTCCCTCCTCCCGTGGGGGCTCGGTTCGGTACAATTCCTCCTAGAAGTCCCTGAAGACCCCATTCATGCCAACCCCACTCCGCACCATGCTCCCTCCCCTGTCCTCAACTCCACCTGATCTCCCTTGCTGCGTCCCGCTTCCGAAGCTGATGCACCAGCATCCGGCTTGCCTTTTCCCCATACTCGTAGACCGCCCCCTGGGCCTTCCTCCACTGCACCTCCGCTTTCCTGGTTGTCATCAGGTCGAATTCGGCCTGGAGGCTGCGCCTCTTCCTCAACAATCCTTCCTCAGGCTCTTCCGCATACCTCCTGTCTACCCTCACCATCTCCCCCACCAGCCTCTCCCTCTCCCCCCGCTCCCTCCGCTCCTTGTGGGCCCTAATGGAGATCAGCTCTCCCCTCACCACCGCCTTCAGTGCCTCCCATACCATCCCCACTCGGATCTCCCCGTTGTCATTGGTCTCCAAGTACCTCTCTATACTTTCTCGGACCCGCTCGCTCACCTCCTCGTCCGCCAACAGCCCCACCTGCAAGCGCCACAGCGGGCGCTGGTCCCTCTCCTCCCCCATCTCCAAGTCCACCCAATGCGGGGCGTGGTCCGAAATGGCTATTGCTGAATACTCGGTATCCTCTACTCTTGCTATCAGCGCCCTACTCAGAATGAAAAAGTCAATTCGAGAATAAGCCTTATGGACATGTGAGAAGAATGAAAATTCCCTCGCCCCCGGCCTTGCAAATCTCCAAGGGTCCACCCCTCCCCTTTGGTCCATAAATCCCCTCAGCACTCTAGCCACCGCCGGCTTCCTACCCGTCCTAGACCTGGAGCGATCCAGTGCCGGATCCAGCACCGTGTTAAAGTCTCCCCCCATTATCAGGCCCCCCACTTCCAAGTCTGGGATCCGACCCAAAATACGCCGCATAAAACCCGCATCGTCCCAGTTCGGAGCATACACATTGACCAGTGCCACCCTCTCTCCCTGCAACTTACCACTTACCATTCGGTACCTACCGCCATTATCTGCCACAATGCTCGACGCCTTGAATGACACCTTCTTTCCCACCAAGATCGCCACCCCTCGATTTTTGGCATTTAGCCCCGAGTGAAACACCTGACCTACCCATCCTTTCCTCAGTCTTACCTGGTCTGCCATCTTCAGGTGTGTCTCCTGGAGCATAACCACATCCGCCTTGAGCGCCTTCAGGTGCGCGAACACGCGGGCCCGCTTAACCGGCCCATTCAGTCCCCTTACATTCCAGGTTATCAGCCGGATCAGGGGGCTCTCCGCCCCCCCTCCGCCGCCGACTAGCCATGACCCCTCCTCGGCCAGCCACGCGCCTGCACCCCACACCCGTCCCGTTCCCCACAGCGACATACCCCCATCTCAAACCCCCCACTCGCTCCAGCTCCTCCTTGACCTTACCAGCAGCAACTCGATTCCCCCCAGCTAGGACTCATCCTAGCTGGTTTACTCCCCCCATTGCACTTCCGCAAGTCAGCTGACTCCTGCTTACCCCGGCCACTCCCGCCTCCCCTTCGACTCCTCCCATTGTGTGGCACACCCTCCTCTCCCGCTCCCCATCCACAGGTTCTCCCCCTCCCCCCTCCGTTCTAAGCACGGGAAACAATCCTCGCTTCCCCCCCTCCCCCCAGTCTTCGGCGCGGGAAATAAGCCCGCGCTCTCCACCTACCAGGCCCCGCCACCAACCAAAACAGTGCCCAACCCGCCCCATCCACCCTCCCCAACCCGAAAGTGAAAAACACAGAGAAAAAGAAACCCAAAATAATGCAAAGGCCAATGCTGAACCAAAAATAGGCATAACATATCCACCGCAGTCCCCAATCGCCCATCCAGACCCTCAGTCTGTGTCCAGCTTCTCGACCTGAACAAAGGCCCACGCCTCCTCCGGAAACTCAAAATAATGGTGCCGGTCCTTGTAGGTGACCCACATTCACGCCGGCTGCAACATGCCAAACTTCACCCCCTCCCTGTGCAGCACCGCCTTCGCTCAATTGTACCCGGCCCTCCTCTTCGCCACCTCCGCACTCCAGTCCTGGTATATTCGAACCTCCACGTTCTCCCACCTGCTGCTCCTCCCCTTCTTGGCCCACCTGAGCACACACTCCCGATCGACGAACCAATGGAACCGCACCAGCACCGCCCGCGGAGGCTCGTTAGCCTTGGGCCTCCTCGCCAACACTCTATGGGCCCCTTCCAGCTCCAGGGGTCCCTGGAAGACCCCGCTCCCATCAGCGAGCTCAACATGGTGACCACATAGGCCCCCACGTCCAGCCCCTCCAGCCCCTCCAGGAGGCCCAGAATCCGCAGATTCTTCCGCCTCGACCGATTCTCCATCTCCTCGAACCGTTCCTGCCATTTCTTGTGGAGCGCCTCGTGTGCCTCCACCTTTACCGCCAGGACTAAGATCTCGTCCTCATTGTCAGAGATCTTTTGTTGAGCCTCTCGGATCGCCACCCCCTGGGCCGTCTGTGTCTCCAACAGCTTATCAATAGAAGCCTTCATCGGCTCTAGCAGGTCCTTTTTAATCTCTCTGAGGCAGTGCTGGATACCCTCCTGTTGCTCATCCGCCCACTGCCTCCACGCTGCCTGGTCTCCGCTCGCCGCCATTTTGTCCTTCTTCCCTCCCTTCTTCGGGTCCACCACCTTTTTTGTCGCCCCGCTCCTAGTTAAAGCCATATACTGACGGGGAACTATTATTAACTCCTTCCCACACCGGGAAATGTCGAAACAGTGCCGTTGGGGGCCCTGAAAAGAGCCCAAAAGTCCGTTTTTGCGGGAGCCGCCGAATGTGCGACTTAGCTCCGCGTAGCCGCAACCGGAAGTCTCGAGAGGGAATCCTTTTGGCAGTGTTCGCTTCACCAATCTGCCCCAAAAAGTCTGTAGAAACTCCTGAAAAAGGTCTGAGAGTCCATTCCAGATGGGAGCTGCCGAATGCGCGACCTACCCCTCCATGGCTGCTACTGGAAGCCTCGTCCCCGTTTCTTCAATGGCCTTGGTTAGATCTTTTCACAGTTGTTCCCTCTGCTGCTAGAATTCACCTTTAATGAAGGCCCTCAAGTCAGCTTGAAACCTTTAAGCTTGCCCTTCCCCCCACCTGCATGCTGGAAGAGGCCCCTGTCTCCCCTGCAGCTACAGCCAAATCTTTTACTATTTCTGCCGGGTCTGGTAACCAAGAGACATACCATTCCTGGGGGACATTGTCGGGGGAATGTTGCAGTTCCGTTGGGGGCCCTGTGAAGAGCCCAAAAGTCCGTTCCAAGCGGGAGCTGCCGAACCTGCGACTTAGCTCTGCATAGCCGCACCCGGAAGTCCCACCCACACTCGTGATGTACTGTCTGGCGATCCACCTAGATGCAGTGTTAGGAATCGTAAGGCCAGACAGGTAGACACCCATTATCTTTGCACGGGTGCAGCGTTGGGGAAAGGGCACTAACCTGTATACATATATATGTTCACTCTAAACCCATATTTCACTATATTACAGCCTGCCTCGGTGCTCTGTCAGTGTGAGGGATGGGCTGGGCTGACTGTAAAGGGGGCAGGTGTTGTGGGTTGGGGGGTGCTCGGCAGAGGGCCGGGAGGGGGCTTTGGCCATGGACCCCAGTACAGCCAGCGCTCACTGTTCCCGTGCCCCCCATCCCCCTCCACTTCCACGTCCACCACCCGAAGGGTTTGGTGGCACCGTGTGATGGAATGGCCAGCTCGCATGTAGAGATCATCCAGGTGGATGGTGGAAGGTGCTATCGTGGGCAGGAGTCAGACGTCAGAAAATGGTGCAGAGGGCCAGAGCTCATCGCAGAGCGGGTCGTCATCACCCTCTACCCCATGGAACAGACCCGCTGTTACCTCCAACCCAGGGCCTGCACCCGTAGTGAGGCAGGTAGGAATCACAATGGAGGGGGCTGCAAAGGGGAAGGCACGGGGGGGTGTTCATGAGAGGGGGTGATCGGCCGGGTAGTAGGGGTGGGATGGGATGTCCATGCCGCTGGCCAGTCCCCAATAGTCGGTGAACCTAAAGGTGATCAGAGCGGCCCGTGCACGTTGGCCCTGGCGCACACATTGTGCGGCCTCCCGTGCCTGTCTGGGCCCCATGTCCTGCCCATCCTCCCCCTTCCCCACATCCTCCCTGTCAGACGAGGCCTGGCGTTCATCCTCCTGCTCCAGCACGTCGCCCCTCTTCTGGACAGTGTTGTGGAGGGTACAGCAGTCCACCACGGTATGGGAGACTCTCCTAGAGCTATACTGGAGGCCTCCCCAGAGTGGGCCAGGCACCTGAACCGCATCTTCAGGACGGCGAAGCACTGTTCGATCCTGTTTCTGGTTGCTGCAGGTGTCGTTGTAGTGGGTCTCCGCGATGGTCTGGGGCCTCCTGATAGGCATCGTCATGCCACGGCCGCAGTGGATAACACCTGTTGTCCCAGATGGGCCGGGAATCGTCGAATGTGCCAGGATGAAGGCATCCTGCACATTGCCCGGGGATCAGGCTCAGACGTCCATGATGCGCAGCTCATGGTCAAACACCAGCAGCACATTAATCGAGTGGAACCCTTTTCGGATTGTGAAGATCGGCCTGACATCCACAGGTGCATCCTGTCGACCACAACCTGGATGCGGGCATCTCGGTGATGGCAGCGAACCCCACTGCCCTGGCATCCTGGTGGGCTTGGTCCACATTGAAATGGATGTATTGTGCCAACCAGGCATATAGGGTCTCCGTGACGGTGCAGGTGCACTTGTGCACTGAGCTCTGAGAGATCCCGGATAGGTGCCCACCCGGCGCCTGGAGGGACCCGTTCCATAAAGCATCAGGGCGACCGTCAACTTAATAGCCACTGGGAATGGGTGTCCTCCCCAATTTGATGGGTCTCCCACATCACGGTGGCCTGCTGCGTCCTTGACAATATCGCGCAGCAAACTGGTGACGTGCTAATCAGGTGTGGGGGTGGCAGAGGGGGCCATGGGAGGGAGGAGGTGGGGGTGGTGTGGTGGGTTTGGAGGGGTGCTGGTGGGTGTAGGTGTGCGGATGGTGACACATGTGCCATGGGAACTGAAACTCAGTGGGGTCTCACTTGCTCGCCTGATGCCGAACACCGCCTCAGTGATTACCCTCTCCCCAGCCCACCGATCAGGTCCAAGGCCCACTGCTCGGTTGCAGTGAGAGGCCACAGGTCTGGTGGTTCCCCCTCTGGCTTTCTCCGCTCCGGTTGTGTGCCGCCTTCTCCTGGGGTGGGTGTAGGGTGCGGGGGGAGAGACAGGAAATACACAGTATTAGACAGTCAGAAGTAGGCAGCACAGTGGGTGGATGATTGGTGGCCTTCGTGGCCAGGGCACCTGGCCATGGTGGCCAATATGGGTGCTGGCAGGTGGTGCAAGGTAGGAGTTTAGTCGCCTCACCCCCGGGGTGGGGGGGTGGGTTGCAGGTGTGTTTGATGGGGGTTAGTGGCAGGGCACACTACTCCCCTAGCCACCCTGGGGAAGTTGTGCAGTTTCTTGCGGCACTGCTAGCCGGTCCTGGCAATGTTGCCCATGGTGCTCACATCCTCTCCCACATGCGCCCAGACCCGGTACACGGTGACAACCGTCTCCCCACCTAGGATACAGGGTTGCTCGCCTCTCCTCCTTTACATCGAGTAGAGTCTCCAGTTCGGCTTCGGTTGCTGCCCTCTTATTGGCTGGGATGAGTGTGTGTGGGGAGTGGAGTGCTTATATGCGGCTGCAGCTTTCAGCCTCTCGAGTGTCAATCCTGAATCCGGCGAATCAGGCACTGTTTTTCATTGGAATCGATTGTGTTCCACGTGGCACCGGTGCTAGCCCATTAACGGCCGGAGGATTGATCTGGGAACAGCGACAATTTTGCTGTCGTAGAACTCCACCGATTCAGTCCCGGCGACAGCACTCTGGCACAGAGAATTCTGCCGATGGTCTTTGTTGCCAGACAAATTAAAGAAGAATGTCCAGAATAACACCAGGCATTTTTCATTACATTCATCAACCTCGCCAAAGCATTTGACTCAGTAAATCGTGAGACTCTGGATTTGTTAAAGTGGCACATAACTGGCTTGCCAGCCCATGGAATAAAAGACACAGCGGCAGCATGGAAATGCTGGGTGAGTGGAATCATTGGCTGAGTGAAGGAAACAGAGAGTAGTAGTGAATAGTTGTTGTTTGGATTGCAGTCAGCACTTGGCCTTTCTTGATTTACACTAATGGCCTAGACTTGTGTGCACAGAGCACAATTTCAAAACCTGAAAATGATACAGATCCTCAAAGAATTCTGAACGGTGAGGCGAATAGTAATTCGATTTAAGAGGGCAGATGACAAATGGCAGATGAAATTTACTGCAAAGAAGTGTGAAGTGATTCATTTGAGTAGGAAGAATGAGGAGAGGCAATATAAAATAAAGGGCTGAATTTTCCCGGCCCATTTTTGACAGGATGGGAGACAGAAGGGCAGGTAAAGTGGCAAGGGAGGCATCGGGAGTGGAGTTGGCATCTTCCTGCCAACTTCCTGGTATTCTAAATTTATTTTAAAAAACAGCGCCATCGGTGCACTGCAAGTCCTTCACCCGCCCCGATGACTGTCAGGCCCCAACTTCGCTGACCTGCCTGCCTTTGAGGGTGCCGCGCCATTGAAGCACCGTGACTCTGGTGGTGCAGCTGTTGTTGGCCCTCTGATTGTGCCGGTAACTCTTCGAGGCACACTAGGTCTTCAATCAGTCGGTAATATTCTACCCTGGGTCCTGCCAATCGGTGTGGTGGGGTTGTCTCTGTATCGGGACCACCAGGCATTGGCAAAATTCCAACCCAAAGGGTGCAATTCTGAGGGGGGGTGCGGGAACAAAGAATCCTTCAGGTAGATGTGCACAAATTGTCAGAGGTGGCTGGGCAGGTTGAGAAGTTGGTGAAAAAGGCAAACGGGGTCTTTAGAATCATAGAATTTACAGTGAAAAAGGAGGCCATTCGGCCCATCGAGTTTGCACCGCCCCTTGGAAACACATTCTCCCCGTGTTTGCGTGTGTTTCGCCCCCACAACCCAAAGATGTGCAGGGTAGGTGGATTGGCCACGCTAAATTGCCCCTTAATTGGAAAAATAAATTGGGCACTCTAAATTTAAAAAAAAAGAAAGAGCACCCGAACAAAGCCCACACCTCCGCCCTATCCCTGTAACCCAGTAACCTCACCTAACTTTTTTGGACACTAAGGGCAATTTTAGCATGGCCAATCCACCTAACCTGCACATCTTTCGACTGTGGGAGGAAACCGGAGCACCCGGAGGAAACCCACGCAGACATGGGGAGAGCGTGCAGACTCCGCACAGACATTGACCTAAGCCGGGAATCGAACTTGGAACCCTGGAGCTGTGAAGCACCAGTTCTAACTGCTGTGCTACCGTGCTTCCTCATAGCCTTATTGATCGAGGTTTAAAATATAATAGGGGGGACGGCACAGAGGCGCAGTAGTTAGCACTGCTCTCTCAGGGCGCCGAGGACCCAGGTTCGATACTGGCCACATGCCATGATCATGTGGAGTTTGCACATTCTCCCCGTCTGCGTGGTCTCACCCCCACAACCCAATGATGTGCAGGTTAGGTAGATTGGCTACGATAAAATTGCCCTGTAAAAAATAAATAAAATAAAATATAATAGAAAGGAAGTTAGTTATTTTAAAAAATATATATTTTTATTCTCCTCCTTTTTCACATTTTCTCCCAAATTTACACCCACCATCAATAAACAATAATCAGAGGCTTCCGGGTGCGGCGATGACCAGCTAAGTCGCACGTTTCGGCAGCTCCCGGTGGAACGGACTTTTGGGCTCTTAATAGGAGCCCCAACGGCAATTTAAACGGCCAAAAACACTGTGCGGTAAACTAGAAGGGAATCCCCCCGGACACGCATGGATAAAGGAGAGGATAGCAGCCGGATTGTGGAGGATCCTCTGGAGCAGCGGCAAGGAAGGCAAGCTCAAAGCAAGATGGTGTCGGAAGGTGGCCGTTTGTTATGGGGCCCGGACCAACAAGAGTTCCTGCGGCGCTGTGTGGAAGAGCTGAAAAAGGAATTGAAGAAGGAGTTGTTGGCCCCGATATTACAGGCGATTGAAGGGCTAAAGGAGGAGCAGAAGACTCAAGAGCAGGAGCTTCGGGTCGTGAAGGCAAAGGCTGCTGAAAACGAAGATGAAATACAGGGCCTGGTGGTGAAGACAGAGACGTACGAGGCGCAGCACAAAAGGTGTGTGGAAAGGCTGGAAGTACTGGAGAATAATTCGAGGAGGAAGAATTTAAGGGTTCTGGGTCTTCCCGAAGGCGTAGAAGGGGCGGACATCGGGACATATGTGAGCACGATGCTTCACTCGCTAATGGGATCGGAGGCCCCGACGGGCCCTTTGGAGGTGGAGGGAGCTTATCGAGTTATGGCGCGAAGACCAAGGGCAGGAGAAATACCTCGAGCCATAGTGGTGAGGTTTCACCGCTATTATGACAGAGAGATGGTCCTAAGATGGGCGAAGAAAACTCGGAGCTGCAGGTGGGAGAACACGGTGATCCGCGTATACCAGGATTGGAGTGCGGAGGTGGCGAGAAGGAGGGCAAGTTTTAATCGAGCTAAGGCGGTGACAGACAGTCAGAGGTCAGACAGACTCTTCACAAGAACAGCAGCTGGTGATCAGGTCACAGACAGACAGTTCAGATGCAACATAGTATAAGCGCTGGAGAGAGAACAAACTCATATAAATAAAGCATCTACTTCAACTGTAAGACTATGAGCTTTATTCAGACACAAGGAATAATACAATTAACACACACAGCCTTCTCCCCCAACCCTCCCACCCCCCCCTCAACTAATGTTCGATGTTATCCAGTTCTTGAAAGTGCATAATGAATAATGCCCATGAATTGTAGAAACCCTCCATCCTTCCCCTCAGTTCAAACTTAACCTTCTCAAGAGTCAAGAATTCCAACAGGTCCCCCCGCCACGCCAGGGCACAGGGTGGAGAGGTTGCTCTCTAACCCATCAGGATCCGCCTTTGGGCGATTAACGAGGCGAAGGCTACAACATCTGCCTCCGCACCCATAGAAAGGAAGTTATGGCGAACCTTTATGTAACACTGGTCTGGCCTCAACTGGTATTATGTCCATTTCTGGGCACTGCATTTCAGGACTATGTTGTAGCCACCTGGGTTGGCCACTTCCCGGGGGTGGAGGGGGGGGGGGGTTGGGGAGGGGGAGTACTCTTCTTTCCACACATGTATAACGTGTATTCGGGAATTGATTCCTTTGTGGTGAGTCGGGCAGTATTGATAGATGTGCCGAGGGCCGAGTATGCAGGAATCGTGATTTGGTTCATGCGCCACATTGGCTGGAGGTGAAGCTTAGCCCGGGGCAAGTGCAGAGGCCGGGATGGAGGCTAGATTCGGATCTTTTGGCAGATAAGGGATTTTGTGAAAAGGTGAGGTCTGCGATTGGGGATTACGTGGAGCTTAGTCAGAATGGGGAGGTGTCAGCAGCCATGTTCTGGGAGGCATTAAATGCAGTGGTCCGAGGGGAGATTATCTTGTTCAAGGCGCACAGGGATAGGGGGCGGAGCGAGGAGCGTGGACGATTGCTAGATGAGATAGTCGATGCGGACAGGAGATACTCGGGGCCCCCACTAAAGAGTTGTTGGCGGAGAGGAAGATGGTGCAGGGGTGGTTTGGAAGGTTGATGACGGGAAAGACGGTGGGGCAGTTACGGAGGGCGAGGGGTTTGCAATATGAATATGGAGAGAAGGCAAGCCGCATGTTGGTCCACCATCTGAGGAGGCAGGCTGCGTCGAGGGAATTTCTAAGGGTGCGAACAGAGAAGGGGGAAGTGATGTCAGAGCTGGGGGAGGATAAACGAGATGTTCAGGGTTTATTATTTGAGGCTGTACAGGACCAAGCCGGGCGGAGAGGAAGGAGATATGGCACGGTTTTTGCATGGGTTGGAGTTTCCAAGGTTGGAGAAAGAGAGGAGGCAGGCATTGGAGGAGTCGCTGGGACTGAGGGAGGCGATAGACAGCATTAGGGGGGATGAAGTCGGGGAAGGCTTTCCAGCGGCGTTTTATAAGGCGTTTTGTGGCAGATTTGACACCACATTTGTTGGGGCTGTTTAGTGCGGCATTGGAGAAGGGAGAGCTGTCAGAGCTACTGATGCTATCGCCGATCACGTTAATCCCGAAGAAGGGGAAGAACCCTTGGAGTGTGGGCCGTATAGGCCCATTTCATTGTTGAACACAGACGTGAAAGTGCTGGCTAGGTTATTGGCGGGGAGGATGGAGGGATGTGTGTCAGGGGTGGTCGCTGAGGATCAGATAGGTTTTGTAAAGGGCAGGCAACTCTCTAGTAACATCAGGAGGCTGTTAAATGTGGTCATGACTCCGTCAGTGGGTCGAGTGCCGGAGGTTATTGTTTTTATCGATGCAGAGAAAGCATTTGTGCTGGTGGAGTGGAGGTTTTTATTGACATCTTGTGTAGGTTTGGGTTTGGCTTAAGTTTGTTGGTGATTGAACACTTCGGGGGTCTTGGGGTGGCAAGGGATTGTGAGGGGAGCAGGGAATACGGTTGTCATTGTACATGGATGACCTGTTGATCCCCTGTGCAGTCCAAAATTCTGTGAAGTCATCTCATTAGTACACACAACAAATGTTTGTGATTACGTGGAGCTTAATCAGGACGGGGAGGTGTCGGTGGCCACATTCTGGGAGGTGTTGAAGACGGTGGTCCGAGGGGAGATTATCTTGTTCAAGGCGCAGAGGGATAGGAGAAAGAGAGAGGAGCATGGACGGTTGCTGGATGAGATAGACAAGGTGGACAGTCTGAGGGCTATGGTGACGGCTCCGCTGCCTCTAGCTCCGGGGAAGTATACGGGGAACTCGGTGGTACAGTAAACGGTCAGGGTGTGGAATCAGCTGTAGAGACACTTAAAGTTGGAGGGGATGTCGGAGTTGACACCACTCTGCGGGATTCATAGGTTTAAGCTGGGAGAGATGGATGGGATATATGGGAAGTGGAGGGAGGCAGGTCTGGTGAGGGTGGGGGCTTGTACTTGGAAGGGAAGTTTGCAGGGGTGAGTTGCGGTAGAGGTTTGGGTTGCTGAAGGGGCAGTGAATTTAGCTATATACAGGTGTGGTATTAGAGGTATGACGGTACCTGATAGGCTGGAGCACCATTGGTGGAAACTGTATGCTTTCTATTGGTTAGGATGTATGGTAGCTCCGCCCTGCTGGGTGGGGTATAAGAGCCCGTGCCGCCCCAGCAGCCTTCATTCCATACCTGAGCTGCTGGGGAAAACATCTAGCTTATTAAAGCCTTCAGTTGGACTACAACCTCGCTTTAGTGGTCATTGATCGTGCAGCAATTGAATAAGCTATTTTTTTGTCAGAAGAAAGGATGGAGCTCCGAGTGAAGCCGGAGTATCTGCAACTCAGCCCCCACGCGGCGAACTCAGCGGCAATCTTCAAGCACTGGCTGGCGTGCTTTAAAGGGTATTTCGGAACGGCCGAAAACACACCCACGGGAGAGCAGAAACTGCAGGTCCTGAACTCAAGGGAGAGCTCGGAGATTTACACCCTCATCAAGGAAGCGGAAGACTTCGATGCAGCAATAGAGCTGCTAAAAGGACACTATATTCGCCCGGTAAACCAGGTCTAAGCCCGGCACCTGCTTGCAACAAGGCAACAAACCCCTGGGGAATCGCTGGAAGAATTCTACCGTGCACTCCTGGTGTTGGGGAGAAACTGCAGCTGCCCGCAAGTTTTGGCGAGTGAACACACTGAACTCTTAGTCCAGGACGCTTTCGTGGCAGGGTATGCTATCCTCACAAATCCGCCAGCGACTGTTAGAAAAAGACACTCTGGGTCTCAGGGAGGCATGGCCCCTTGCAGGCTCCCTGGACGTGGCCTCCAGGAACTCCCGCGCTTACATTCCCGACCGCGCGGCAGCCCCCTGGGCAGCGTGGAACCCCTCCGCGGCCGACCCGAGACATCCCCCATCCCCCCCACTGCAAGGCGGCCTGGCAACCCCGGCGGGCCCCGCTGCTACTTTTGCAGGCAGGCCAAACACCCCTGCCAGCGCTGCCCGGCCCGCGCATCCACCTGCAAGGGATGCGGCAAAAAGGGCCATTTCGTGGGGGTCTGCCAGGCCCGTGCGGTTGCCGCTGTCTCTGGCGGCGAATGCGGTCCGCAACCACAAACTTCTCCATTGTCCCTGTGCGGCCAGCGGTCGCCGCCATCTTCTTATTCCAGGGCCACGTGCGGACCCCGGGCGCCGCCATCTTGTTCCGCGGACGCCACATTAGAGGGATGATCGCTGCCATTTTGAGCACCCCCAGCCATGTGCGACCAATGGGAGCCTCCATCTTGGATGAACCCCCAGGACCCCAGCTCGGCTGACCATGCACTGCCCGAAGAGAACTCTCAACTGCTGTGATTAGCCTCGGTGACTCTGGGTCAGTCCCGGTCTCAAACACTCTCAACTGCTACAACGACCGTATTCATCAACGGGCACGAGACGTCCTGCCTAATCGACTCTGGGAGCACGGAGAGCTTCATACACCCCGACACGGTAAGGCGCTGTTTTCTCCTCATCCACCCCGTTAAACAAAAAATCTCCCTTGTCTCCGGGTCACACTCAGTGGAGGTAAAAGGGTTTTGTGTAGCAAACCTCACAGTCCATGGAAGGGAGTTCAAAGATTTCCGCCTCTACGTCCTTCCCCGCCTCTGCGCAGCTACACTCCTGGGTTTAGACTTCCAGTGTAACCTCCAAAGTCTAACCTTCAAATTCGGCGGCCCTATACCCCCCCTTACTGTCTGCTCCTCGCGTCCCTTCAGGTCGACCCGCCTTCCATGTTTGCGAACCTCACCCCGGATTGCAAACCCATCGCCACCAGCAGCAGACGGTGTGGTATTATAGGTATTACGGTACCTGAGAAGCTGAAGTACCATTGGTAGAACCTGTATGCTTGCTATTGGCTAGAGTGTATAATAGCTCCGCCCTGATAGGCGGGGTTTAAGAACCCATGCCATCCCAGCAGCCCTCATTCTGTACCTGAGCTGCTGGGGGAAACATCTAGCTTATTAAAGCCTTCAGTTGGACTACAACCTCGTTTTAGTGGTCATTGATCATGCATCAATTTAATAAGCTAGATTTTAAGAAGAAAGGATGGAGCTCCGAATCAAGCCGGAGTGTCTGCAACTTAGTCCCCACGCGGCGAACTCAGAGGCAATCTTTAAGCACAGGCTGGCGTGCTTTAAAGGGTATCTCGAGACGGCAGAAAACGTACCCACGGGAGAGCAGAAACTGCACGTCCTACACTCAAGGGTGAGCCCGGAGATCTACGCCCTCATCAAGGGAGCGGAAGACTTCGATGCAGCAATCGAGCTGCTAAAAGGACACTATATTTGCCCGGTAAACCAGGTCTACGCCCGGCATCTGCTTGCAACAAGACGGCAAACCCCTGGGGAATCGTTGGAGGAATTCTACCGCGCACTCCTGGTGCTGGGCAGAAGCTGCGGCTGCCCGCAAGTTTCGGCGAGCGAACACACGGAACACTTAGTCCAGGACGCCTTCGTGGCAGGTATGCTTTCATCACAAATCCGCCATCGCCTGTTAGAGAAAGACACCCTGGATCTTAGGGAGGCACGGGCCCTTGCAGGCTCCCTGGACATAGCCTCCAAGAACGCATGCGCCTACGTTCCCGACCGCGCGGCAGCCCCCTGGGCAGCGTGGAACCCCGCAGCGGCCGACACAGAGACTTCCCCCGATCCCCCGCAGGCCTGCGCTGCAAGGCGGCCTGCCAACCCCGAGGGGCCCCACTGCTACTTTTGCGTGCAGGCCAAGCACCCCCGCCAGCGCTGCCCGGCCCGCGCATCCACCTGCAGGGGATGCGGCAAAAAGGGCCATTTCATGGGGGTATGTCAGGCCCGAGCGGTGGCCGTGGTCTCCAGCAGCGAATCCGGTCCACCACCACATACGTCTCCATGGGTCCCGTGTGGCCAGCGGTCGCCGCAACCCCCATATCCCAGGCCACGTGCGGACCCCGGGCGCCACCATCTTGTTCCACGGACGCCACGCTTGAGGGATGGGCGCTGCCATTTTGTGCACCCCCAGCCATGTGCGACCAATGGGAGACGCCATCTTGGATGAACCCCCAGAACCCCAGCTCGGCCGACCACACACTGCCTGAACAGAATGCCCAACGACTGCAATTGGCCTCGGTGACTCTGGATCAATCTCGCCCTCGAACACTCTCAACTGCTACGACGACCATTTTCATTAACGGGCACGAGATGTCCTGCTTAATTGACTCTGGGAGCACGGAGAGCTTCATACACCCCAACACGGTAAGTCGCTGTTCCCTCCTCATCCACCCTGTTAATCAAAAAATCTCACTGGCCTCCGGTTCCCACTCAATGGAGATAAAGGGGTTTTGTTTAGCAAACCTCACAGTTCAGGGAAGGGAGTTCAAAAATTTCAGTCTCTACGTCCTTCCCCACCTCTGCGCGGCTACACTCCTGGGTTTAGACTTCCAGTGTAACCTTCAAAGTCTGACCTTCCAATTCGGCGGCCCTATACCCCCCCCTTCCTGTCTGCGGCCTCGCGACCCTTAAGGTCGACCTGCCTTCCCTGGTTGCGAACCTCACCCCAGATTGCAAACCCGTCACCACCAGGAGCAGACGCTCCAGTTCCCAGGACCGGATCTTTATTAGGTCAGAGGTCCAAAGGCTACTGAGGGAAGGGGTCATTGAAGCCAGTAACAGCCCCTGGAGAGCGCAAGTAGTGGTGGTAAAGACCGGGGAGAAGCATAGGATGGTCATCGACTACAGTCAGACCATCAACAGGTTTACGCTGCTGGACGGGTACCTCCTCCCCCGCATATCAGACCTGGTAAACAGGATCGCGCATTATAAGGTCTTCGCCACGGTGGATCTCAAGTCCGCCTACCACCAGCTCCCCATCCGCACGAGTGACCGCAAATACATTGCCTTCGAGGCAGAAGGGCAGCTCTATCACTTCTTAAGGGTTCCCTTTTGTGTCACTAACGGGGTCTCGGTCTTCCAGCGCGAGATGGACCGAATGGTTGACCGGTACGGTTTACGGGCAACATTCCCATATCTTGATAATGTCACCATCTGTGGCCACGACCAGCAGGACCACGGCACCAACCTCTGAAAATTTCTCCAGACCGCTAAAATCCTTAACCTAACATACAATAAGGATAAATGCGTGTTTAGCACCGACCGTCTAGCCATTCTCGGCTACGTAGTGCGAAGTGGAGTTATAGGCACTGACCCTGAACACCTGCGCCCCCTGATGGAGTTCCCCCTCCCTCACTGCTCTAAGGCCCTAAAACGCTGCCTGGGTTTTTTTAGCTACTACGCCCAGTGGGTCCCCAACTACGCGAACAAGGCACGTGCCCTGATCCATTCCACAGTTTTTCCCCTGTCAATAGAGGCCGCCAGGCCTTCAGCCGCATCAAAGCGGACATTGCAAAGGCCACGATGCACGCCATCGACGAGTCCCTCCCCTTCCAGGTTGATAGCGATGCGTCCGACATACCTCTGGCGGCAACCCTCAACCAAGCGGGCAGACCCGTGGCCTTCTTCTCTTGTACCCTCCATGCTTCCGAAATCCGCCACTCCTCAGTCGAAAAGGAGGCCCAGGCCTTAGTAGAAGCTGTGCGACATTGGAGGCATTACCTGGCCGGCAGGAGATTCACTCTCCTCACGGACCAGCGGTCGGTGTCTTTCATGTTCGATAATGCACAGCGGGGCAAGATAAAAAACGACAAGATCTTGCGGTGGAGGATCGAACTCTCCACCTACAACTATGAGATCTTGTATCATCCCGGGAAGCTAAACGAGCCTCCTGATGCCCTGTCCCACGGCACATGTGCCACCGCACAACTGGAGCGGCTCTGAGCCCTCCACGAGGACCTCTGCCACCCGGGGGTCACTCGCATTTTCCATTTCATCAAGACCCGCAACCTGCTCTACTCCATCGAGGAGGTCAGGACAGCCACCAGGGACTGCCAAATCTGCGCGGAGCGCAAACCACACTTCGACCTGCCAGAGAGAGCGCACCTGATAAAGGCTTCCCATCCCTTTGAACGCCTCAGCATGGACTTCAAAGGCCCCCTCCCCTCCACCGACAGCAACACGTACTTCCTGAATATGATTGACGAGTACTCCCGGTTCCCATTCGCCATCCCCTGCCCCGACATGACCGCCTCCAACATCATCAAGGCCCTCCATAGCATTTTTGCACTGTTCGGGTTCCCCGCTTACATACACAACGATAGTGGGTCCTCCTTTATGAGCGTCGAACTGCGTCAATTCCTGCTCAGCAAGGGCACCGCCTTGAGCAGGACCACCAGTTACAACCCCCAGGGTAACGGACAGGTAGAGAGGGAGAACGGAATGGTCTGGAAGACCGTCCTACTGGCCCTACGGCCCAGGAACCTCCCAGTCTCCCGCTGGCAAGAAGTCCTCCCGGATGCCCTCCACTCCACCCGGTCACTATTTTGTACAACCACCATTCAGACACCTCACGAACGTCTCCTTGTCTTCCCTAGGAAATCCTCCTCTGGGACCTCGCTCCCGACCTGGCTGGCAGCACCCGGACCCATCCTGCTCCGAAAACACGTGCGGCCGCACAAGACGGACCCGTTGGTCGAGACGGTCCATCTGCTCCATGCTAACCCCCAGTACGCCTACGTGGCGTACCACGACGGCCGACAAGGTACGATCTCCGTACAAGACCTGGCGCCCGCCGGAGCCTCACGCGCAACCCAACCACCAGTCCCACCCTCCCTCCCACCAGTGCACCTTACAGGAGGATTGGTCCTGTCGCCGGCCCCGTCTAGGCCCCCCCAGCCACCGACGCACCCAGCAGGCGCTCCCTCCCCAAGTCAACCATTTTCCCCATCAGCGCCGTCCAGGGGTGCCGAAGCTGCCATGGAGATCGAAGCCACACTCCCGGAGTCACAGACGCCCATAGCCTCCACCGGAGTCACCACCGAAGCTCCGACGATCACAGAGGACGACCAGGGCACCCGATTGCCTGATTGCTTCATTTTAGCTGTAAACTGTAAACTGTAAACTTAAATCACCAATTGTAAATAGCTATCAGAATTGTAAATAGTTACGAAACGCTGTACGGAGGTTTTACGGTACCTCCATAACTAATTCTACTACGTTGCCATGTTTGCAGTATCAGGCCACCACCCCCGCCGGACTCCTTTTTAACAGGGGGTGAATGTGGTATTAGAGGTATTACGGTACCTGATAGGCTGGAGCACCATTGGTGGAAACAGTATGCTTTCTATTGGTTAGGATGTATGGTAGCTCCGCCCTGCTGGGTGGGGTATAAGAGCCCGTGCCGCCCCAGCAGCCTTCATTCTGTACCTGAGCTGCTGGGGGAAATATCTAGCTTATTAAAGCCTTCAGATGGACTACAACCTCGCTTTAGTGGTCATTGATCGTGCATCAACAGGTGAGGGACTTTGCGCAAAAGGAGTGGAAGGAGTTGCCCAGGTTGCCGGAGTACATCTTATTGGAGCAGCTCCTGTTCCTGGATGAGTTGGGAGAGGGTAGGATTGTGGATATATATGGGTGGTTGTGGGAACACGGGGGGCAGCGCAGGTGGTGAGGATCAAGAATGAATGAGAAGAGGAGTTGGGGTCAAATAGGCTGGGGACTGTGGTGCGAGGTGATGCAGAGGGTGAATTCAACCTTTTGTGTGAGGATGAGATTGATTCAGTGCAAGGTGATGCACAAGATACAGATGACACGGGCGAGGATGAGTGGGTTCCTCCACGGTGTGGTCGATGAGTGCGAGAACTGTGGGTGGGGCCGGCAAACCATGTGCACATGTTCTGGGGCTGCGAGAAGCTGGAGAGATACTGGAATACTGGATACTGGTGCTTGAGACGCTATATAAGATTGTAGGCCATCTAAGATGGCAGAGCCGGATGATGCAGATGTCTCTGGAGCTCACTCCAGCTGCCTCTTCATCCCATGGAGATCCCCAGGAGGAGGGACCGCTGGAGGCCGACCCAGGGCCTACCACCATGGAGACGAATGGTCGCACAATCTCCACCTCACCCGAATCCTCCCCCCCCCACTCCTGACAAGGTCAGCGGGCAGAACAGGGTGACATGGCGATGCGAGTGACACCAGTTAGTCAGCCGGCGCCCTCTGGCTCCAGGGCCCCCAGAGGACACCTGCCAAGGGCATCAAACGCCACAGGGCACGAGATGCAGCAGACTGCCTCCTCCTCTAATGTGCATCCTGGGGATACACCTAGACGTAGCGGTAGAGAGTGGAAGATGAAGAGGACTGAGGATCATTGAGCATGCACTGGGGGGCACTGAGTGGGGTGGGGGCACACCATCTGTGCCTAGGGACAATGATGGTTTCAGATGTTCACAATTTTTTTGTTTCTTTTACATATTTTTATTCTCCATTTTCACATTTTCTTCAGAATTTACACCCCACCAACAAGCAGTAAATGGTAACAAATACAAAGTCAACCCCCTTATCAACAACAACAACCCCATCCTCCCACCACCGCAAACAACGCCCCACCTGACAATATTAGCATCAAATAAAACAAACCCTCCCACGGTGGGAAAAACAAAGGAAAAACAAAGACAAAGGAATCAGGAATCACCTATTGACCTATAGAGTCCAACCCCCGCCCCTCCCCCTCACATTCGATGCCATCCAATCCCCGAAATAGTACCGTAAATGACACCCATGAATTCTAAACCCCCCCCTCCCCGACTCCTACCCTCCACTTCCTCTTATAAAACTCCTCCCCCAACCTCTGTTCCTTCCCCCCAACTTTCCATCCCGGCTGGACTCATCAGAACCTGTTCTGCCAGGCTCCGATGGCCGCAACCCCTCCCCCCACCTCACTCCTGTTCACTGGTTGGCTTAAACCGGCCAGCGTGGAGGTCCCCGCCCAGGTCTCTTTTCCCCTTGCCCGGTCCCAGGAAAACCAAGAAATCCCCTTTAGCACACAAACCCCGCATACACACCCAAGCCCCAAAGAACCATCATTTCAAGTGAAAGTCCCATCTCTTCCCTTGTCCAAATATATACAACGTTGGGTCATTTAGCACATACACCAGCCGCAGTGAAAAATACAGCTACATGAGGCTACATCGGTACATGATCATTTCTCAATTCAGCCACAGTCCTTCTGCCTTCGCAAACTCCTCCGCTGCTTCTGCCGTCCCAAAATAAAAGTCCTTGGATTTGTAGGTCACCCTCAACTTAGCTGGATATACTATGCCGCACTGCACCTTGCTGATGTACAGTGCCTTCTTCACCCGGCTGAAGGCAGCCCGCCTCCTCGCCAGCTCCACCGTAAAGTCCTGATATATGCGTATACCAGCTCCAGCCCACTGCACCACCCGCTTCTGCTTTGCCCAGCACAGGACCTTCTCCTTCACACTGGATCTACGAAAACACAGAGTCACTACTTCTGGTGGCTCACTCTCCTTTGGTACAGGCCTCCACGACCGATGAACCCGATCCAGTTCATATCGGGAGGGATCATCCCCCTCCCCCAATAGCTTCGCCAACATCGTGGCAAAATACTCAGTCGGCCTCGGGCCTTCCATCCCTTCGGGCAGACCCACAATCCTCAGATTCTGTCGCCTGGATCTGTTTTCCAAATCGTCCATTTTGGCTCGCAGACCCTTGTTGGTCTCTATTACCTTCCGCATCTCCTTCCCCATTGAGGTAATTTGATCAATGTGCTGCAATAATGTCTCTTCCACTTCCTTCAGCGCCTCACCTTGCTCCCGCACCTCCGCCACTGCGCTCAATACCGCCGCCCTCACCGGGGCAATCGCCTCCTCCACCAGCACTTTCAATACCGCCCCCATCTTCTTATACCGCCCCCGTCTCCTTCAGATGTTCACTATTAATGCATGTTACACCTGATACATGTGAAGCCTCTGTCATGTTATTCTTAGCAGCGGGCCTGCCCGCACCCTCACCCCCAATGCCCTCCGCTCTCCCCATCCCCGGTAAAGTGGGCTACAATATGTGCCGCCAATGTAGACCCCGTGCAGGTGGTGGGTGGGAGCGTGCTGTCAGCAGAAAGACTGGAGTCTGACTTTGGCATAGACTGAAGAGTACCAGAGCTTACCTCACAGCGTGTTATCAGCACTCTCGTGTCTTGTAGATGACCCGCTGACAGTGCTGACACAGGCCCATCACCCTGGAGTGATGTTACACAGACCATGAGAGAGTGAAAAGAGGAGTCAGGAAAGGGATAGGGGAGTGTGGGAAGGGTCGGGGATGGGCACGTGAGGAAGGAAGGAAATGGGTGAAGGGGAGCAAGGGGGAAATGGGGGGGGGGTGGTCAATGGCGGGAGGTGGTGGAGTTGGCGGAAGGGGATGAGCTGATGGACAAGGTCTCGTCCTATGAGAGGCGGGTGGGGATGAGGGTCTCCCTGCCCCTTCGGGCATGCAGGGCCCTCACCGCTGCCTGTCCTCCATCTTCCAGCTCCGCGATTGACCAACGATGCCTGTACACCTTGGGCTCCGATGGGACCTCCCCAGCTCATCCGCCAATCACTCCTGGTCCCGCTCCTTAGCCTCCTCAGACGAAGCCACATGTACCTCCTCCTCCCCCAGCACGGCACCTCGCTGCTGTGCCAGGTTGTGGAAGACAAAGCAGACTACAAAAAAGTTGGACACCCTCTGGGGGTGTACTGCAAAGCAAAACATTCACAGTTTTCACAGAATTTACAGTGCAGAAGGAGGCCATTGGGCCCATCGAGTCTGCATCGGACCTTGGAAAGCACACCCTACCTAAACCCACACCTCCACCCTATCCCCACACTTCCACCCTATCCCCGTAACTCCACCTTACCTTACCTTTTTTGGACACTAAGGGCAATTTAGCACAGCCAATCCACCTACCCCTGCACATCTTTGGACTGTGGGAGGAAACCGGAGCACCCGGAGGAAACCCACGCAGACACGGGGAGAACGTGCAGACTTTGCACAGACAGTGATCCAAGCCGGGAATCGAACCTGGGACCCTGGCGCTGTGTAGCCATTGTGCTAACCACTATGCTACCGTGCTGCCCAACACATGTGCATCATACGGAGACGGTGGTCGCACATGAGATGAACATTCACGGAGTGGGGTCCCTTCCTGATGATGAAGGCACTCCCTGATGACTCAGTGCATGCAAGACAACATACGCACAACTATTACCCCCTGGACCCGGCACCCCAGCGATGGTGGAGAATCCTGCAGCCCGGACATCTTGATGGGTTTGGTCCAGCTCAAAGTTAATATAGTCAGCTGGTCGGGCATACAGGGTCTTCGTGACTTCATGGATGTGATACGATCTCTTATTTATCTTCAAAATGAAAGTCACAGGTCTGGTTGACTGAAGGTGTCCAAAAAAATACAACTTTATTTGCTATTCATTCACCTTGATTGCCTTACATAAAAATTAATATCAAAACTTAGATCAAATAATACATCAAAACATTACAAGAAAATATTAGAAAATCAATAGATGGTTCGGAATTTCTTAAAGCATAGATTCAGAACCAAAACATTAATCATGAAGCCTGATTCTTAAATAAATTTTTATCAATGGTTTAATCCCCTTTCACTCTCATTGGTTTCTAATTCTCAGCTGAGGCTTCCTGATTTATTCAAACAACTGTCCGTCACTTAGAACATGATTTGTTATTCAAGCATTGGTCATTACTTAAAATTCACTAATGTCCATCAAATTAATTAAATGTCTACGTGTACCCACCACATATGCCATTCCTACAATGATAAGATGCTTGCATTAACCTTGCTGTTGATACATTTTTATTAATAAATGTTGTTGTTGCTAAGACTGTGACACATTTTAAGCATTGCAAAGGACTTTGATGCAACTTTTCATGAAACAATGTTAGATTCCTACATATGTTAAATTCTGCACAACAACTCTTAATTTTTATATTTGAAACGATGACTACCTTCCCACATTGACCTTGTGGATTCTGTCTATGCACTGAATTATAAATTGTACTGCATCGATTCTTAAATGCACCAAATAAATCAATGAAGCAATAAATCAGTAAATCAATAAATCTGTAATTTATTAGATGCATTTGTGGGCTGTGGCTTGGGAAATGCCACCTGAGCCCTGGAATTAACCCATTGCATAAATGTTCAGGGCTGCGGTAACCTTCACGGCCACTGGGAGCGGGTGTCCTCCTCCTCCACAGGGTGCCAAGTCCACAAGGACATAGCACAGGTGTCCACTGTCTTCTTGTTGAGATGGAGCCTACTGCGGCACTCACTGTTTGTCATCTCCTCGAATAACCAACGATGCCTGTACACCGTGGACTGTCGATGGCGTCCCTCTCAGGGTCCCTCCTTGGCCTGATGGGCGGCTGGGTCTGCAAGGTGTGCGGCGGACCCCTGCAAGGTGCCGCCTCTAGCCTGTGATGATACTGCTGCTGCCTTCTGCAGCATCTGGCTGACTGGGCTGCCACCAGCACCACGAGGGCTTCAGCTGCGTGGTCAACAACACCATCTTTCTTGGTTGCTGTAAGGATTTGGAGCAGGCGAGAGAACATTAGGGAGACCATGCTTAGGTGCCCTCCATTGATCCACATACTCACGTCTGCTTGTGGGGTTATCCCCAGTGCTGAAGCCCAGCCCTAGAGTGTTTGATTGTTGACTGCTGCCGATGCCTCCAGTGTCCAGGCCAAGTTTCCAGGCCTCAGGGTTTGATTGGAATGCTGGGCAATAACACTTGTCTGAGACATGGCATGTGCACCCATGGGAATGCACTTGAGAGCTGTGCTGTGCTCACATAACTAACAATGCCACTTCCTTATTAGCAATAGACTACAGCTGTGCAGCCAGAGGGTGCGCACAGCCAAAGGGAGTTAAAGTGACCTTCAGTATATAGCCGCGAACAGGGTTCTGTGTTTGGAAGGACAGACAGGCAGCAGCTGTAGTTGCCCCAGTTATGGATATGCACAATATTATTGGCCTTGCAGACACCAGGACTCTCACCTCACCCCCCACCCACCCCCGGGCCCAGAGGTGACCCCTGATTTATGGTGCCCAGCCCCTCGCCTCGGCCCCCCCCCCCTCCCGAGGTGTCCCCCCCACTCCCTGAGCACTGTGGCAACAGCTCCAGTGCCCTGGGCTCCATGCCGGAGTTTGGAAATATCTACTCATCTCCTCATCTCCCCACAGCAGCCATGACACCAGGTTCCCGTTTTTTAATAGGAGTACTAAACGGCGCCCGCGTGCTCCCTGCTGGGGAACCGCTTAGTTCCCGGGAGACCGTTAGATTGGACTTCCATCTCACGTCTCACTAATGAGATGCAGATTGCTCTTAATTGGTGTCAACTGGTGTCACGCCTTGTCTGGGTGGGACCCAGAACCCGCCAAGGGGATCGGACCGGTTAGATTGCGAACCAATCCGCGCCTGGCACGGATCTCGATTTCAGCTTCTCCCCCAATTTAACCGGCATATACGGATCTGCACTGGGCGCAACACGGCCGTTAAGTCATGCCCTAGAACTATCTCCCAAACAGCACTGTGGCTACACATACCAGATGGACTACAGCGGTTCAAGAAAGCATCTCACCACCATCTTCTCAAGGGCAATTAGGTATGGCAATAAATAACAGTGAGTCTCGAATTGCATGAATGATTTGATTTGATTTGATTTATTGTAACATGTACCAAAGCACAGTGAAAAGTATTTTTCTGCGGCCAAGGGAACGTACATAGGAGACAAAAAAAGAATAATCGACAGAGTACATTGACAAATGGTACTTCGACAAACAGTGGTTTGTTACAGTGCGGAACAAGGGGCCAAACAAAGCAAATACGTGAGCAAGAGCAGCACAGGACGTCGTGAATAGTGTTCTTATCGGGAACACATCAGTCTGAGGTAGAGTCGTTGAGGAGTCTTGTAGCTGTGGCGAAGAAGCTGTTCCTATGTCTGGATATGCCGGTCTTTAGACTTCTGTACCTTCTGCCTGATGGAAGGGTCTGAAAAAAGGCAAAACCTGGGTGGGAGGGGTCTCTGATAATGCTGTCTGCCTTCCTGAGGCAGCGGGAGGAGTAGACAGAATCAATGTGCGGGTGGCAAACTTGTGTGATGCGTTGGGCTGAGTTCACCACACTCTGCAGTTTCTTCCGATCTTGGTCCGAGCAGTTGCCATACCAAGTTGTAATGCAGCCGGATAGGATGCCCTCTATGGTACATCTGTAGAAGTTTGTGAATAAAAAAAAAATCAACTTTCCTCCAGGCCGCATACTAGGCAAAACTGTAAATGGTTCCCTTTTATCAGACACTGCCCTATTGCTTTCAAAATCAGTCACATTTTCCTTCCTCAACCCACGTTTGATCCCTCAATCCTCACACACTGTCACTCACTACAATGCCCCTTCTGAATACGATATACATGCTGTCATCTCTCAAACCCTTGCTAATCTTCCTTGTAACTTTGTGTTTGAATTTCTCCAACTATCATTTTATTCCTTACCAAAACAACAAACAGCCTGAATGAAAGTCATAAATGACAACATCTGTGACTGTGGCCGGAATTCTCCATCCATTCGCTGGCAACGGGATTCTCTAGTCCCACTGAAAGCACACCCGCTTCTGGGTTTCCCAGCGGTGTGGTGTGGCTTCAATGGAAAATCCCAGTGACAAGCAGCGGGAGTAGAGAATCCCGCCACCAGCGAATGGTGCGCCAAATTCTCGTCCTCACAAGCAGTGGTAGCGGGGGGACTCGCGACGGAGAATCCTGGCCTGTGACTGTGGTGCATTATCTCTCCTTGTGTTCTGCGACCTCTCTGCAGCCTTTGACATTGTCACCCACACCATTCTACACTGATGTTCTGCTCAGTAGGAGTAGCCTCATTTGGTTTCACCATTAATTACTCCATCATTGCCAGACAATCTGCAGCAAATATTCTCTTTTTAAAAAAATATATTTATTAAAGTTTTTTAACAAAACAAAACAATTTTTTCCCCTTACAAACAATAAACCCCCCCCCCCCCCCCCCCATAACAAAATAACACAAAATCGCCCTGAGCAAGATATATACATTGTAAGATGATATATTTACAGAGCTTTATACACTGGCTCTCGCCCGTTCGTGCCAATTTCCCCCACCCTCCATGTTATCCCCCGCTCGTCCGTCCCCTCAAGCAATCTCTCGTTCCCCCCCGCCCCCAGGGTTGCTGCTGCTGCTGACCGACCTTCCTCTAACGCTCCGCGAGGTAGTCTAGGAACGGTTGCCACCTCCTGTAGAACCCCTGCGCAGACCTCCTTAAGGCAAACTTAATCCTTTCCAACTTTATGAACCCAGCCATGTCGTTTGTCCAGACCTCCACGCTAGGGGGCTTCGCCTCCTTCCACATTAGCAAGATCCTTCGCCGGGCTACCAGGGACGCAAAGGCCAGAATGCCGGCCTCTTTCGCCTCCTGCACTCCCGGCTCGTCCACTACTCCAAATATTGCTAGCCCCCAGCTTGGCTTGACCCGGACTTTGACCACCTGAGATATTACTCCCGCCACTCCTCTCCAGAACCCCTCCAGTGCCGGACATGACCAAAACATATGGACATGGTTCGCCGGACTCCCTGAACACCTCCCACATCTGTCCTCTACCCCAAAGAACCTACTCAACCTCGCCCCCGTCAAGTGCGCTCTGCGAACCACCTTAAATTGTATCAGGCTGAGCCTGGCACATGAGGGGGAGGAATTGACCCTACCCAGGGCATCAGCCCACAAACCTTCCTCGATCTCCTCCCCCAACTCCTCCTCCCATTTACCCTTCAACTCTTCTGCTAGCGCTTCCCCCTCTTCTTTCATCTTCTTTCATCCCGACCCATACACCCGAGATCACCCTGTCTTGAATTTCCTGTGTCGGGAGCAGCGGGAATTCCCTGACCTGTCGCCTCACAAAAGCCCTCACCTGCATATATCTGAATGCATTTCCCGGCGGTAGCTCAAACTTCTCCTCCAGTGCCCCTAGGCTCGCAAATGTCCCATCGATGAACAGGTCCCCCATTCTTCTAATCCCCGCCCGGTGCCAGCCCTGGAACCCCCCGTCCATCTTCCCCGGGACAAACCGGTGGTTACCCCTGATCGGGGACTACACCGAGGTTCCCACTGCACCCCTATGCCGTCTCCACTGGCCCCAGATCCTTAATGTTGCCGCCACCACCAGGCTCGTGGTGTACTTTGATGGCGAGAGCGGCAACGGTGCCGTCACCAGTGCCCCCAAGCTCGTTCCTTTGCAGGACGCCATCTCCATCCTCTTCCATGCCGCCCCCTCTCCCTCCATGACCCATTTACGGATCATCGCCACGTTTGCTGCCCAGTAGTAGCTCCCTAGGTTTGGCAGTGCCAGACCTCCTCGGTCCCTACTGCGCTCCAGGAACCCTCTCCTTACCCTCGGGGTTTTGTTCGCCCACACAAACCCCATAATACTCATACCTACTCTCTTGAAAATGCCTTTGGTGATCACGATGGGGAGGCACTGGAACACAAACAAAAACCTCGGAAGGACCACCATTTTTACCGACTGCACTCTACCCGCCAAGGAGAGCGGCAACATGTCCCATCTTTTGAAGTCCACCTCCATTTTGTCCACCAACCTCGTCAGATTCAGTTTGTGTAGGGCCCCCCAGCCCCTGGCTATCTGGATCCCTAGATACCAAAAACTTCCCTCCGCTCTCCTCAGCGGTAGGTCCCCTATCCCTCTTTCTTGGTCCCCTGCCTGTAGTACAAAAAGCTCGCTCTTCCCTACATTGAGCTTATAGCCCGAGAACTCCCCAAACTCCCTCAAAGCCTGCATGACCTCCACCATCCTCTCCATTGGGTCCGCCACGTACAGCAGCAGGTCATCCGCGTATAGCGACACCCGATGCTCTTCCCCCCCTCCATTTATTAGACTCCCTCAGTGATATGGCCAAGGGTTCGATCGCCAATGCAAACAACAGGGGGGACAGAGGGCACCACTGCCTCGTTCCTCGGTACAGCCGAAAGTACTCCAACCTCCGCCGGTTCGTCACCACACTTGCCACCGGGGCGCTGTAAAGGAGCTTAACCCAGCTAATAAACCCTCCCCCGAACCCAAACCTACGCAACACATCCCAGAGATACTCCCACTCAACTCGGTCAAAGGCCTTTTCCGCGTCCATGGCTGCCCCTATCTCCGCCTCTCCCTCCTCCGATGGCATCATTATCACGTTTAAGAGCTGCCGCACATTCGTATTTAATTGCCTGCCCGTTACAAATCCCGTCTGGTCCTCATGTATCACCCCGTGGACACAGTCGTCAATCCTCGTGGCCAGCACTTTTTGCCAATAGCTTAGCGTCCACATCAAGGAGCGAAATCGGCCTGTACGATCCACATTGCAGTGGGTCCTTGTCTCGCTTCAGAATCAAGGAAATTGTCGCCTCTGACATTGTCTGGGGCAGGGACCCCTCCTCTCTTGCCTCGTTAAAGGTCCTCACTAGTCGCGGGGCCAACAGGTCTACGTACTTTCTGTAGAACTCCACCGGGAACCCGTACGGCCCCGGGGCCTTCCCCGCCTGCATGCTCCCCAAACCCTTACTCAGCTCCTCCAACCCGATTGGTGCCCCCAAACTTGCCACCTCTTGCTCCTCCACCCTCGAGAACCGCAGTTGGTCCAGGAATCTTCCCATCCCCTCTTCCCCCCCTGGGGGCTGGGATCTGTACAGCTCTTCATAGAAGGCCTTGAATACCTTGTTTATTTCCGTTGCACTCTGGGCCATGGCTCCCCCACCATCTTTGACTCCCCCTATTTCCCTCGCTGCCGCCCTCTTACGGAGCTGGTGTGCCAGCATCCGACTGGCCTTTTCCCCGTACTCGTAGGTCGCCCCCTGCGCCTTCCTCCACTGTGCCTCCGCCTTCCCCGTGGTCAACAGGTCAAACTCCATCTGGAGTCGTCGCCTTTCCCCAAGTAATCTTTCCTCCAGGGCCTCTGCGTATCTCCTGTACACTCGCAAAATCTCCCCCACTAACCTCTCCCTTTCCCTGCCCTCTGGCTTCTCCCTTTGAGCCCTGATGGAGATTAGCTCTCCCCTGATCACCGCCTTCAACGCCTCCCATACCACCCCCACTCGCACCTCCCCATTGTCGTTAGCCTCCAAGTACCTTTCAATGCACCCCCTTACCTTACCACACACCACCTCATCTGCCAACAGTCCCACATCCAACCGCCACAGAGGGCGTTGGTCGCTCTCCTCTCCCAGCCCCACTTCCACCCAGTGCGGGGCATGGTCCGAAATGGCTATGGCTGAATACTCCGTCCCCTCCACCCTCGGGATGAGCGCCCTGACCCAGCACAAAGAAGTCTATCCGGGAGTATGCCTTGTGCATACTCCCGGATAGGAGATACGTGGGAGAAGAAAGAAAATTCCCTGGCCTGCGGTCTTGCAAACCTCCATGGGTCCACTCCCCCCATCTGGTCCATAAACCCCCTGAGCACCCTAGCCGCCTCCGGCCTCTTTCCCGTCCTTGATCTAATGCGGTCTAGTGCTGGGTCCAGCACTGTGTTAAAGTCCCCTCCCATTATCAGTCCTCCTACCTCCAGGTCCGAGATGCGCCCCAACATGCGCTTCATAAATCCAGCATCATCCCAGTTCGGGGCGTATACATTTACCAACACCACCCACGTCCCTTGCAACCTACCACTCACCATCACGTATCTCCCTCCATTGTCCGCTACGATAGTCTTGGCCTCAAATGACACATGTTTTCCCACCAGAATTGCCACCCCTCTGTTTTTCGCGTCCAGTCCCGAGTGAAATACCTGTCCTACCAATCCCCTTCTTAACCTAACCTGGTCCGCCACCTTCAGGTGTGTCTGTTGGAGCATAGCCACGTCTGCCTTCAGTCCCTTCAAGTGCGCGAACACTCGAGCCCTCTTCACAGGTCCGTTCAGGCCCCTCACGTTCCATGTTATCAGCCTGATTGGAGGGGCTCTCACCCCTGCCCCGCCGACTAGCCATCTCCTTTTCTGGGCCAGTCCCGTGTCCGCATCTCCCTCACCTCCGTCCCGGCCACCTCTTCTGTGTCCCATTCCCTTTCGGCCAGTGCAGCAGCAACCCTGTTTCCCCCCCTCCCCTCCCTTCCCTCCCCCCCCCCCCCCGCTAGATCCCTGTCTAGCTTTTTTGCTCCCCCCATATCACTCCCGTAAGTCAGCTGACGCCTGATGACCCCAGCTTCCCCCGTCATCCCTTTGACCCCCCCGTGTGGGAATCTCCCCATCAGTAGACGTTCCTACGCTCCCCCTCCCACCTTTCTTCCCGCGCGCGGGAGAAAAACCCCGCGCTTTCCAGAGCCTGCCCCACCCCCCCTGACGCAGCTTCTGTTGCGGCCTTGTCTCTCGTCCCCAGCCCATATAACATTCCCTGCGCGTGCTTGCCCCCCTATATACAACCGCCATCATACTTCAACCCTCAAATACCCCCCACCCTCACAAACCCTCAATTAGAGTCCAACTTTTCAGTTAATATAAAGGTCCACGCCTCTTCGGGAGTTTCAAAGTCGTGGTGTTGGCCGTTATATGTGACCCACAGTCGCGCTGGCTGCAAAATTCCAAATTTTACTCCTTTCCGATGCAGCACCGCTTTGGCCCGGTTGAAACCCGCTCTCCGCTTAGCGACCTCCGTGCTCCAGTCCGGGTATATTCTAATCTCAGCATTGTCCCACTTGCTGCTCCGCTCATTCTTGGCCCATTTCAGGACCCTCTCTCTGTCTGTGAACCGGTGAAATCTCACCACCATCGCCCTTGGCGGCTCGTTTGCTTTGGGCTTCCTCGCCAGCACCCGGTGCGCCCTTTCCAGCTCCAGCAACCCCGGGGGGGACCTCCGCGCCCATCAGCGCCCCGATCATTGTGCCCGCATATGCCGCGGCGTCGGCCCCCTCCACTCCTTCTGGGAGACCCAGGGTCCTCAAATTGTTTCTCCTCGACCTGTTCTCCAGGTCTTCGAGTCTTCCCACCCACGTCTTGTGTAGCGCCTCGTGCCGCTACACTTTCACCGCCAGGCCCAAGAGCTCGTCCTCATTTTCACTCACTTTGTCCTGGATCTCCTGGATCTTCACCTCGTGGGCTTTCTGGGTTGCCCCAAGTCCTTCAATTATTGCCAGCATAGGCGCCACCATCTCCTTGCGCAGTTCCTCGAAGCAGCGCTTGATGAATTCTTGCATCTCTTCTTTGTCCCCGGCCGCCGCCATTTTGTTTATTTTACCCTTCTTCTCCCGCTGCTCCATTGCCGTTTTTTTGGCCGTTTCGCTGCGGGTCCGGTCCATACAGGTTAGTGGGGGACCTCTCTCCTCTCTTCCCCATGGGTTGGCTGTGTGAAAAGTCCCGTTGGGGCTCTTGTATCGAGCCCAAAAGTCCGTCTTCGCGGGAGCTGCCGATTCGTGCGGCTTAGCTCCGCATAGCCGCAACCGGAAGTCGCAAATATTTTCTTCATGCCCTGCACCATTATCTTTGGCATCTTCCAAGGATTAATCGTGGTCTGTTCTTCTGCTTATTTACATTCGGAGGCACCATCCAAAGGCATGGGTTCACTATACAAATTCCGCTCCAGCGTTCCACAATCTTTCTTTTAAAAAAAATTTAATTTAGAGCATCCAGTTCTTTTTTTCCAATTAAGGGGCAATTTAGTGTGGCCAATCCACCTACCCTGCACATCGTTTTGGGTTGTGGGGGTGAAACCCACGCAAACACGGGGAATGTGCAAACTCCACACCGACAGTGACCCAGAGCTGGGATCGAACCTGGAACCCCAGCGCCGTGAGACAGCAGTGCTAACCACTTTGCTACCGTGCTGCCCCTCCACTATCTTTCTTAACTCTCCTATTGTCAGACCACTTGCAAGAAACCTAGTTTCTGACAAATTACAATTTATTTTCTTTAGTTAGGCATCGTCTTTGGTCCTATCAGAAAATCCATACTCCTGCCGCCAATTCCATCATCCCTTCCAGCCTCTGTCTTAAACAACTTTGGTGTCTTGAGCTGAGGTTTTGAACTCACATGCTCTCCGCTAAAGAAAAAGCTTAAGCCATGCTTTTGCCACCTCAGTACTCGACTATCCCAGTGATCTCCTAACCAGCCTCCTAACCTCTATCCTGCATTAACTTTATCACATCCAAGATCCCTGGGATCATAAACTATCTCACACAAACTCCCATTCGTCCAACACCCTGTTATTGCTGACCTACATTGGCTCTCAGTTCCCCCAAATGCCTCAAATTTAATGGGCGGGATTCTCCGGTCTCCAACGCTGAAATCGCGTTCGGCGATCGGCCGGAGAATCCACGTTGGCGCTGAAATCGGGGGCACCACCACTTTTGCGATGCTCCGCCCGCTCCAAAATGGCGTACTTTAGGAGTACGCCGTACGCCGTATGGACGGCCTCAAGACGTTACCTGAGGCCCTCCCCCCGATACTCCGCCCCTGACGGGCCGAGTTCCCGATAGCATGGGTCACTCATGCAATTTATTGTCGGAATCTCGGTATGGCGGCTGTGGGCTGAGTCCAGCGCCGCCACAGTCGGGGGAGGGCCGATCCTCAGGCAGGGAGGGTTGTGGCAGGGGCTAGGGGCAGTGGTGGGGAGTGGTCCGGGGGTGGTGAGCCTAGCCAAAGGGGGCACTATTTGGCAGGCCGGATCCATGCACGGCCGGCACCATGTTGCATGGAGCGGCCGCGGTAGGCCGCCGCCGTGTGCATACGCGTCCACGGACCCAGAAATTCTCTGGCCATATCAGCAGCTAGAGCCGGGTGCTCTACGCTGTGTGCCTGCTAGCCCCCCCCCCCACCAGATGGGGGATCGATGGCCGTTTTGCGCCGTTTTGTCGGTCGTAAAACGCCACCGTTCCCACGCCGGAGTCAGGAGATAGTCTCCAAATTGGAGAATCCAGCCCAATATTCCCAGGCTTGTGTTCATAAACCCCCAGAGCCTCACCTATCCCTATATCTGTAACCTCCTCCAGCTCTACAGGACACCCAGATTCTTTATTAATGTGACTTCTTCCTCTGTTATATCCTTCTTCCCTTCACCCCCCCATTCAGCCCCCATATGTTATAATTGTACTCAAACCTTGAGACCTTTCCCTCCCTCCCCACCTTTAAGACTCACCTCAAAACATGTATCTGACCAAACGGTTGGTCATCCTCTTAATATCTTTGATTTGGGAAGTGTCCATTTTTTGAGTTAACCACTACGAGCACTATGGGATGTTTTTCTATGTTAAAGGCACTATAAAGGTTCAAGTTGTTGTCGTTTTCAGTGCCACTTTGTAACTGGGTGCAGGAGAGACTTTACAGCCCTGCTGTGGTGGAACCCGCCGCGGCAGATTTGGTGGCCCAGCCAAAGGTCCAGTGAGTTTCAGTGGTTCTGGACCATCCTGGCACGGGCAGGCCCGGAAAACCCCACCCTTGGATTGTTTCAGCATCAGTTCTTCTACTTCAGTACTGCGACTACCGGGTTCTCCATGAACTGAAGTATGTGAAAGGGCAAGGCATGGAATTTGGTGAAGACAACATTTGAGAAATCAATCCATGAAGCCACCTAGGTGTGAGCAAGAACTATAGCAGCAGTGGGGATGAAGTAAGGATGTAAATGGTGAAGGAAGATTAACTTTGCAACAGCCTTATGTTCGGATTATATAAGGATGACCTCAGGGGAATTCGGTGACACAGTGTTAGGCATTGGCATTTCATTTATGACAATTAGGAATGAAAGTCTCTAATTTAGTTCCAGTGGGAAATATCAGAAATATTACACTGGCACAGTAGAGGAGTTCAGATATGCTGCCGACCCCTGTTTTGGCTATAACTGAAATGTCTCAACAAAGCCTTTAGCAAGGGCAGCACGGTGGCGCAGTGGTTAGCACTGCTGCCCCACGACACCGAAGTCCCAGGTTCGATCCTGGCTCTGGGTCACTGTCCGTGTGGAATTTGCACATTCTCCCCGTGTTTGCGTGGGTTTTGCCCCCACAATCCAAAGATGTGCAGGTTAGGTGGATTGGCCACACTAAATTGCCCCTTAATTGAAAAAAAATGAATTGGGTACTCTAAATTTATAAAGAACAAAAAACAAAGCCTATAGCTGCCGAGGCCACCAGGGCCCTTAACATAGAATGGGGTCATTCCAGGCTGCAGCAGGTGATAGGAGTGTACTAGGCTTCTCCTCCATTGCAGATTTCCCCAGGGTGCAAGGTGCTATAGACTTCATACACATTGCCTTTTGCACTTCCCAGTACCATCCTTTTTTTAAAAATTCCAATTAAGGGGCAATTTAGTGTGGCCAATCCAACTGCCCTGCACATCTTTGGGTTGTGGAGGTGAGACCCACGCAGACACGGGGAGAATGAGCAAACGGACAGTGACCCGTGGCCGGGATTGAAACCGAGGCTGCAGTGCTAACCTCTATGCTTTGTGCTGCCCTTTCCCAGCATCATCCTGACATCTTTCACAGTACAAAAGTATTCCACTTCCTCAATGGCCAGTTTGTTTGTGACTGCACACAGTGCACCAGGCAGCCTTTATTCCAAACACATGTCACGACAAAGGGAGGCTGCATTTAGGAGTGATATCCCCCTCAGACTTGGCTCGTGACTATTACCGGGAACCAGAGTACAGAAGCAGAGCTGACCTACAATTACTTTTTTAAATATAAATTTAGAGTATCCAATTCATTTTTTCCAATTACGGGGCAATTTAGCATGTTCAATCCACCTACCCTGCACATCTTTGGGTTGTGGGGGCGAAGCCCACGCAAACACGGGGAGAATGTGCAAACTCCACACGGGCAGTGACCCAGAGCCAGGATCGAACCTGGGACCTTGGCGCTGTGAGGCAGCAGTGCTAACCACTGCGACGACCTACAATTACAGAGCTCTGCCGTACAACCATGACTGTTTGCAAACTTGCGGTCATGTGCTGACTAGTGCAATCCATACCGCCACCTTCTCAGTAACAGCATCTGCTAAAGGGGAAGTAGACAAAAAGGAGAAAGAGCACACAGCATCAACCATCATTCACTCAAATAACTTGTGGCTCTCCCATGGAGGATTCACCATTTGACTATGACTGACAGTATAACTGATGGCCTGAATTAAGATGTTTCCATTGGTGTTGGGGCAATTTCAGAGTTCGTTTCAGCAGGGTCCAGAACCAAGTTTAAAAATGATTTCCCAGATGACTTAATAGACAAATGCATCATTTTAACATGTCCCTGGGGTGTTTAGAGTTAGGGAGGAATTCTCCTATTTTGAGACTAAGTGCCATGGCGGGGGCAGGAACGTGGAGTGTTTCTGCGGCTGGCGAGAAAATCCTCTGGTCCCGCCCTCATTAATTATGCACCTGGGTGTTTTATTTATGCCGTATTCCGTAGCGGGCAGGCCTGGATGGTGCCTAGTCTGCTGTCGTGTCTGGGTGCCATATTGAAAAGTCACCTAACATCACTGCCCCACTGTTGAAGGAAGAAGGTGGACTTCCTGAAAATGAAGATAGATCTCCGGGAGACTCTGAGATTAGAAGATTGACCTCCTGAGAAAGAAGATGGATCTCCAGGAATATTCTTGAGTTTGAAAGATGGACCTGCTCCAGGACACAGAATCTGGACGATCCACCTGCAGATGCTCCCCCTACTCATTGCTGTGGTCTTCCAGTGTCCAGGATTGTAGGCAGCCTCCATCCTGAACTCCGGAAGCAGCCTCAGGCATTGTTCAGATGAGTCCCAACATCTGCAGCCATATTGTTCCGAATGTGTTTTCTGCCAGCATTGTGGTGAATCTGGCGTGGGGCGTTGGGCCTTTATCTACATCCCAATAATGGGACACAATTTAGGTTCACACTGCCCTCTGGTGGGTTTACTGACCCCCCCCCCCCCACCCCATTGTGGGCATCGGCGGAGGTTCCTGCTGTAAATTAACGCCAGCGTGAAACCGATTTCTGGGTACCTCGCCAGGTTCTATCCCCATGCCCACCTTCAAACACGCCATCGGGGGGCATGGGGAATCCCATCCTTAGTTTTATCAGAGCAATGCTTGAGTTATTACAATTGGCTTGCTACTTCTAGGTTGGTGAGGAAAAATAAAGTCAACCAATGTTCCTATTTTTACAGAGGGCAACACCACTCAATCCTGACCTGACAGCCATAAATTGGCATTCCAACTGGGGCCATCCTATAGTAATCAACAATTAAAACTTCCTTACTGCAACAAGCCACCTCCTTTATCCGTATTGGTCACTGGCAACTCCACCCCTCCAGACGGGTACCCCACTCCCCCCGCACTCCTCCAGAAGGGTACCCCGCACCCCTCCAGATGTATACCCCGCACCCTTCCAGACGGGTACCTCACACCCCACCGCACTCCTCCAAATGGGTACCCCGCACCCCTCCAGACATATACCCCGCACCCCTCCAGACGGGTACCTCACAACCCCGCACCCCTCCAGATGGGTACCCCTCCACCTCCCCCCACCCCCACCACACCCCTCCAGATGGGTACCCTGCACCCCTCCAGGCAGGTACCCCACACCCCTCCAGATGGGTACCCTGCACCCCTCCAGACGGATACACAACACCCCTCCAGACGGATACCACACACCCCTCCAGACGGGTACCCCACAACTTTGCACCTCTCCAGACTGGTACACGACCCTCCGCCCCCCCCAAACAGACAGGTACACCACACACCTGCACCCCTTCAGGCGGATACCCCGCACACCTCCAGACCTATACCTTGAAGTACAGGCATTTTGCACACAGCAAGGTCTGACAACATCAAGGTGATGCCATGATTTTTAAAAAGTATTTCTGCTTAGGGGTAATATTGGGCCTCAAGAGACTGGGGTGAGCAACACTGCTTCCCCATGCTCATTCTATAACTCGTGTTGTGTTCCCTCAGCACTGACCATCTGACATTGCGGCACTCCCTCAGTACTGACCCTCCAACAGTGCGGCGCTCCCTCAGTACTGACCTTCCCAACAGTGCGGCGCTCCCTCAGCACTGACCCTCCAATAGTGCGGCGCTCCCTTAGAACTGACCCTCCCGACAGTGCGGCGCTCCCTCAGCACTGAACCTCCAACAGTCCGGCGCTCCCTCAGCACTGACCCTCCCAACAGTGCGGCGCTCCCTCAGCACTGACCTTCCAACAGTGCGGCGCTCCCTCAGCACTGAACCTCCGCAACGGTGCAGTGCTCCCTCACACTGACCCTCCCACAGTGCAGCTCTCCCCCATTGCCCGCCTGGTCAGGATGACCAGCGGTTTGAACCCCTAAGTTTCTGACTGAAATACAGGTGAGACCAGCCGAGCGAGGGGACTGGATAGCACCTACAACGCTGTTTTCATCCAACTCCCTGCGTGGGAATTTCAGAGCTCAGATCCCCAGGTGGCTGGAGGGATGAACACCAACGGTGGAGCGATGGGAATGATGGTGGATGAGGGGCAGCACAGTGGCGCAGTGGGTTAGCCCTGCAGCCTCACGGCGCCGAGGTCCCAGGTTCGATCCCGGCTCTGGGTCACTGTCGGTGTGGAGTTTCACCCGTGTTTGCGTGGGTTTCGCCCCCACAACCCAAAGATGTGCAGGGTAGGTGGATTGGCCACTCTTAATTGCCCCTTAATTGGAAAAATGAATTGGGTACTCTAAATTTAAAAAAAAAAATGATGGTGGAAGAGGCTGGAATTGGCAGAGTTGGAGGGCGCATTGTATTGAAGTCACAATGTGACACGGGACCAAACTTTTTTTGAGTGGTCAACTCCTCACCCCGTCACTCCCACCCTGCTTTAATCCCCCCCCCCCCACCCATCCCCACTCTTTGTTATCTGCTGTTACCCCTGCTCTGGGAGTGTCATCTTATACTCGAAGGAGCCTTGGATTAGTACTTGGAGCTATGATGTTGTTGCCATTACAGAGTCCTGGTTGAGGGAAGGGCAGGATTGGCAGCTAAACGTTCCAGGATTTAGATGTTTCAGGCAGGATAGAGGGGGATGTAAAAGAGGAGGCGGAGTTGCGCTACTGGTTCGGGAGAATATCACAGCTGTACTGCGGGAGGACACCTCAGAGGGCAGTGAGGCTATATGGGTAGAGATCAGGAATAAGAAGGGTGCAGTCACAATGTTGGGGGTTTACTACAGGCCTCCCAACAGCCAGCGGAAGATAGAGGAGCAGATAGGTAGACAGATTTTGGAAAAGAGTAAAAACAACAGGGTTGTGGTGATGGGAGACTTCAACGTCCCCAATATTGACTGGGACTCACTTAGTGCCAGGGGCTTAGACGGGGCAGAGTTTGTAAGGAGCATCCAGGAGGGCTTCTTAAAACAATATGTAGACAGTCCAACTAGGGAAGGGGCGGTACTGGACCTGGTATTGGGGAATGAGCCCGGCCAGGTGGTAGATGTTTCAGTAGGGGAGCATTTTGGTAACAGTGACCACAATTCAGTAAGTTTTAAAGTACTGGTGGACAAGGATAAGAATGGTCCTAGGATGAATTGGGGGAAGGCTAATTATAACAATATTAGGCGGGAACTGAAGAACATAGATTGGGGGCGGATGTTTGAGGGCAAATCAACATCTGACATGTGGGAGGCTTTCAAGTGGCAGTTGAAAGGAATTCAGGACCGGCATGTTCCTGTGAGGAAGAAGGATAAATACGGCAATTTTCGGGAAGCTTGGATAACGAGAGATATTGTAGGCCTCGTCAAAAAGAAAAAGGAGGCATTTGTCAGGGCTAAAAGGCTGGGAACAGACGAAGCCTGCGTGGAATATAAGGAAAGTAGGAAGGAACTTAAGCAACGAGTCAGGAGGGCTAGAAGGGGTCACGAAAAGTCATTGGCAAATAGGGTTAAGGAAAACCCCAAGGCTTTTTACACGTACATAAAAAGCAAGAGGGTAGCCAGGGAAAGGGTTGGCCCACTGAAGGATAGGCAAGGGAATCTATGTGTGGAGCCAGAGGAAATGGGCGTGGTACTAAATGAATACTTTGCATCAGTATTCACCAAAGAGAAGAAATTGGTAGATGTTGAGTCTGGAGAAGGGTGTCTAGATAGCCTGGGTCACATTGAGATCCAAAAAGACGAGGTGTTGGGTGTCTTAAAAAATATTAAGGTAGATAAGTCCCCAGGGCCTGATGGGATCTACCCCAGCATACTGAAGGAGGCTGGAGAGGAAATTGCTGAGGCCTTGACAGAAATCTTTGGATCCTCACTGTCTTCAGGGGATGTCCCGGAGGACTGGAGAATAGCCAATGTTGTTCCTCTGTTTAAGAAGGGTAGCAAGGATAATCCAGGGAACTACAGGCCGGTGAGCCTTACTTCAGTGGTTGGGAAATTACTGGAGAGAATTCTTTGAGACAGGATCTACTCCCATTTGGAAGCAAATGGACGTATTAGTGAGAGGCAGCATGGTTTTGTGAAGGGGAGGTCGTGTCTCACTAACTTGATAGAGTTTTTCGAGGAGGTCACTAAGATGATTGATGCAGGTAGGGCAGTGGATGTTGTCTATATGGAATTCAGTAAGGCCTTTGACAAGGTCCCTCATGGTAGACTAGTACAAAAGGTGAAGTCACACGGGATCAGGGGTGAGCTGGCAAGGTGGATACAGAACTGGCTAGGTCATAGAAGGCAGAGAGTAGCAATGGAAGGATGCTTTTCTAATTGGAGGACTGTGACCAGTGGTGTTCCACAGGGATCAGTGCTGGGACCTTTGCTCTTTGTAGTATATATAAATGATTTGGAGGAAAATGTAACTGGTCTGATTAGTAAGTTTGCAGACGACACAAAGGTTGGTGGAATTGCGGATAGCGATGAGGACTGTCAGAGGATACAGCAGGATTTAGATTGTTTGGAGACTTGGGCGGAGAGATGGCAGATGGAGTTTAATCCGGACAAATGTGAGGTAATGCATTTTGGAAGGTCTAATGCAGGTAGGGAATATACAGTGAATGGTAGAACCCTCAAGAGTATTGAAAGTCAAAGAGATCTAGGAGTACAGGTCCACAGGTCATTGAAAGGGGCAACACAGGTGGAAAAGGTAGTCAAGAAGGCATACGGCATGCTTGCCTTCATTGGCCGGGGCATTGAGTATAAGAATTGGCAAGTCATGTTGCAGCTGTATAGAACCTTAGTTAGGCCACACTTGGAGTATAGTGTTCAATTCTGGTCGCCACACTACCAGAAGGATGTGGAGGCTTTAGAGAGGGTGCAGAAGAGATTTACCAGAATGTTGCCTGGTATGGAGGGCATTAGCTATGAGGAGCGGTTGAATAAACTCGGTTTGTTCTCACTGGAACGAAGGAGGTTGAGGGGAGACCTGATAGAGGTCTACAAAATTATGAGGGGCATAGACAGAGTGGATAGTCAGAGGCTTTTCCCCAGGGTAGAGGGGTCAATTACTAGGGGGCATAGGTTTAAGGTGAGCGGGGCAAGGTTTAGAGTAGATGTACGAGGCAAGTTTTTTACGCAGAGGGTAGTGGGTGCCTGGAACTCGCTACCGGAGGAGGTGGTGGAAGCAGGGACGATAGTGACATTTAAGGGGCATCTTGACAAATACATGAATAGGATGGGAATAGAGGGATACGGACCCAGGAAGTGTGGAAGATTGTAGTTTAGTCGGGCAGCATGGTCGGCACGGGCTTGGAGGGCCGAAGGGCCTGTTCCTGTGCTGTACATTTCTTTGTTCTTTGTTTGTTTGAGCCAATCCACGTGGTAGGTGTCATGTTATGTACTCTGGGATAACACAGGCTGCAACTGGATGCAGCTTTAACCAAAAGATACTCCAGACCTTGAAGTTAGTTCAATCTGATTTATTGAACCAGTACCGCAGTTAGCACAGTTCTCTATGAGTTCGACTCTCTGCTAACCTAAGTGTGGTTACTCTGTCTGACTGAACCAGACTAGCTCTTAGCCACGTGCTGGAGGTGTGATACTGTACATACACCCTGACTCACTCTGTAGATGTTCATCAGTGGAAAGAGGCGGAGTGTGAGTCCCTCGTGCCTTTTATAGTGAGATACCACCCCTGAGAGTCCTGTCTGCTCATTGGTCATGTCCTATTCTCTGTGTTCATTAGCTGCCTGTCTATCATTATCTTTTAAAAAATATATATATTTTATTCAAATTTTTCGGCCAAACAAAACAATACAAAGGTTTCCCTTTTTACAACAATGAAACAATATAAATAACAGTGACCATTTTAACAAGTAAATAAATAATATATAAACTAAATGGCAACTGCCATAACAAAAATAATAACTCTCCAGATCATAAAATCAAGCAATCCAATATACATAACCAAGTACAAATATCTATACAAAAACCACCCCTGAGGACCCACCCGAGCCCCCCCCCCCTCCTGGGTTGTTGCTGTTACCTTCCCATTTCCTTTATCATTCTGCGAGGTAGTCAATGAACGGTTGCCATAGCCTGGTGAACCCCTGAGCCGAACCCCTTAGCGCGAACTTTATCCGTTCTAGTTTTATAAACCCTGCCATGTCATTTATCCAGGTCTCCACGCCCGGGGGTTTGGCTTCCTTCCACATAAGCAATATCCTTCGCCGGGCTACTAGGGACGCAAAGGCCAAAACATCGGCCTCTCTCGCCTCCTGCACTCCCGGCTCTTCTGCAACCCCAAATATAGCCAACCCCCAGCCTGGCTCGACCCGGACCCCCACCACCTTCGAAAGCACCTTTGCCACCCCCACCCAGAATCCCTGCAGTGCCGGGCATGACCAAAACATGTGTGTGTGGTTTGCTGGGCTTCTCGAGCATCTCCCACACCTATCCTCTACCACGAAAAATTTACTGAGCCTTGCTCCAGTCATATGCGCCCTGTGCAAAACCTTGAATTGTATCAGGCTTAGCCTGGCGCACGAGGACGACGAGTTTACCCTACGTAGGGCATCAGCCCACAGCCCCTCCTCAATCTCTTCCCCCAGCTCTTCTTCCCATTTTCCCTTCAGCTCATCCACCATGATCTCCCCTTCGTCCCTCATTTCCCTGTATATATCCGACACCCTACCATCCCCCACCCATGTCCCTGAGATCACTCTATCTTGAATCTCCTGCGTCGGGAGCTGCGGGAATTCCCTCACCTGTTGCCTCGCAAAAGCCCTCAGTTGCATGTACCGAAATGCATTCCCTTGGGGCAACCCATATTTTTCCGTCAGCGCTCCCAGACTCGCAAACGTCCCGTCCACGAACAGATCTCTCAGTTCCACAATCCCAGCTCTCTGCCATGCTCCAAATCCCCCATCTATTCTCCCCAGGACAAACCTATGATTATTTGTTATCGAGGTCCGCACCGAGGCTCCCGTCCTTCCCCTATGCCGTCTCCACTGCCCCCAAATTTTCAGTGTTGCCACCACTACTGGACTTGTGGTGTATTTCTTCGGGGAGAACAGCAACGGCGCCGTCGCCAGTGCTTGTAGGCTGGTTCCTTTGCAGGACGCCATCTCCAATCTCTTCCACGCCGCTCCCTCCCCTTCTCCCATCCACTTACACACCATTGAGATATTGGCGGCCCAGTAGTATTCAATTAGGCTCGGTAGTGCCAGTCCCCCACTATCCCTGCTACGCTGCAAGAACCCCCTCCTCACTCTCGGGGTCTTCCCAGCCCACACAAAACTCATGACACTTTTCTCGATTTTCTTGAAAAATGCCTTCGTGACTGTAGCGCACAAAGACTCCGCGAGACGAATAGAGTGAAGTCGATGAGGCTTTATTAAGCGTGTCTGTTCCCCCGCAGCTCGATAGTAAACTGGCCTGCGGGGGAAGACTCTGGCTTCTCATACTCCGCCTTCAGGGCGGAGCTAGAGGTCAACGGCCAACCAGGACCCGGGATCTGTCAGCCAATGACATTAGGGCTTCCAGTCCCACATGACCCCCAATACATACTACCACAGTGACCATCACCAGGAGGCACGGAAACACAAAATGGAATCTCGGGAGGACTACCATTTTGACCGCCTGCACCCTACCCACCAGTGACAGGGGCACCATGTCCCATCTCTTAAAATCCTCCTCCATCTGTTCCACCAATCGTGTAAATTAAGCCTATGTAAGGTTCCCCAACTCCTGGCTATCAGAATCCCTAAGTACCGGAAATCTCTTGTTACCTTCCTCAGCGGTAAATCATCTATTCCCCTGCTCTGCTCCCCCGGATGCACCACAAACAACTCACTCTTCCCCATATTCAATTTGTACCCCGAGAATTCCCCAAACTCCCTGAGTGTCTGCATTATCTCAGGCATCCCCTCCACTGGGTCCGCAACATACAGCAATAAATCATCTGCATACAATGATACCCGGTGTTCTTCTCCTCCCCTGAGTACTCCCCTCCACTTCCTGGAGCCCCTCAGTGCTATGGCCAGGGGCTCAATCGCCAATGCAAACAGTAACGGAGACAGGGGACACCCCTGCCTCGTCCCTCTATAAAGACGGAAGTAGTCAGACCTCTGCCTGTTCGTGACCACACTCGCCACCGGGGCCTATACAGCAGCTGTACCCATCCAATAAACCCTTCTCCAAAACCAAATCTCCTCAGCACTTCCCACAGATAGTCCCACTCCACTCTGTCGAATGCTTTCTCAGCGTCCATCGCCACCACTATCTCCGCCTCCCCCTCTGGTGGGGGCATCATCATCACCCCTAGCAGCCTCCGTATGTTCGTGTTCAGCTGTCTCCCCTTAACGAACCCAGTTTGATCCTCGTGGACCACCCCCGGAACACAGTCCTCTGTCCTCGTCGCCATCACCTTGGCCAGGAGCTTAGCATCTACGTTTAAAAGGGAAATGGGCCTGTAGGACCCACACTGCAGCGGGTCTTTTTCCTTCTTCAAAAGGAGCGATATCGTCGCCTCCGACATAGTCGGGGGCAACTTCCCCCTTTCCCTGGCCTCATTAAAGGTTCTCGTCAAAAGCGGGGCCAGTAGATCCATATATTTCCTATAAAATTCCACCGGGAATCCGTCCAGTCCCGGGGCCTTCCCCGCCTGCATGCTCCCAATCCCTTTTACCACCTCCTCCATCTCAATCTGTGCTCCCAGTCCCGCCCTCTCCTGCTCCTCCACCTTCGGGAATTCCAGCTGATCCAGGAAACACATCATTCCGTCCTTCCCTTCCAAGGGCTGAGCCTTATATAACCTCTCATAGAATGCCTTGAACACCCCGTTCACTCTCTCCGCTCCCCGTTCCATCTCTCCCTCCTCATCTCTCACCCTACCTATCTCCCTCGCTGCTCCCCTCTTCCTCAATTGGTGGGCCAGTAGCCGACTCGCCTTCTCTCCATACTCATACTGTACACCCTGTGCCCTCCTCCACTGTGCCTCTGCCTTACCCGTGGTCAGCAGGTCAAATTCCACATGTAACCTTTGTCTTTCCCTGTACAGTCCCTCCTTCGGTGCCTCTGCATATTGCCTGTCCACCCTCAGAAGTTCTTTCAACAATCGCTCCCTTTCTTTACTCTCTTGCTTCCCTTTATGTGCCCTTATGGATATCAGTTCCCCTCTGACCACCGCCTTCAACGCTTCCCAGACCACTCCCACCTGAACCTCTCCGTTGTCATTAAGCTCCAAGCACCTTTCGATACACCCCCTCACCCTTAGACACACCCCCTCATCCGCCAATAAGCCCATATCCATTCTCCAGAGTGGGTGCTGTTCTTTTTCCTCTCCTACCTCCAGGTCTACCCAATGTGGAGCGTGGTCCGAAATGGCTATGGCCGTATACTCCGTCCCTGTCACCTTCGGAATCAGTGCCCTTCCCAAGACAAAAAAGTCTATCCGTGAGTATACTTTGTGAACATGGGAGAAAAATGAGAACTCCTTACTCCTAGGCCTACTAAATCTCCAGGGATCTACTCCTCCTATCTGCTCCATGAAGTCCTTGAGCACCCTGGCCGCTGCCGGCCTCCTCCCAGTCCTGGACCTCAACCGGTCCAGCCCTGGATCAAGCACCGTATTGAAGTCTCCCCCCATTACCAACTTTCCCACCTCCAGGTCCGGGATACGTCCCAACATACGCCTCATAATATTTGCATCATCCCAGTTCGGGGCGTATACGTTCACCAGAACCACCGCCTCCCCTTGCAATCTGCCACTCACCATCACATATCTACCCCCACTATCCGCCACTATGGTCTTTGTCTCAAACAGTACCCGTTTCCCCACTAAGATAGCCACCCCCCTATTCTTCTCATCTAAACCCGAATGAAACACCTGCCCCATCCATCCTTTACGTAGTCTGACCTGGTCTATCAGTTTCAGGTGCGTGTCCTGCAACATAACCACATCTGCCTATAATTTCTTTAGGTGTGCGAGTACCCGTGCCCTTTTAATCGGCCCGTTCAGCCCTCTCACGTTCCACGTGATCAGCCGGGTTGGGGGGCTCTTTACCGCCCCCCCTTGTCGATTAGCCATCCCCTTTTTTAACCCAGCTCCTCACCCGGTTCCCACGTACCCGTATATCCCACCGACGGTGCCCTCCCGCCTCGACCACCCCATCCCATAACAGCTCCCCCTTCTCCTTAGGAGCAGCAACCCAGTTAACCCCCCCCTCTCCGCTAGATCCCCCTCTAGCGTAGTTGCACCCCCCATGTTGCTCCCAGAAGTCAGCGAACTCTGGCTGACCTCGGCTTCCCCCCTTGTCCTCGGCCCCCACTGTGCGAGACCCCCTCCTTCCTGCGTCCCCGTTCCCGCCATAATTACCATAGCGCGGGAACAAAGCCCGTGTTTCCCACCCGGCCCCGCCCCTAATGGCACATTTCCCTTCTCCTTCCCCTTTCCGTCCCACCGGCGCCCACAGTTCCTCATACTCCCCCCCGCCCCCCCCCCCCCAACATGGGAAAGAGAGAAAAGTTACAGGATCACAGAATTAACAAATTGGAAAATCATCCCCCCCCCCCCCTTCCCCTTCCTCGCCCCACATAATCACCCCACCACTTTGTCCCAGAAGCTCTTTCTCTCGCCAGACTATTCCAGCTTCTCGTCCACAATGAATGTCCACGCCTCTTCTGCCGTCTCAAAGTAGTGGTGCTTCCCTTGGTGTGTGACCCATAGTCTCGCCGGTTGCAACATTCCAAATTGAACCTTCTTTTTGTGAAGCACCGCCTTAGCCCGATTGAAACTTGCCCTCCTTCTCGCCACCTCCGCACTCCAATACTGGTATACGCGGATCACCGCGTTCTCCCACCTACAGATCCGAGTTTTCTTCGCCCATCTGAGGACCGTCTCTCTGTCATTGTAGCGGAGAAACCTCACCACTATAGCTCGAGTTATTTCTCCAGCCTTTGGTCTTCGTGCCAGAACTCGATAGGCTCCCTCCACCTCCAAAGGGCCCGTCGGGGCCTCCGATCCCATTAGCGAGTGAAGCATCGTGCTCACATATGACCCGACGTCCGCCCCTTCTGCGCCTTCGGGAAGACCCAGGACTCTTAAATTCTTCCTCCTCGAGTTATTCTCCAGTGCTTCCAACCTCTCCACACACCTTTTGTGCTGTGCCTCGTGCGTTTCTGCCTTCACCACCAGGCCCTGTATTTCATCCTCGTTTTCAGCAGTCTTTGCCTTCACGACCCGAAGCTCCAGCTTTTGGGTCCTCTGCTCCTCCTTTAGCCCTTCAATCGCCTGTAATATCGGGGCCAACACTTCCTTCTTCAACTCCTTCTTCAGCTCTTCCACACAGCGCCGCAGGAACTCTTGTTGCTCCGGGCCCCATAACAAACGGCCACCTTCCGACGCCATCTTGCTTTGAGCTTCCCTTCCTTGCCGCTGCTCCAGAGGATCCTCCCTAATCCGGCCGCTATCCTCTCCCTTTTCCATGCGTGTCCGGGGGGGATTCCCTTCTGGTTTACCGCACAGTGTTTTTGGCCGTGTAAATTGCCGTTGGGGCTCCTATTAAGAGCCCAAAAGTCCGTTCCAACGGGAGATGCCGAAACGTGCGACTCAGCTGGTCATTGCCGCACCCGGAAGTCCCCCTGTCTATCATTATCTGCATATCATGACAACTCCCCCTTTTTATTTTTGTTTTGTTGGCATATGGGGATGTACTTACATGTGGTGGCATATATTAACATATTTACAAGCGACGGCATATGTGACCGTATTTACATGTGAAGACAGCTGTCTAATGTGAGAAAACAGAACATAGCAAACAAAACAAATGTTCATAAGTCCAGTCTCTGGGGCTTGCGTCTGATCCTTGTCGACCGCCGGAGAGGTGGTGGTGGGGATGATGGCGCCTTGACAGGCGGGATAGAAGTCTGACTGGTGGCCTTGTAGTTCGAGGTATCAAGAGGTGGCAAAACAACGGACGGAAACGGAGAAGAAAGCGGTTGCGGGCAGGCAACCTTTCGCAGTGCCCGTCTGTTTTGTCGTACAACAGAACCATCAGACATACGTACAACATACGAGCAGGGCACAGCTGGACCAGACCAGCCACCATCCAGTATCTTGATCCTGGCAGTGTCTGCCGGGGATAACACGGGCAAATGGGTGGCATGAGCATCATAGCCCTGCTTTTGCTGGTTTCGGAGCTGCTGCACCTTCTGCAGCACCGGGAGGCGATCCAGGTTGGGCAAGTGTATGTTTGGGAGTGTCATCCGCAGGTCCCTGTTCATCAGGTGTTGAGCCGGCGACATGCCAGTGGACAGTGGGGTCGCCCTGTACACAAGCAGCACGAGGTAGATGTCAGAAGCAGAATCCGCGGCCTTGCAGATGAGCTGTTTCACAATGTGCACCCCTTTTTCAACCTTCCCATTGGACTGCGGACAGTGTGGGCTGGAAGTGACATGTTTGAAATGGTATGACTTGGCAAACATAGACCACTCGTGGCTGTTGAAACACGAGCCATTGTCACTCATGACAGTGTGTGGGATACCATGCCTGGAGAATGTCTCCTTAGAGGCCTTGATGATGGTCCGAGATGTGAGGTCTGAGAGCTTCACGACTTCAGGGTAATTGGAGAAATAGTCAATAATCAACACGTAGTCACGACTGTTCGCACAAAAGAGGTTGATGCCAACCTTGGACCACGGGGAGGTCTCGATTTCATGCTGCTGGAGCATCACCTTGCTCTGCACTTGCTGGAAGCGTTGACAGGTCGCACAGTTGAGGACCATGTTCAAGATGTCCTGGCTAATACCGGGCCAGTAGACAACCTGCCTGGCTCTGCGTCTGCACTTCCCGACGCCCAGGTGTCCCTCATGGATTTGGCGGAGCACCAAGCTCTGGAGACTGAGTGGAATGACAATCCGGTCCAGCTTGAGGAGGATACCATCAATCACTGTCAGGTCATCCTGTACATTGTAAAATTGAGGGCACTGCCCTTTCCGCCAGCCATTGGTGAGGTGGTGCATGACATGCTGCAAGAGGGGATCTTTGGTTGTCTCCTCGCGGATACGAACCACCTTCTCATCAGACGTCGGGAGGGTGTTAGCACACAGCTGCACCTGTGATTCAATCTGCCGGATTAGGCAATGTGATGGAGTGGGACAATGCATCAGCGATGATGAGCTCCTTGCCAGGTGTGTACACTAAGTCAAAGTCGTACCTTCTGAGTTTGAGGAGGATGCGCTGCAACCGAGGCGTTATGTCGTTCAGGTCCTTGTGGATAATGTGGACCAGAGGCCTATGATCTGTCTCAACAGTGAATGTCGGCAGGCCGTAGACATAGTCGTGAAACTTGAGAATGCCAGTGAGAAGACCCAGGCATTCCTTCTCTATTTGTGCATACCTTATTTCGGTGGGCGTCATGGCCCTCGATCCGTAGGCTACCGGTGCCCAGGATGAAGTGTCATCGCGATGAAGCAGCACTGCACCGATGCCATCCTGGCTCGCATCTGTTGAGATCTTCGACTCCCTGTCTGGGTCGAAAAATGCCAAGACGGGTGCAGTGGTGAGCTTGGCTTTCAGCTCCAACCACTCTGCCTGATGTGCTGCCTTCCACTCAAAGGCAGTGGACTTTTTCACCAGGTTTCGTAGGGCCGTGGGGTGTGAGGCCAGGTTTGGGATGAACTTGCCCAGAAAATTGGCCAAGCCCAGGATGCGTAACACCGCCTTCTTGTCTTCAGGGACCTTCATGGCTTCGATGGCCTTGACCTTGTCTGTTTCAGGGCGCACGCCCTGCTGAAAGATCTGGGTCACCTAGGAACTTGAGTGTCGACATGCCAAAGCAACATTTGGACCTGTTCAGCTTCAGGCCATTGGCATGGACACGGCGGAATACCTGCTGGAGACGGGAAACATGCTCTTCAGGGGTCGTGGACCATATGATGATGTCGTCCACGTACACACGAACCCATTCAATGCCCGCCATCATCTGCTCCATGATGCGATGGGAGATCTCCGATGCCAAGACAAACGGCATGCGATTATAGCAGTATCTGCCAAACGGTGTGTTGAAGGTGCAGAGCCTTCTGCTGGACTCATCCAGCTGGATTTGCCAAAATCCATGTGACGCATCTAACTTGGTGAAAAAACAGGTGTGTGCCATCTCACTGGTGAGTTCCTCCCGCTTCGGGATGGGGTAGTGTTCACGCATTATATTCTTATTGAGATCCTGGGGATCAATGCAGATGCGCAGGTCTCCCGCAGGCTTTCTAACACATACCATTGAGCTGACCCAGTCAGTCTGTTCGGTTACCTTGGAAATGATGCCCTGTTGCTGAAGTTCCTTGAGCTGTGCCTTCAGGCGCCCCCTCAGCGGAGCCGGGACCCAGCGTGGTGCGTGGACCACTGGCTTGGCATCAGGTCGTAGCAGAAGCTTGTATCGATATGGCAGCGTGCCCATCCCGTCGAACACATCCGGATACTGAGCGAGGATGTCGTCAATGCCGCCTGAAGATCCACATTGGAGGATGTTGTTGTGTAAACCCGCTGCACGAGGTTCAGCTGCTTGCAGGCATGCGCGCCAAGTAGGGATGCCCTGTCTGGCTTGACAATTTCAAAACGTAGCCGTGCATGGGTGCTCCCGTTGGAGTCGAGTAGATAGCAGGATGCCAGTGCCATGATGGCATTTCCGTTGTCGACCAGGAGCCTGCAGGCCACTGGAAGGAACTTGGGGGTCTTCTTGATGCATTTGAAATCTGCCTGTGAGAGGAGGTTGGCAGAAGCACCTGTGTCCAGCTCAAACTGGATGGAGCAGTGGTTGACCTACATCACCACACGGCATTCGTTCGCAGAATCCACAGCGAGGATGGATTGACTTTGTGATGAGTTGGATGTGGCATATTCACAGTTGGTAATGATGCCCACACAGTAGGCGGAGTCCAGGCATTCTTCCTCTGGATCCGTTATGCTGCCAGGATCAGAATCCTGTCATCGTTGTTGCACACTCTGAACGTGCCGTCGTCGGAATTGAGAGCGCTGGCCCCTGACTGGTGGTGCAGACCTGCACAAGGCTGCATAGTGTCCAGACTTCCCGCAGTTTACACATCGCCTGCCTCTTGCAGGGCAGTGTTTCTTTAAGTGGGCATTGCTGCAGTTCGAGCACGTCATGACGTCAGCGTCCTGACGCTCCGCGCGTCGTCACACATGCGCAGTGCGGATGTCGGGCGCTCTGTTATCCCATTTGCATCGCGCATGCGTGGGTCCCCGGGAAAAGCGGGCGAAATGGCCGCTTTCATCAATGCTGAGGCGCTGCATCCGGGAGATGGCCTGCACACTCTCTGCCTCGTGGGAGGCAAGTTTCTAATTTCCAGCCAATTTGTACTGGGCATAGCGATTTTTGGCGTGCACATGCACTGTGCATGTTTCAATCGCGACTGGCAAGGTCATGTGCTTGATTTTCAGTAGCTGCTCTCTCAGAGGATCAGAGTGAACTCCAAAAACGATTTGGTCTCTGATAATGGAGTCAGCAATATCACCAAAGTTGTAGGACAGCGCTAGCTAAGTTAAGAAGGAGTTGAAAGATTCATCTTTACCTTGTAGACGCTGTTTGAATATGTAGCGCTCGAAGATTTCATTGGTGTCCACTTCAAACTGTCAAACTTGTCCAGGATAGTCTGAAACTTTGTCTTGTCCTGGCCTTCGGTGAAGTGAAAAGAGTTGAAGAGTTCGATGGCTTGATCACCCGCTGTTGAGAGGAGAAGCGCAATCTTCCTTGCATCAGACGCACCCACGAGGTCTGAAGCTTCGATGTACAGCAGAAACTTTTGCTTGAATGTCCGCCAGTTGGCACTGAGATTGCCGGAGGTCCTGAGCTGGTGAGGAGCCTGAATCTTCTCCATGGTGCAGGGATACATTCGCTGGTCGTCACGGAACGGACTGAGGTAAACCACCTAGATTAAGCAGTCTCCTGGTAGCATGTCATGTTATGTATTCTGGGATAACACAGGCTGCAACTGGATGCAGGTTTAACCAAAAGTCACTCCAGACCTTTAAGTTAGTTCAATCTGATTTATTGAACCAGTAGCACAGTTAGCACAGTTCTCTATTAGTTTGACTCTCTGCTAACCTAAGTGTGGTTACTCTGTCTGACTGAACCAGACTAGCTCTTAGCCACGTGCTGGAGGTGTGATACTGTACATACAGCCTGACTCACTCTGTAGATGTTCATCAGTGGAAAGGGGCGGAGTGTGTGCGCCTCGTGCCTTTTATAGTGAGATACCACCCCTGAGTGTCCTGCCTGCTCATTGGTCATGTCCTGTTCTCTGTGTTCATTAGCTGCCTGTCTGTGCCTGTCTGTATATCATTATCTGCATGTCTGCATATCATGACAGTAGGGGTCACAGTGAGTTTTCACAATCACGGTTTTACTTTCTGCTTTTATTTTGTCAGTGTTTTATGTGAATCTTTTGTATCTCGGTGGAAAAAGAACAATTAAAACTTCCAACTTTGTACAGATTTATGAATGAACAATATTATAGTTCTCAATTCATTTTCATCAAGAGTAAAACAAATAGAAAAAGGTCAAGCTATAATTAAAACCACTGCCAAGGCCCTATTATTCATCAAGTGACAACCTTTAATATCGAGCACACAAAGACTGAAATGACCACACAGATCCAAGTGCATAACCATTGGGGAGATGGTGGTGAAATGTAACGACATTGGACTAATGCGATGTTTTTGGAGACATGGGCTCAAATCCCACCATAACACCTGGTGGATTTTAAATTCAATCTGGAATATAAACTGTGCTCAGTAATGGTGAACATGACAACTTCTTGAACCGTTGCAGTCCATGTGCTGCATACAGGTACACTCTCTACTAGCTTATTTTGTGTAATTCAGTCCCTGGAATGAGGCTTGAACCAACAAACCTGTGATTCAGAGGCAAGATCCTAACAGCACAGATGGCACATGAGTAGGCCTCTGTGCAGTGGGTTGCAACCAACTATTTGCAATCACACTTTTTGCAATCAGATTTAGTAACAGAGTACAGTACATAGCAACAGTAGCCCACAATTCTGCTATCAGATGTCTGAAAAATCCCCTCAATTATCAGCATTATCTTTCTCTATTAAGTAACGGACTGCAGCTGCACTTTAGGTTATCGTATGCCTGTGCTCCACTGCATTTTCAGTGTAACTAAGAAATGGTTGGTCAATTTTCAGAGCTGATTTTGATCCATCAATTATCTTGAGGCTTGTTTCAGATTTGTGTGAGCTGTTGATCAGCTTTTATTCGTTTTCTGGGTTTCATTCTCAGAGCAGTGGGTCGCCCCCCCTGCCTCACAGTCACAAGCTCCAGGGTCAAGTCCCACTCCAGGACGTGCTGGCCGTGGAAGTTGGTTTCATAAAGTGGCCAAACAGGTTGAGTATAAACTGGTAAATCTTTCCAGCATATGCCAATAAGAGCAGGGGAGATTCTTTGTAGGCCGTGTGATGGAAAACAATCGGAGCCACTATCATCGCTATCCATAGCTCAATATGCATGGGAAAGTTGGGGAAGGGGCGCTTCAGTTGGTTGTATGGCTGCTGTGGGTCAGATTGGTGCCAACGGGGGCTTCCGGTTGCGGCTATGCGGAGCTAAGTCGCACATTCGGCAGCTCCCGCAAGAAACTGACTTTTGGGCTCTTTTCAGGGCCCCCAACGGCATTTTTCCAACGTTTCCCGCTGTGGGAAGGAGAGTGCAATAGTTCCCCGACAGTATATGGCTTTTACCAGGAGCGGGGTGACTAAAAAAGTGGTGGTGGACCCGAAGAAGGTGGGAGGGAAGAAGAACAAAATGCCGGCGGGCGGAGACCAGGCAGCGTGGATGCAGTGGGCGGAGGAGCAACAGGAGGGTATCCAGCGCTGCTTCAGGGAGATTAAAGCGGACCTGCTTGAGCCAATGAAGACTTCTATTGATAAGCTGCTGGAGACACAGACGGCCCAGGGGCTGGCGATCCGCGACAAAAGATCTCCGACAACGAGGACGAGATCTTAGGCCTGGCGGTAAAGGTGGAGGCGCACGAGGCGCTCCACAAGAAATGGCAGGAGCGGTTCGAGGACATGGAGAATCGGTCGAGGCGGAAGAATTTGCAGATTCTGGGCCTCCCGGAGGGGCTGGAGGGGCTGGACGTGGGGGCCTATGTGGTCACCATGTTGAACTCGCTGTTGGGAGCGGGGTCCTTCCAGGGGGCCCGGCAGCTGGAAGGGGGTCCATAGAGTTCTGGCGAGGAGGTCCAAGGCTAACGAGCCTCCGCGGGCGGTGCTGGTGCGGTTTCATCGGTTCGCTGATCGGGAGTGTGTGCTCAGTTGGGCCAAGAAGGAGAGGAGCAGCGGGTGGGAGAACGCGGAGGTTCGAATATACCAGGACTGGAGTGCGGAGGTGGCGAAGAGGAGGGCCGGGTACAATCGAGCGAAGGCAGTGCTGCACAGGAAGGGGGTGAAGTTTGTCATGTTGCAGCCAGCGCGACTGTGGGTCACCTACAAGGACCGGCACCATTATTTTGAGTCTCTGGAGGAGGCGTGGGCCTTTGTTCAGGCCGAGAAGTTGGACACAGATTGAGGTCGGGATGGGAATTGTGGTTGATATGTTACTTTTTGAGGGGGGTCCTTTGCTCGTTTTTTTTCTTTCTTGTTCGGTGAGGGTGGTTAGGGCGGGTTGGGCACTGTTTTGGTTGGGTTGGTCGGGGGGGCTCTTGGAGGGGGGTAAGCAAATGGAACAGGGTTGGATGGCCGGCAGTGAGATGGGGCCCCGCGGGGGAGGGGGAGGCCCGAGTCGGGGGTGAGGGGACTGGGCCTGTAAAAGGAGCTGCGTCAGAGGTGGCGGGGCCTGGTGGGGGCTTTTTCCCGTGCTGAAGACTGGAGGGGGCGGGGCCAGGGCGGGGAAGTGAGGGTTGTTGCCCACGCTTGGGATGGAAGGGGGAGGGGGAGAGCCTGTGGATGGGGAATGGAAGAAGAAGGTGTGTCACACAATTGGAGGAGTCGAAGGAGAGGCAGGAGTGGCCGGGGTCAGCAGGAGTCAGCTGACTTGCGGAAGTGCAATGGGGGGAGTAAAGCAGCTAGGATGGGTCCTAGCCAGGGGGGGTGGGGGGGATTGAGTTGCTGCTGCTATGGTCAGGGGGGAGCTGGAGCAAGTGGGGGGGGGTCGAGACGGGGGTCTGCCGCCGTGGGGAACGGGCCGGGCGTGGGGTGCGGGCGGTGGCTAGCCGAGGAGGGGTTATGGCTAGTCGGCGGGGGAGGGGGGCAGGTAGCCCCCTGATCCGGCTGATAACCTGGAATGTAAGGGGACTGAGCGGGCCGGTCAAGCGGGCCCGCGTGTTCGCGCACCTGAAGGGGCTGAAGGCGGACGTGATCATGCTCCAGGAGACACACCTGAAGGTGGCAGACCAGGTAAGATTGAGGAAAGGGTGGGTAGGTCAGGTGTTTCATTCGGGGCTGGATGCCAAAAATCGAGGAGTGGCGATCTTGGTGGGAAAGAAGGTGTCGTTCAAGGCGTCGAGCATTGTGGCAGACAATGGCGGCAGGTACGTAATGGTAAGTGGTAAGCTGCAGGGAGAGAGGGTGGTACTGGTCAATGTGTATGCCCCAAACTGGGACGATGCGGGTTTTATGCGGCGCATGTTGGGTCGGATCCCAGACTTGGAAGTGGGGGGCCTGCTAATGGGGGGAGACTTTAACACGGTGTTGGATCCGGCACTAGATCGCTCCAGGTCTAGGACGGGTAGGAAGCCGGCGGCGGCTAAGGTGCTGCGGGGGTTTATGGACCAGATGGGAGGGGTGGACCCTTGGAGATTTGCAAGGCCGGGGGCTAGGGAATTTTCATTCTTCTCACATGTCCATAAGGCTTATTCCCGGATCAACTTTTTTATTTTGAGCAGGGCGCTGATAGCGAGAGTAGAGGATACCAGGTACTCGGCGATAGCCATTTCGGATCATGCCCCGCATTGGGTGGACTTAGAGCTTGGGGAGGAGAGGGACCAGCGCCCGTTGTGGCGCCTGGAGGTGGGGCTATTGGCGGACGAGGAGGTGAGTGAGCGGGTCCGAGGAAGCATTTCCAGGCCGATTTTGTTGCTAAAAGTAGATGCCAAGGTGCTGGCGAAGGTCTCAGTCACGAGGATTGAGGATCCTGGAGGCCAACGACAACGGGGAGGTCCGAGTGGGGATGGTATGGGAGGCGCTGAAGGCGGTGGTTAGGGGAGAGCTGATCTCCATTAGGGCCCACAGGGAGAGGAGGGAGCAGAGGGAGAGGGAGAGGTTGGTGGGAGAGATGGTGAGGGTAGACAGGAGGTATGCAGAGGTGCCTGAGGAAGGACTGTTGAGGAAGAGGCGCAGCCTCCAGGCTGAATTCGACCTGGTGACCACCAGGAAGGCGGAGGTGCAGTGGAGGAAGGCCCAGGGGGCGATTTATGAGTATGGGGAAAAGGCAAGCCGGATGCTGGCGCATCAGCTTCGGAAGCGGGACGCAGCTAGGGAGATCGGGGGAGTTAAGGACAGGGGAGGGAGCGTGGTGCGGAGTGGGGTTGGCATCAATGGGGTCTTCAGGGACTTTTATGAGGAATTGTATCGGTCCAAGCCCCCACTGGAGGAGGGAGGGATGGGCCGCTTTCTGGACCAATTGAGGTTTCCGAAGGTGGAGGAGGGACTGGTGGCGGGATTGGGGGCCCCGATTGGGCTGGAGGAGCTGACCAAAGGGATAGGGAGCATGCAGGCGGGCAAGGCACCGGGGCCGGACAGTTTCCCGATCGAATTCTATAAAAAATATATGGACCTGTTGGGGCCGTTGCGAGTTAGGACCTTCAATGAGGCGGGGGGGGGGGGGGGGGGGGGGGGGGGGGGGGGGGGGGGGGGGGGGCTTTGCCCCCGACGATGTCCCGGGCACTGATCTCCTTGATCCTGAAGCGGGACAAGGATCCCCTGCAGTGTGGGTCTTACAGGCCGATTTCGTTGCTAAACGTAGATGCCAAGGTGCTGGCGAAGGTCTCAGTCACGAGGATTGAGGATTGTGTGCCGCAGGTCATCCATGAAGACCAGACGGGGTTTGTGAAGGGGAGGCAGTTGAACGCGAATGTGCGGAGGCTTCTGAACGTTATCATGATGCCGGCGAGGGAGGTGGAGGCGGAGATAATGGTGGCGATGAACACTGAGAAAGCCTTCGATAGGGTAGAGTGGGGGTACCTGTGGGAGGTGCTGAAGAGATTTGGGTTTGGGGAGGGGTTTGTCAGGTGGGTTAGGCTGTTGTATGAGGTCCTGATGGCGAATGTGGCCACGAACAGGAGGAGGTCTGAGTACTTTCGGTTGCACCGAGGGACGAGGCAGGGATGTCCCGCCCCCCCTGCTCTTCGCACTGGCGATTGAACCCCTGGCTATGGCACTGAGGGAGTCGAGGAACTGGAGGGGGTTGGTGCGGGGTGGGGAGGAGCATAGGGTGTCGCTCTATGCGGACGACTTGCTGCTATATGTGGCGGACCCGGTGGGGGGAATGCCGGAGGTAATGAGGATCCTCAGGGAATTCGGGGATTTCTCGGGGTACAAGCTCAACATGGGGAAGAGCGAGCTGTTCGTGGTTCACCCAGGGGACCAGGAGAGGGGGATTGGCGAGCTCCCACTAAAAAGGGCGGAGAGGAGCTTCAGATACTTGGGAGTCCAGGTGGCCAGGAGCTGGGGGGCCCTGCATAGGCTTAATTTCACAAGGCTGGTGGAGCAAATGGAGGAGGAGTTCAAGAGGTGGGACGCGTTGCCGCTGTCCTTGGCGGGTAGGGTGCAGTCAGTCAAAATGACGGTGCTTCCAAGGTTCTTGTTCCTGTTCCAGTGCCTCCCCGTGTTCATTCCGAAGGCCTTTTTTAGGCGGGTCAACAGGAGCATAATGGGGTTTGTGTGGGCGCGAGGGACTCCGAGGGTGAGAAGGGTGTTCCTGGAGCGGAGTAGAGATAGGGGTGGGGGGGGGGGGGGTGGCTGGCGTTGCCCAACCTCTGTGGGTACTACTGGGCCGCCAATGCGACGATGGTGCACAAGTGGGTGATGGAGGGGGAGGGGGCAGCATGGAAGAGGCTGGAGACGGCGTCTTGTGTGGGTATGAGTCTGGGGGCGCTGGCAACGGCACCGCTGCCGCTCCCTCCAAGGAGGTATACCATGAGCCCGGTAGTGGCGGCTGCCCTCAAAATCTGGGGGCAGTGGAGGCGGCACGGGGGAAAGTTGAGGCCTCGGTGTGGGCCCCAATACGGGGGAACCATTGGTTCGTCCCAGGGAGAACAGACGGAGGGTTTTCGGGGTGGCACAGGGCAGGGATACGAAGGTTGGGAGACCTATTTGTGGACGGGATGTTCGCGAGCCTGGGTGAGCTGGAGGAGAACTATGGGCTCCCCCCGGGGAACACCTTCAGGTACTTACAGGTAAGGGCGTTTGCCAGGCGGCAGGTGGTGGAATTCCCGCGGCTGCTGCCACGCACAGTACAGGACAGGGTGCTCTCGGGGGGGTGGGTGGGAGTGGGGAAGATCTCGGAAACTTACCAGGTGATGCAGGGGGAGGAGGAGGCCTTGGTGGTGGAGGTGAAAGGTAAGTGGGAGGAGGAGTTGTGAGAGGAGATCGAGGAAGGGACGTGGGCAGATGCCCTAGGGAGGGTGAACTCTTCCTCATCGTGCGCGAGGCTCAGCCTCATACAGTTTAAGGTGCACAGGGCACACATGACCGGGACTAGGATGAGCCGGTTCTTTGGGGGCGAGGACAGGTGTGTTAGGTGCTTGGGGAGCCCAGCGAATCACTCCCTTATGTTCTGGGCATGCCCAGCGCTGGAGGAATTTTGGAGGGGTGTAGCGAGGACGGTGTCGAGGGTGGTAGGTTCCAGGTTCAAGCCATGCTGGGGGCTTGCAATATTTGGGGTGGCAGAGGAGCCGGGCGCGCAGGAGGCGAAAGAGGCCGGAATTCTGGCCTTTGCGTCCCTGGTAGCCCGGCGGAGGATTCTCCTTCAGTGGAAAGATGCGAGGCCCCCAAGCGTGGAATCCTGGATCAACGAAATGGCGGGGTTTATTAAGTTGGAGAGGGTGAAATTCACCTTGAGAGGGCCGGTACAAGGGTTCTTTAGGTGGTGGCAACCGTTCTTAGACTTCGTGGCAGAACGGTAGACATTGGTCAATGGCAGCAGCAACTCGGGGAGGGGGGGGGGGGGTTACTTTATTTTTGTTTTTGTTTGTTTATATTGGGAGGTCTGAGGGGGTGTATATATCTGCTATGTTTGCTTTGTGTTAAGTCGGGGTGTTAATTTATTATTTATGTACAGGGGGGAGGGGGGTATGGAGGGTTGCTTTTTTTGGACTGTGTTTTGTACTTAACCCTGTTGGATTCCGTTTTCATTTTGTTACTGATATTTTATGAAAACCTTAATAAAATTATTTAAAAAAAAAAAGATTGGTGCCAATGGCCTTCTTGTTCCGACTTGGGTGCATTTGGTTGGAACCTAGCTCCTTGCCCTACCTGTGGTGGACGGTGTGGCGATGTGGGTCGGACCTGTCTTTGGCCAGAGAGCTCCAGAAGAATGTTCCATTCGCATTGGCTGTCCTTACCCTTTCACCTCTCTTTTACTCCCTATGTTATCTCAGATTTGTGATTAATTACAATTAATTCAACATATGTTCTTTTAAAATAAATTTAGAGCACCCAATTCATTTTTGATTTCCAAATTACAGGGCAATTTAGCAGGACCAATCCACCTACCCTGCACATCTTTGGGTTGTGGGGGTGAAACTCATGCAGACACAGGGAGAATGTGCAAACTCCACACGGACAGTGACCCGGGGCCAGAATCGAACCCAGGTCCTCGGCGCCGTGACGCAGCAGTGCTAACCACTGCACCATAGTGGCGCCCATGACTTAAACATATGTTAATTGTTCTAAAAACGGTTTGTTCAGTTTGATGCATTTAGAAACAGCTGCCTTTTTGTACATTCAACTTACTCTTTGATGTCTCTCTTCAATTTATGTTTTTCTTTGTTTATTGGCTATAGCGCTTAGTTTTATTTATTTAGACTTTTTTAATGTTTTGATGTGGGAGCAGTTAGATTAAAAAGGCTGGACTCAAATTTTCAAACTAGCATGACGGGTCTTTTGATTACTAGACCAGAAACATAACCGCTATCCAACTATGCCCATGCATCTGTGAACATATTATATAGATTCTCAATGCATCTCAACTTACATATTCTATAACTGTTCCCACAAAACCCAATATTCAATTAACCTTTTTAATGTCCTTATCCACTTGAGATGCTGCTTTTGACAGCTCTTGGCTGCCCAATTATTCCCATTCGCCTGCCCCTACCCCCCTGCAATTTATTTTGTCTTCAAGTCTTTCACCAATTCCCTTTTGAAAATTACTGTTGAATCTGGTCCCATCTCCCTTTTCAGAGAGTGCATTCCAGAAAACAATAGCTCATTCTGTATGAACAAGAAAGTTGCGGTTCTTTTGTCAATTATCTTATCTTTCAGTCATTTTGGTTACTAGCTCTCTCCCACCGGAAATAGTTTCTGCTTATTTACTCAATCTGGGTTTCCTCCGGGCGCTCCGGTTTCTTCCCACAAGTCCCGAAAAACGTGCTTGTTAGGTGAATTCTCCCTCAATGTATCTGAACAGGCGGCGGAGTGTGGCGACTAGGGGATTTTCACAGTAACTTCATTGCAGTATCAATGTAAGCCTACTTGTGACACTAATAACGATTATTATTATTATCATCATGACATTGAACCCTCTATCAAATATCTTCCCTGTTTGAGGAGAACAACCTCTGCTTCTTTCTAAATAACTTTTTTAAAATCTAAATTTAGAGTACCCGGCAGCACGGTGGCACAGTGGGTTACCCCTGTTGTCTCACGGCTCCGAGGTCCCAGGTTCGATCCCGGCTCAGGGTCACTGTCCGTGTGGAGTTTGCACATTCTCCCTGTGTTTGCGTGGGTTTCGCCCCCAGAACCCAAAGATGTGCTGGGTAGGTGGATTGAATATGCTAAATTGCCCCTTAATTGGAAAAAAATGAATTGGGTACACTAAATGAAAAAAAAACCAATTCATTTTTTCCACTGGGGGGTGTCTTCACTTGGGGGGGTGTGGGGTAATGCCCTTGTATGCGGGGGGTGACATTGCCTGTGGGTGGAGGTGTTGGGGACCCTTAAGCTCACTTAAAGATCGGGGCACCATTTGAAAATGGTGGTCCGATCTCTGAGGAACTGATCTAGCCAGCAAGTTCAGCTCCCCAGTGATGGAAGAAATTCTAGGTGTGGGCTGGGCCAGGGAGAAACCAGGGCCCAGAAAAATGACTACATGTGGGTGAATAACGGTAAGGGTCTCACCCAAAAAAATGGCAAGAAAGCTGCCACTCTCGCCCAAAATTACACTTAGAAATCTTTTGGTTGAATTCCACCCAGAGTCTCCATGCATAGTACTTCAGCTGAAACTCAGTCAGTGTTTTGTAAAGGTTAGCAATAGAATCCATAGAATCGCTACAGTGCAGAAGGAGGCCATTCGGCCCATCAAGTCTGCACCAATCCTCTGAAAGAACACCCTACCTAGGCCCTTTCCCCCGCCATATCCTCGTACCCCCACCCAACCTTTGGACACTAAAGGGCAATTTAGCATGGCCAATCCATCTAACCTGCTCACTTTGGACTGTGGGAGAAAACCGGGGCACCTAGAGATAACCCAAGTAGACATGGGGAGAAAGTGCAAACTCCACACAGACAGTCACCCAACACTGGAATTGAATCCCTGACACTGTGAGGCAACAGTGCTAACCACTGTGCCAATGTGCCGTCCCTACATTACTTTTGTGCTTCCTGTTTTTCTTCTCTATGAGTGGAATGTTACTGCAGGCTTCAGGACCCCAACAAAAAGAAGTTTCTAAGTCGCCATTTGCCGGCATCGAGACTAGCCCACAATCTTTCAGCTGGAAGTTTCCTAATTGGCTGCCGTTCTATTAAGAATGGCAGGTTGGTCCCTCAATGCTTCCAGCCCAATCAGAGGTCCAGTTGCTCTGAAGCCTCGGCAGCATGACCAGGAGAGGTGAACACTGCTGAAACAGGTCAGGGACCGCGAGGTCGCCTCAAGGTGAAAGCACTGTCAATGGGCTGCATAGCAGTGAAGAAATTAACAAATCAAGGCCAGCAGCTCTGTAGGGATAGAAGGGAACCCTACTCGTCTCTGGATTGGGAGTAGTTGTGATTGAGTGCCTTCAAGCTGACAACCTGTCAACAGGGCATGGAGCCTCCATTTCTAATGACCTTACAGCCTGCCACATGGATGCCACATCAGTTAAGCTAGTGGCCACCATACAGGGTACAGGCAAAGCTTTGCTGCTGGCAAAATTGCCAGCCAGACCACAGCACTGCCCCTAATTGGAGCCTAAACCACCTAGGGCAGTGAAGAGCAATGGACCTGCAAAGCACAGTCTTCTGGAAGCAGAGGTTAAAGGGAGTGCAAGGCTCGGGGCTCTCACTCACTTTCAGGCAGCGAAGAGCACCGGACCTGCGAGGGGACAGTCTTCGAGGAGCGTAAGATAAAAGGAGTGCAAGGCTCGGAACTCTCACTCACCTTCAGGAAGCGGAGAGCATCGGACCTGTGATGGACTCTCTTCTGAGAGCGGAGGCTAAAGGGAGCACGAGGCTCAGGGCCTTCACTCACCTTCGGGGAGCAAAAAGCATCGGATCTCATAGATTATCATAGAATTTACAGTGCAGACGGAGGCCATTCGGCCCATCGAGCCTGCACCAGCTCTTGGAACGAGCACCCTACCCAAGGTCAACACCTCCATCCTATCCCCATAACCCAGTAACCCCACCCAACACTAAGGGCAATTTTGGACACTAAGGGCAATTTATCATGGCCAATCCACCTAACCTGCACATCTTTGTGGGGGGAAACCGGAGCACCCGGAGGAAACCCACGCACACACGGGGAGGATGTGCAGACTCCGCACAGACAGTGACCCAAGCGGGAATCGAACCTGGGTCCCTGGAGCTGTGAAGCAATTGTGCTATCCACAATGCTACCGTGCTGCCCCCCACAATGCTACCGTGCTGCCCCCCACAATGCTACCATGCTGCCCCACTGTACCCCACGTGTGGCCACTGACCAGACAGCCTGCTGAGTTTGAAAAATCTAAGAGTGAAAGCACAGGAATGCGGTTGGCTGATTAATTGTTTGTAAGAAATATATTCTATAATAACAAAGATGGAGAAGAAGGGCACCAGTTGATATTGTTTGACATTAAAAGGATTAATTTAACTTAAAGGGGTAAGACATGGCAGGAGAGCTCCAAGCTGTGGTCTGCTCTTTTTACAAAACATAAATTTCAAGTACCTAATTCTTTTCTTTCCAATTAAGGGGCAATTTAGCATGGCCTGCACCTACCCTGCACATCTTTGGGTTGTGGGGGTGAGACCCACTAAACACGGAGAGAATGTGCAAACTCCTCACAGACAGTGACCCGGGGCTGGGATTGAACCCGGATCCTCAGCGTGATGAGGCAGCAGTGCTAACCACTGCGCCACCGGCCGCCCCTGGTCTGCTCTTCTTGCTCCATGTAGGAGACTGATGTGTACAGGAAATGTCTCCAGCTGCAACTCCTGGAAGCCCACGTTTTGGAGCTGGAGCGATGTCTGGGGACACCATGGAGCATCTGCGAGGCGGACAGTATCGTGGATAGCATGTATAGAGAGGTGGTCACACTGCAGGCTCAGACTCCACAGGTAGGAAAGGAATGGGTGACAACAAGGAAGAGCAAAAGAGCTAGGCAGGCAATGCAGGAATCTCCTGCAGCTATTCCCCTGAAAAACAGATATGCCAATTTGGATACTGTTGAGGGAATGGCCTCTCGGGGGATAACAGCAGCAGCCAAATTTGTAACACCACGATCAGCTCTGCTGCACAGGGAAGGAACGAAAGGCATAGAAATGCAATAGTCATGGGTAGCAAGGTGGCGCAGCGGGTAGCACTGCAGCCTCACGGCGCCAAGGTCCCAGGTTCGATTCTGGTCCTGGGTCACTGTCGGTGTGGAGTTTGCACATTCTCCCCGTGCTTGCGTACGTTTCACCCCAACAACCCAAAAGATGAGCAGGGTAAGTGGATTGGCCATGCTAAATTGCCCTTTCATTGGAAAAATGAATTGGGTACTCTAAATTTATAAAAAAAATAAATGCAATAGTTGTAGGGGCTTCAATTGTAAGGGAATAAATAGACGTTTCTGGGGTTACAAAAAAAAAACTCCAGGATGGTATGTTGCCTCCCTGGTGCTAGGGTGAAAGATGTCTCAGAGCGGTTACAGGACATTCTGAAGGGGGAGGACGAACAGCCAGTTGTCGTAGTACACATTGGTACAAATGACATAGGTTAAAAAAAAGGAATGTGGTCCTAAAAGCAGACGATCGGAAGCTAGGAGGAATGTTGAAAACAGGACCTCAATAATAATGTTTATTATTGTCACAAGTAGGCTTACATTAACACTGCAATGGAGTTAGTTATCTCAGGATTACTACCAGTATCACGTTCTAGTCAGAGTAGATGGAGCAGGATATACAGGATGAATACGTGGCTGCAAAACTGGTGTGAGGGTAGTGTTTTAGATTCCTGTGGCATTGGGACTGACCGGTTTCCAGGAGAGATGGGACCAGTACAAATTGGACGGGTCATACCTGGACAGGACCAGGGCTGATGTCCTTGGGGGGAGGTACTTTCGAGAGCGGATGGGAGAGTTTAAACTAATATGGCAAGGGGACGGGAACCTATTAAGGATTCAGAGCAGGGGGAATCAAGAACAAGAGAAAAAGACAGCAAGGAGAATAAGAAAAGTGATAGGCAGAGAAACCAAGAGACAGTATCAGATAATGACAATGTAAAAAGCAGTAGGGACTGGTCAAAGAATGTTAAAAGGACTAGCCTTAAGGTTTTGCATCTCAATGCTCGGAGCATTCAAATAAAATGGATGTATTAGTTACCCAGATATATGTAAAGGGGTATGATATACTTGGGATTATGGAGACCAAAGATGGGAACTAAACATTGAGGGCTATTCAGTGTTTAGGAAGGACAGATAGAAAACAAAAAGTGGTGGAGTTGCATTGTTGAAGACTAATACATTCTACTCATTGTTTACTACATTTCTCTGCACGGCAGCACAGTGGTTAGCACTGTTACCTCATAGCGCCAGGGACCCAGGTTCAATTCCGGCCTTGGGTCACTGTTGATGTGGTGTTTGCACTTTCTCCCCATGTCTGTGTGGGTTTCCTCCGGGTGCTCCTGTTTCCTCCCACAGCCCAAAGATGTGCAGGTTTGTTGGATTGGCCATTCTAAATTGCCCCGCACCATCCAAAAAGGGTTATGGGGATAGGGTGGGGGTGGGGTTGGGGGGGAGGGGGGGTGGCCTAGGTAGGGTGCTCTTTCAGGAAGTCGATGCAGACTTGATGGGCCGAATGGCCTCCTTTTGTACAGTAGGAATTCTAAGATTTCTGAGTTTGTGTCATCTGCAAACTTTGAAATTATTATTTTTTTTAAATTTAGAGTACCCATTTCATTTTTCCAATTAAGGGGCAATTTACTGTGGCCAATTGACCTATCCTGCACATCTTTGGGTTGTGGGGGCGGAACCCACTCAAACACGGGGAGAATGTACAAACTCCACACAGACAGTTACCCAGAGCCGGGATCGAACCTGGGACCTCAGCGCCATGAGGCAAACTTTGAAATTATGATGTAAACCCAAGTTTTAAAATTGACACTTATCAAAAAGGGCAGTGTCCCGATAATGACCCCATGAATCATTGTTGTGTACTTTCCTCCAGTCTAAAAAACAGCTGTTCACCACTGCTCTCTGCTTTCTGTCCATTAGCCAATATAGTTTCCACGCTTTTGCTGTTCCATTAATCACATGGGCTTTTGCTTTACTAATAAGTGTATTATTGATACTTTATCAAATTAAGTTTGAAAGTCCATATGCTTAAACATCATCGGCGCTAGCCTCATCAACCCTTTATGTTAACTCATCAAAGAACTCAATCAAATGAATCAAACTGATATTACCCAATGAAAGGTCATGAGCTAAAACTCTGGGCAGGACTTTCTGGTCCTTCTTGCTGGTGGGATCTTCAGAACCCACAGATGGCAACCCCCCCCTCCCCAGTGCACATTCCCTGCTGGCGGAACAATGGGAAACCCCGTTGACAGCGGTGGTATCAGAAGATCCCTCTACTGGTCAATGACAGGCCGCCTCCATCGCCACAAAACACACTGAGGGGCGGGAATGGGAAATTCCACCCTCTGTTTCTCCCAGGAAATTCTGAGCATTTCCTGTTTTTATTTCAGATTTCCGGTATCCTTGGTATTTTGCTTTTAACAATGCTGACTTCCATTTCTTTGCTCATTTTTTGCAAATGTCGATTAATTTTGTCCTGGATTATTGTTTCAAAACATTTCTGCACCACCCATGTTAAGATACTAGGCTTGTGGTTGCTGAGTCCATCTCCCTCAATTTGTTTAAACACAGGTGTACCAGTTGCACAGGTGGCACAGGTGTACGAGTAGCACTGTTGCCTCAAAGCGCCCGAGACCCAGGTCCAATTCCGGCCTCGGGTCACTGTCCGTGTGGAACATAGAACATTACAGCGCAGTACAGGCCCTTCGGCCCTCGATGTTGCGCCGACCTGTGAAACCACTCTAAAGCCCATCTACACTAAGATCTTCCCTCCATACCAGGCAACATTCTGGTAAATCTCCTCTGCACCCTTCCCAATGCTTCCACATCCTTCCTATAATGCGGCGACCAGAATTGCACGCAATACTCCAAAGGCGGCCGCACCAGAGTGTTGTATAGCTGCAACATGACCTCACAGCTCCTAAACTCAATCCCTCTACCAATAAAAGCTAACACACCGTACGCCTTCTTAACAACCCTCTCAACCTGGGTGGCAACTTTCAGGGATCTATGTACATGGACACCGAGATCTCTCTGCTCATCCACACTGCCAAGAATCTTACCATTAGCCCAGTACTCAGTCTTCCTGTTATTCCTTCCAAAATGAATCACCTCACACTTTTCTGCATTAAACTCAATTTGCCACCTCTCAGCCCAGCGCTGCAGCTTATCTATGTCCCTCTGTAACTTGTAACATCCTTCCGCACTGTCCACAACTCCACCGACTTTAGTGTCATCTGCAAATTTACTCACCCATCCTTCTACGCCCTCCTCCAGGTCATTTATAAAAATGACAAACAGCAGTGGCCCCAAAACAGATCCTTGTGGTACACCACTAGAAACTGGACTCCAGTCTGAACATTTCCCATCAACCACCACCCTTTGTCTTCTTCCAGCTAGCCAATTTCTGATCCAAACTGCTAAATCTCCCTGAATCCCATGCCTCCGTATTTTCTGCAGTAGACTACCGTGGGGAACCTTATCAAACGCTTTACTGAAATCCATATACACCACATCAACTGCTTTACCCTCATCCACCTGTTTGGTCACCTTCTCAAAGAACTCTATAAGGTTTGTGAGGCACGACCTACCCTTCCCAAAACCGTGTTGACTATCTCTAATCAAATTATTCCTTTCCAGATGATTATACATCCTATCTCTTATTAACCTTTCCAAGATTTTTCCCACAACAGAAGTTTGCACTTTCTCCCCGTGTCTGTGTGGATTTCCTCCGGGTGTTCAGGATTCCTCCCACAGTCCAAAGATGTGCAAGTTAGGTGGATTGGCCATGCTAAATTGCCCCTTAGTGTCTAGGGATGTGTGGGTTCGGTGGGGTTAAGGGGTTACAGGGGATAGGGTGGGGACCTGGGTAGGGTGCTCTTTCAGAGGGTCAGTACAGACATGATGAGCCGAATGGCCACCTTCTTCACTGTAGGGATTCGATGATTCTATGATTCAAATGCAACCTTCCAGTTCCATATCAAACCAGCGTCAAAGGACTGTGGTCAGTCTTCTGCAATTTCAACCTTTACTTCTCCGGTTACCAAGGATGAATCCCATCCAGACTGGGTGACTTTTCAACTTTGAGGGCTGCCAACTTTTGAAGCCCCTCCTCTCTGCCTATTTTTATCCTATCCAATATTGCTCTTGCATCCTCGTTTAATACATTGCCAGTACCCTCTTCTCAAGCGAAATTCGATCCAAAGTCTTCATTTAACACTTCAGCCAGATCCTCTGCTTCCTAAAGAATACCTTCTTTTTGGTTGTTAATTGACCCACCCTTCCTTTCACTAACCTTTTGATGTTTATATGTTCTTAAAATACTTTAAAAAATAAATGGAGTGTGCCCAATTCATTTTTTCCAATTAAGGGGCAATTTGACATGGCCAATCCACCCACCCTGCACATCTTTGGGTTGTGGGGGTGAAACCCACACAAACACGGGGAGAATGTGCAAACTCCACACGGACAGTGATCCAGAGCCAGGATCGAACCTGGGACCTCGATGGCATGAGAGAACAGTGCTAACCACTGCGCCACCGTGCTGCCCCTTAAAATATTGTTGGGATTCCTTTTATGTTCGTCGTTAATCTATTTTCATACTCTGGCCATATTTTCATGATCTTGTGCCTTTCCCTGTGGTACGTTTGGTGGTGGATGGGCACTTAATTGAGTGGGAGGGTGGCAGCTGGGGTCCCTGCCACCTTCCTGCCTCCACCCCGATTACGTATGTGACAGGAAGACCTCTCGCTGCTACATGTATTAACCCAGTGGCTCCAGGCAGAGACCTTAATTCAAAGGCTCTGAGGCTCTGATCGAGGGACCTCTCAGAGCCATCCCCTGCCCTTGCTGCTAATACACTCACCCCAGCCCACAACCTCCATCGCACGACCCCTTTCCTGCCCACACTCACCTGTGCCTCTGCTTGATCCAAGACTGTGGATGGTTATAGTTTCAGCAGCAGCCACTTCGCGGTGCCATTGCCGAGTACAGAAGGCCTGTCAGCAAGTGGCACTTACGCCCCTGGGCTCCTTGGTTCTGCAGGAAGGCTCGTGGATGGCCTGTTAAGTGCCCTAGTGGCATAATCTGCAACAGGTCACCTCAAAAAGAGGCGACGTGGGAGTTCTCACCGGCTCTCCAGCTCTGGGAAGAATCTGCCCAGAATCTGCCTCCAGCACTTCAATGTTTCCCTTATGTTTGGGTGACCAGACTAGGCAGAGTACTCAAAAGTCAGCCGGACCATATTCCTATGCAGTTGAAGCATGACATTTTCTCACACATGTACTATTGTTTTAGCTATGAAGTTCACCATTTTATTATTGTATTGATTGCTGCTCAGTGGATCGATATGTTGTGCATTAAATCTATAAGAATGCTAAGATCCATTTGCAGCATTAAATCTCAACTGCCATATTCTACTTACTTATATATTTTGCGCCAACTCATTTTTCGTGCCCTGAGTTTTGTATCATCTGCAAATTTGACCAATTTCTATTAATATTCAGTATCATAGATATTGATGTAAATTAGAAGCAGCAACAATACCAATACCAATCCTAGCCCTAACTAAATTTACCACTTACCCACTCAGTATCCTCGCTCAATATATGTGGTAGTTACAAATTAATCCATTGGAAAAAGTTGAGATTTCTTTCATCATATTGGGTTGAATGTGGAACTTGCTACTACAGAAAGTGGTTGAGGCAAATAGCTTGGATATTTTCAAAAGGAAGTTAGATGAGTGCATGAGAGAAAGATACGCTGAAAGACTACCTTTTCATCAATGTCCTACCAATTTCCTGAACACTTACAGCTTACCAGTTTAACTAACTTTGCACAGAGTTTTGTAAAATCATTTTTTGTAAGTTTAGGTGCATTACATTGTAGGGATTGCCGCAGTCCATTTGAGATATCGCTTCCTCAGAAAGGTCAAGCCATGTTCTTCCTCTTACATATTCATGTTGCTTTCCGTTCACCAGGTGACTATTGTACACAACTGTCTCTGCTTGTGCCTTGGCTCAGATTTTAATCTTCATTGTGCATTTTGGTTTAGGTTCACATGTGATCTCGATGGAATAATTCTGGTTCTCCCTAGTTTCACAGTTATTGAGCATGGATTTGTTCTGTGTTTATCCTATTGAAATGATAAATCGTTTCTTACATCTTACTTTCTTACATCTACTGTGGGGGCATTATGGTCAAGCCAAACTTCTGCTCACTTGACAACCACATGCCAGTGGTTTCCAGGAAAGCGACCAGGAATGGCAGCTCTGGCCCATTTTTCCACTCCCTATGCTAAGTGCACTGGGGTCAAATGTAGTCCCACAACTGCTGCCCTGGCTGAGATCAGCTAATGCAGCACAGGTGAGGGTTAATTCTACGAATTTATGCTTCAGATACAAAGTTTCACTCACAAGGGGCATATATCTGGACGTCAACATTGCTGGATCTTATGAATTACAAATTTACCTGCTTTTTTATTTTTAATTTAGTGTACCCAATTATTTTTTGCAAATTAAGGGGCAATTTAGTGTGGCCAATCCACCTACACATCTTTGGGTTGTGGGGGCGAAACCCATGCAAACACGGGGAGAATGTGCAAATTCCACACGGACAGTGACCCAGAGCCGGGATCGAACCTGGGACCTCGGCGCCGTGAGGCAGCAGGGCTAACCCACTGCGCCACCATGCTGCCCTGCCTTCTTTTTTTTAAATTTAAAGTACTCAATTCATTTTTTTCCAATTAAGGGGCAATTTAGTGTGGCCAATCCACCTACCTTCACATCTTTGGATTATGGGGGTGAGACCCGCACAGAAACAGGGAGAATGTGCAGACTCCACACAGTGACATGGGGCCAGGATTGAACCCGGGTCCTCAGCGCAGATAGCACAATTGCTTCACAGCTCCAGAGTCCCAGGTTCGATTCCGGCTTGGGTCACTATCTGTGCGGAGTCTTCACATCCTCCCCGTGTGTGCGTGGGTTTCCTCCGGGTGCTCCGGTTTCCTCCCACAGTCCAAAGATGTGCAGGTTAGTTGGATTGGCCATGATAAATTGCCCTTAGTGTCCAAAATCGCCCCAACACGGGTGGGGTTACTGGGTTATGGGGATAAGGTGTTGACCTTGGGTAGGGTGCTCTTTCCAAGAGCCGGTGCAGACTCGATGGGCCGAATGGCCTCCTTCTGCACTGTAAATTCTATGATAATCATCTATGATGATGCAGCAGTGCTAACCACCGCGCCAACGTGCCGTCCCATAAATTTAATTTACCTTCTTTTTTTTAAATAAACATTTTATTGAGGTATTCTTTTGGCATTGTAACAGCAGCAATATAAACAATGTATATAAAAATATAAACATAGTGCAAATACCACCTCCCTCCCCCACAGGTCCCACCATTAATTAACCCACTAATCTACGCTAGCCTAACCCCCCCCCCCCCCAACTTCTGCTGACGATTAATTCTCTGCGAAGAAGTTGATGAATGGTTGCCACTTCCGGGCGAACCCTAACAGTGACCTTCTCATGGTGAACTTAATTTTCTCCAGGCAGAGAAAGCCAGCCATGTCCGATAGCCACGTCTCCGACTTTGGGGGCCTTGAGTCCCTCCACGCTAGTAATATCCGCCTCCAGGCTACCAGGGAAGCAAAGGCCAGAACGCCTGCCTCTTTCTCCTCCTGGATTCCCGGATCCTGCGACACCCCGAAAATCGCCACCTCTGGACTCAATGGCACCCTTGTATTTAATACCTTGGACATGACGTCCGCAAATCCCTGCCAAAATCCCCTCAGTTTTGGACATGCCCAGAACATGTGGACATGGTTCGCTGGTCCTCCCGCACATTTTTCGCACCTATTCTCCACCCCAAAGAATCTGCTCATCCGGGCCACTGTCATGTGAGCCCGGTGAACAACCTTGAATTGAATCAGGCTGAGTCTGGCACATGTTGCGGTCGAGTTGACTCAACTCAACGTGTCCGCCCAAAGGCCCTCCTCCATCTCTACCTCCAGCTCCTCCTCCCACTTTCGCTTCAGCTCCTCGGTCTCCTCTGATCCCATAAGCTCCTTATAAATGTCAGAAACACTCCCCTCTCCTATCCATCCTCTGGAAACTACCCTGTCCTGAAACCCCCTCAGCGGCAGAAAGTCCCGCACCTGCAGATATCAAAATTTGTTTCCCCTCTGCCAATGCAAAGTTCTCCTCCACCCTCATACTCGGAAAGCTCTCCTCTATAAACAAATCCCTCATCCTCTCAATCCCCGCTCTCCGCCATATTCGGAACCCCCCGTCCATCCTCCCAGGGGCAAACTGGTGATTATTGCAAATTGGGGACCAGACCGATGCTCCAACTACTTCCACATGTCTCCTCCATTGCCCCCAGACTTTCAAGGCCGCCACCACCATGGGGCTGGTGGAGTACCGCGTCGGCGGGAACGGCAGAGGCACGGTTACCAGCGCCCCCAAACATGTGCCCATGCAAGAAGTCGCCTCCATACGCACCCATGCCAACCCCCCCCCCCCCCCCCCCCACACCACCACCACCACCACCACCACCACCCCACCACCACCACCACCAGCCACTTCCAAACCATGGCTATATTAGCCGCCCAGTAATAGTTGCTAAAGTTCGGCAGTGCCAGCTCTCCCTCTCCCCGACTCTGCTCCAGCATTACCCTCCTCACTCGCGGGGACTTGCCCCCCCATATGAAGCCCACTATAACTTTATTGACCCGCTTAAAAAAGGACCGCGGAATGAAGATGGGGAGACATTTGAAATACAAACAAGAATCTCAGGAAGACCGTCATTTTCACCGTTTGGACTCTACCAGCTAGAGACAACGGGAGCGCATCCCATCTCCGGAAATCATCTTTCATCTGATCCATCAATCGGGCCAAGTTCAATTTATGTAGCTGGTCCCAATCCCGCGCCACTTGGATACCTAGGTACCTGAAACTGTCCCCTACCAGTCTACACGGCAGTTCCCCCAGTCGCCTCTCCTGAACCCTCGCCTGCACCGCAAACATCTCGCTCTTCCCCATATTAAGCTTACCCTGAAAACCGGCCGAATTCCCCTAAAATTCCCATGATTTCTTCCATCCACTCAATTGGATCTAAAACATACAGAAGCAGGTCGTCCGCAGACAGTGAGACTCTGTGCTCCACACCCACCCCGGACCAACCCCTTGAGGCCCTCAGAACAATTGCCAGCGGCTCTATAGCCAACACAAACAGCAGTGGGGAGAGGGGGCATCCTTGTCTCGTCCCCCGGTACAGTCTAAAATAGTCCGAAGTCATCCTGTTCATCTGTACACTTGACACTGGAGCCTGGTACAACAACCTGACCCAGTCAATAAAGCCCCTCCCAAATCCGAACCGCCCCAGAACCTCCCATAAATAATCCCACTCAACCCGGTCAAAAGCTTTTTCCGCATCCATCGCGACCACTACCTCCACCTCCCTACTTTCTGGGGGCATAATGCTCACGTATAGGTGGAGGATCGAGCTCTCCACCTATAATTTTGTATCGCCCGGGGAAGCTCAACGAGCCCCCTGACACCCTATCCCGCGATACATGTGCCAGCGCACAAGTGGACCAACTCCGGGCTCTCCACTATGACCTCTGCCACCCGGGGGTCATTCGGTTCTTCCATTTCGTCAAGGCCCGCTGTCGTGTTGGGTGTTCCGATACACAAACAAACCAACACGGTTGTAGATGGTACAACTCTGTTTTATTATTCTGTACAATAACAACTGTTAACTTCTGGCTGTGGTTCGTACTTCACCAGTTGACCTGTGGACCCAGCCCTTGCACTATCTTAGTGAGGCACTCAGCACATGGTGTATGTCTGAGTGGCACGTTGTGAGCTCTGTGCTCTAAGCTATCTCCTGGTGGAATGAGCGGGAACTGTGGTGTTCCCTGTTTTATAGTGCGTGTGCTCTCACTGGTGATTGGCTGTGATGTTGTGTGTGTGTTGATTGGTCCGTCTACCTGTCTATCAGTGTGTGTGTGTGATTGCACCATGATATGTTAATATTGATATCATGACACCTGCAACCTGCCTTACTCCATTGAGGAGGTCAGGACCATCACCAGAGACTGCCAGGTCTGCACAGAGTGCAAGCCGCACTTCTACCGGCCAGAGATCAAGCGCACCTGGTGAAGGCCTCCCGCCCTTTTGAACGCCTTGGCGTGGACTTCAAAGGGCCCCTCCCCTCCACTGACCACAACACGTATTTCTGAATGTGATTGATGAGTACTCCCGGTTCCCTTTCGACATCCCCTGCCCCGATATGACTTCTGCCACGGTCATTAAAGCCCTCCACAATATCTTCACTCTGTTCGGTTTCCCCACCTATATCCACAGTGATCGAGGATCCTCTTTTATGAGTGATGAGCTGCGTCAGTTCCTGCTCAGCAAGGGCATTGCCTCGAGCAGGACGACCAGCTACAACCCCCGGTGAAACGGGCAGGTGGAGAGGGAGAACGGGATGGTGTGGAAGGCCATCCTGCTGGATCTGCAGTCTAAAAATCTCCCGGTCTCCCGCTGGCAGGAGGTCCTCCCCGATGCGCTCCACTCCATCCGATCGCTCCTCTGCACCGCGACTAACAAGACCCCTCATGAACATCTCTTTGCCTTCCCCAGGAAGTCCACCTCCGGGGTCTCGCTCCCAACATGGCTGACAGCTCCTGACCCGTCCTCCTTTGCAAGAATGTGCGGACCCATAAGTCGGACCCCTTGGTCGAAAGAGTCCACCTCCTAAACGCAAACCCGCAGTACGCCTACGTTGCACACCCCGACGGGCGCTAGGACAGTGTCCCTCTGGAACCTGGCACCCGCTGGATCCCCACCCACGGCCCCCGACCTGACACACCCACCCCCAGCTGCCTCATTCACCCCTGCGTCACTCACCCTCCCTCCAGCAAACCTCACCGCTGGCCCCGCCCTAGTGGGATCCATCCTCCCACTGGTTCCACTCAGGGGTGACGAAGACGAGGACAACATGCTCCCGGAGTCACAGGTGACCAAGTCGGTGCCCACATGACCACCAGGACTGAGGCGATCGCAGAGGAGGGTCAAGGCCCCCGACAGACTGAACTTGCAATGTTTTCCAACACCCCCGCCGGACTCTTTTTTTAACAGGGGGTGAATGTGGTAGTCACCACTAAGTAGTATTACATGTATTACGGTAAGGCCGTATAGTAGAGGTACATGGGCAATTTTCTGACTGCTGGCTCCTTCCAGTAGGCGGCGTATAAATGTGTGCGCTCGCCGGTGCTGCAGCCATTCTGGTGGCAGCTACAGGAGGCACAACACCTTTGCTCAATAAAGCCTCGATTATTCCACTACTCTCGTCTTTGTGGTAATTGATTGTGCATCAACCAACCGGTCCCGGGGCCTTACCCGACTGCATGTCCTTCAAGCCCTCCGCTACCTCTTCCAACACGATCGGTGCCCCCAGCCCTTCTACCAGCTCCCCGTCCACCTTCGGGAAGGTCAGCCCCTCCAGGAAGTGCCGCATCCCCTCCGGCCCCGCAGGGGGTTCCGACCTGTATAACCTGCTGTAAAAATCCCAAAATGCCTAACCCTAACCCTGCCGAGTCCCCAACTATGTTCCCATCCCCGTCAATAACTTTCCCTATTTCTCTAGCTGCCTCCCTCTTTCTGAGCTGCTGTGCAAGCATCCCGCTGGCCTTCTCCCCGTGCTCGTATATCGCCCCCCTCGCCTTTCTGAGCTGTTCCACTGCCCTCCCTCTGGTTAACAAGCCGAACTCCGCCTGTAGCCTCCAACCATTCCCTTAAAAACCCTATCTCTGGAGTCTCCGCGTACCTCCTGTCGACTTGTAAAATCTCTTTCACCAGTCGGTCCGTCTCTGCACTATCCATCCTGTCCCTGTGAGCGCAGATCGAGATCAGCTCTCCTCTCACCACTGCCTTCAGCGCTTCCCAGACCACCGCTGCTGAGACCTCCCCTGTATCATTTACTTGCAGGTAATTTTGTATGCATTTCCTCAGCCTCTCGCACACCGCTTTGTCCGCCAATAGCCCTATATCTAACCTCCATTGCAGGCGCTGATTGCTATCTGTACTAACCTGCAGGTCAACCCAGTGTGGAGCATGGTCCAAGATCGTGATCGCCGAGTGTCCTGTGTCCACCACCCCTACCAGCAAGGCCCTGCCCAAGATAAAGAAATCGATTCGAGAGTACACCTTATGCACGTGGGAGTAGAAGAACTCCTTCACCCTCGGCTGCCTAAATCCCCATGGAGCCCCCCCCCCCCCCCCCCCCCCCCCCATCTGCTCCATAAACCCTTTCAGCTCCTTTGCCATTGCTGGCACCCTGCCCGTTTTCGAACATGACCGATCCAGACCAGGATCAATAACCCCTCCCATGATCAGCTTGTGCGAGTCCAGGTACGGTATCCTCCCCAACATCCTTTTTATAAATTCCATGTCATCCCAATTTGGCGCATATACATTAACTAGGACTACCTTCATCCCCTCCAGCTTACCACTAACCATAATATATCGACCCCCCACATCCAAAACTATTCTACCCACCTCAAATATCACCCGCTTATTAATCAAGATCGCAACCCCTCTAGTCTTTGTATCCAGCCCCGAGTGCAAAACCTGACTGACCCAGCCTTTGCTCAATCTAACCTTGTCCACTACTCTAAGGTGCGTCTCCTGCAGTATTACCACGTCCGCCTTCAGTCCCCTCAGGTGCGCGAACACACGAGCCCTCTTAACCGGCCCATTTAACCCTCGTACATTCCAGGTGATCAGCCTAGTTGGGGGACAAAGTGCCCCCCCGCTCCGCCGATCAGTCATCCCCTTTCTTGGGTCCACCTCCAGCCCATGTGCCGCGCCTCCTCCGGCCCGCCCCCCCGGCAGCACCCGCCACCGACCTCCTCTCTGTCCCTCCACCAAAGCCACTCCCTCATCAGCAGAACAACTATCCCTCCTCCTCCACTAGCAACACTACTCTGAAACCTAACTTTTGTAAGGGCCATGAAGAATCCAGCACGAGTTTTAAGGATACAAAGTAATAACATTTATTTACAATAACATATATATATAACAGCAGCGGCAACTTCCCTTGCTACACACTCCTTCCTGCTGGTTCCAAACTGGCCAGCTTTATTTATACATGTGGTTTACTAATGGTTTCTCCGCCCCCCCTTATTGGGTAAGCTCATACTCCCACAGGATTGTGGGATTGTCATTAGTCCCCAGCCAATGGTAAGCAGGCAGGTTATAACGCTAACCCATATAATAAACTAAACATATGCACCCCCCCCACTGTGCTTCCGTGAGCTAGCTCACCCAGCTAGCTTGGTGGCCCCCGCCCCCAGCACCAAGAAGTCTCCCACCTATTGATCCCTCACTCCCCTACCGCCACCCCCCCCCCCCCCCCCGCTAAATTTAATTTACCTTCTAATGTAAATATTTTAGTCCTCCTCTGAGGTTATTGAGTAAGTTACATTGTCCATGGCTTCAATTTTTAATTAGCTCTATTAGGCACATTGGAAATTAGCTTTTAGATAAATGCAACTGCTTTGTGCAGTACTATGCCATATAGAGCAGGAAATAGCCATATTTTATATGGCAGCTATGCTGAATTAGCTTATCTCAGCAGAGGACACAAATGAGATACTACAATTGTCTTCCTCTTCTGTGCCAGAATGAAGACATATCTGCCAGGGTTGCATTCCTGGTTCTTCTACAGAAAGTCCTGCAGACGTCTGTGAATGGGGATAGTATGTGATGCTCCACAGCTAAAGGGACTGTTGACATAATACAAAGTAGATATCAGTCTGGGCGGAGTGGTGCCACTCTCATCCATGTGTCAGAACTTTGTGAGCTCAAGTACCATTCCAAAAACATGAGCACTTAATCCCATCTGAGAATTCAATGCAGTACTGAGAGAGTGCTATATTGTTGGAGATGCCATCTTTCAGATGCGGCTTTATACCAAGTTACTCTCAGGTGGATATAAAAGATCCCATGGCACCATTTAGAAGAGCAGGGGAGGCCTGACAAATATTTATTCCTCAACTAACATCAATGAAACAAGTTTCTGGCCATTATCTCATTGCCGTTTGAGAGACCTTACTGCAAATTGTTTGCAGTGTTTCCTACATTACAACAGAGACTACACTTCAAAACATGTAATTGGCTGTAAACTGTTTGGAGATATCAGGATTCCTATATTTAAAAAGTAGATGTCATGGGGTCATGAAAGGTGCTACATAAATGCAAGTGACTCACCACTTGCATACTATACATTTCCTCTGATGGCAACAACATCCACAGGTTGTATTCTTTGTGCTAATTACTTCAATTATTGAACTGGATTCCATACGAAAAGTAGAGGAGGGGAGAAAAAATTCTGAAAGAATAAATCTGAAAAGGGCATTTGCCAAGGTCCCTCACAAGAGACATATGGAAGTTATATATTATGTGGGATGGGTATTTGGACAGGACTGCTCATTTGTCATTGCTTCATCACTTCATCTTCTTTTCAATGAGATAGTGGTGAGATAAGACTTTGCACACTTGTTTCAATCTTATCATTATAATAAACTATTTTTCTGAGTCGGGGAATAAACATGCAGAGCAAGTTCCCTGCAGGACTCCCATCAACGGGACACAACTTTCTACGACTAAATGCCAGGCTGTAAGGGTCCTTCCTGTTTATTTATTCCCTTATAGAATCATAGAATCCCGACAATGCAGAAGGTATCCATTTGGCCCATCGAGTCTGCCCTTTCAAAGCAGGATTCTTTTAAAACATTTAAACATTTTTTAGAGTACCCAATGATTTATGTTTTTTTCCAATTAAGGGACAATTTAGCGAGGCCAATCCACCTAACCTACACATCTTTGGGTTGTGGGGGTGAATCATACGCAGACACGGGGAGAATGTGCAAACTCCACACGGACAGTGACCCAGGGCCGGGATTCGAACCCGGGTCCTAAGCGCCATAGGCAGCAGTGCTAACCACTGTGCCACGTGCCGCCCCAGGATTCTTTTAAAACATGACTGCAGCAGTCAGACACATTAATCCAGGGTTTGAACCTTTACTGCACCAAATAGCTATAATACAATATATCTGAAATTTCTATATTCATCACAGGTTGAAGAAGGCAGCTCACTACCACCTTCTCAAGGGCAATTAGGAATGGGTAAGAAATGCTGGCTGAGCCAGTGATGCCTATATCTGTTGAAAAAAATAACAAAAACATTGGAATATACTGGCAACATTGTGGTGGGATCTCTACTGCAGTAGCAGAAGATGTGGAGATAATACTTAATGGGGTAGAACATTCCTGAAGAAGAGTTTAAGCACTTTATTTGTTGGTAACAATGGGAATTAAAAACAGGAGAGTTGGACTAATTGGATAGTGTTTTCAAAAAACACCACAGGTGCAATGGGTTGGAAGGCCTCCTTCTGTGCTGTCTAATTCCAATTGGAAGGAGAAGTAGCGAGTGCTATGACCTCTTCCCCCTATTCAAACACTTTGGGTCTTCCTGCTGCTCTGCTAGGAACTACTACCAACTTTGTGTTGGTGGTGATGAAGATCAAAGGTAACAAGGGTGGAAATAGGAGAGAAACATGCCGGGATCCCATGCCTCATCCCATCACCACGATATACATGCATGGGAAGGTAATGGTTAGTTATTGGTGGTCTTGGCAGGAGCGAGGAAGGGAAATTAATATTGGAACAAGGAAGTGGTAGTAGGAAGGTAATGGTTAGTTATTGGTGGTCTTGGCAGGAGCGAGGAAGGGAAATTAATATTGGAACAAGGAAGTGGTAGTAGAAATGATGCCCAATTTCGATTTTTTTTTCCCCTCTGATATCCTATCCAAATATGTGAAGGGCAGTTGACGAAAATCCAAAATTTCTAATGCCATTTCTTTTCTAGTATTAGTTTAAGAGTTTATCTTACTATATTCACTGTAGTGTTTGTTTCTCATGCTCTAATGGCTTTTTTAACACTTTCAGGAGCAGTTTATTCAGACTGTAAAGGGATAACTGGGTCAGAAATTATTTTTGGTTTCTTCAACTAAATAATTAGAAGTAGATAACTATGGTTGTCTTCTTGAAATCTAGCAAGTTTCATGTTAAGTCTGTCAGAAACAACCACCTGAAGATTCAATTTAAGAGCAAATGCAAATTTAAAATGTCAGCATGGAAATTATCTTGCTTAAAAAATAGTACCTTTCTAATAATATACATAAATTTGCTGAACTCCCGTGCAGTGCTCACTGACCAAACAAAATAATCTTTTTTTTTCTCGTCCTGTAACCTGCTTGTTTATCAACCACTAAGTATTTCTGTGTCTGTCTTTGATATTCCATTTGTTTTCACTTCCTCTCTCAATCTAAGTCTGAAATACTTTATTTGTTGTTTTGAACTCTTTTTTTCTCAATTTCTCTTTCCTTGCAGTAAGTCACTCTTTTACACTCTTCTCTCTGCTTTCTTTATATTTCTCATATAGATATTCTGATTAATTTACGGATTTAAAAGTTTTACCTCGAGTACAAGTTTACTTTGTGTCAGCATTTTTCTATTAATGAATTTACCCTGAGCCGTAGCAATCCCAAATAAATTGTCAACTATTATAAAATAATGACTAAAGTGGAATTATTTTCTGAGCCTCCAATAGCAAGTGTCAAGGTCAGATTTGTCACTTAGTACCTTGTCAAAGTGCTGGAAAAGTCATGGCGCAAAATGATCGACTGCATGACAGCTGCAAGACTAGCTTGCCAGTTTACTGTGCAAAGCCTGCTTTCTTGCATTTTAAAATTACTGTTCCTATGTTATACAATGGACACACACACTTCAGTGAAAAGAATAACCATTTTGCAGTGCTATCCATATGGTTATCAAGAAGCTCAAATCATCATACTTAACTCAATAAAATCTCATTGAATCCTAGATGTTCCCGAGCAACAACCTGTGTCCGATAAATATAGATTAGGTTGAAAACATATTAGCTGTTTGACAAATTGAATAAGGAAAGATCTCGCATCACCTTGAGAAACATATCATTCGTTTTTTCTCTGGAGTCAATATCTGTGTAATTTAAATCCCTGTGAGTAGTGTTTTGATTTGTTTGCAGGCGTCGTGCATCTGTCAAAACAATTATCTGCCTAAACTCTTCTCCGTGCCAGGAACAAGTTAAGAACCTGCTTTCCGCCCGGTTGCGGCTATTTTAGGTCGCACGTTCGGCAACTCCCGCCGTGAACGGACCTTTGGGCCCTTTTAAGGAGCCCCAGCGGCACTTGGATGACGTTTCCCGGTGTGGGAAGGCAGCAGCGAGGTTCCCCCAGCACTGTATGGAGTGGACCAGGAGCGGAGTGGTCAAAAAAGCGGCACTGGAAAAGAGAGGAGAGCGAGGGCGGAAGAGCAAGATGGTGGCGGGTGGAGACCAGGCAGCGTGGGCTCAGTGGTCTCGGGAGCAGCAGATATTTTTGAAAAGCTGCTTTGCGGAGTTGAAGGCGGAGATGTTGGCCCCTATGAAGGCGTCGATCAAGAGGCTGGTGGAGGCCCAGAGGGCGCAGGGGACGGCGATTAAAGAGGTGCAGCAGAAAGCCTCTGACAACGAGGATGAGATCCTGGGCCTGGGGGTGAAAGTGGAGGCGCACGAGGCGCTGCCCAAAAAGTGGCAGGAGAAGTTCGAGGACCTGGAGAACAGGTTGAGGAGGAAGAATCTGCGGATTCTGGGTCTCTCTGAAGGCGTGGAGGGGTCGGATGTCGGGGCGTATGTAACCACGATGCTGGGCACACTAATGGGCGAGGGAACCTTCCCGAGTCCCCTGGAGCTGGATGGGGCACACAGAGTCCTGGCAAAGAGGCTGAGGGCGAATGAGCCGCCGAGGGCTGTGGTGCTGCGGTTTCACTGTTTAACTGACAGAGAGTGTGTCCTGAGGTGGGCAAAGAAGGAGCGGAGCAGCAGGTGGGAGAACACTGAAATCCGCATCTACCAGGACTGGTGTGCAGAGCTAGCCAAGAAGAGGGCAGGATTCAACCGGGCCAAGGCGGTTCTCCACCGAAAGGGGGTGAAATTTGGGCTGCTGCAGCCAGCACTGCTGTGGGTCACTTTTCAGGACCGACACCATTATTTTGATACGCCGGACGAGGCGTGGACCTTCATCCAAAATGGACTCAAATTAATGGTTTGCTGAAGGTTGTGGGGATGCTGGGGAGTGGGAAGGGGTAATTTGATTTGATGTGTGTGTTTTCTGGGCATGTGTATCGACTTAGAGGGGCTGTTCCCCGTGCTTGAAGGGGGGGGGGTGGCTGGGGGCCCTGGGCCGTTGGGAATTGGGGAGAGGCTGCAGGAGAAAGGAGCTGCGCCACAGGGGCAGGGCCGGCCCAGGCAGAAAACGCGGGCTTTTTCCCATGCAAAAAGGGGGGGGCGTGGCCCAACGCGGGGGGCGGTACCGGATGGGAGCCCGCACTGGCTGGTAGGGGGAGGAGGGGGGGGGGGGGACTTCGAGGGGGAATTCAATTGGGGGATCATCGGCAGAGGCGGGAGCGGCCGGGGTCAGCAGGAGTACGCTGACTTACGGGAGTGCAATGGGGGGAGCAAGGGGGCTAGACAACTGCCTGGCCGGGGGAGGGGGGGTGGGGGAAGGGGGAACTGGGTTGCTGCTGTACTGACTGAGGGGGAGCTGGAGGTAAGAGGGAGAGTCGGGGCAGGGAGCCCCCCCCTGGGGGGCTGGAGAATGCGGGAGGCGTGGGCACATGGCTGGCCTAAGAAAGGAGATGGCTTGTCGCAGGGGGGGGGAGTGCCGACCCAGCTAATCACGTGGAACGTGAGAGGCCTGAATGGGCCGGTCAAGAGGGCCCGGGTGTTCGCGCACTTAAAGGGACTGACGGCAGACGTCGCTATGTTGCAGGAGACGCACCTGAAGGTGGCGGATCAGATCAGGCTGAGGAACGGATGGGTGGGGCAGGTCTTTCACTCTGGGCTGGATGCAATCCTGGTAAGCAAGCGGGTGACGTTCGAGGCGATGAGTATTGTGGCGGATAATGGGGGCCGATATTTGATGGTGAGTGGTAGACTGCAGGGGACCCGGGTGGTGCTGGTGAATGTATATGCCCCGAATTGGGACAATGCAGGGTTCATGAAGCGCATGCTGAGGGGGATCACGGATCTAGAGGCGGGGAATCTGATAATGGGGGGGGGACTTCAATACGGTACTGGACCCGGCGCTTGATCGATCTAGGTCGAGGTCGGGCAAGAGGCCAGCTGCAGCCAAGGTTCTGAGGGGGTTTATGGATCAGATGGGGGGAATGGATCCGTGGAGGTTTGCCAGGCCAGCGGCTAGAGAGTTCTCCTTCTTTTCCCATGTGCACAAGGCCTATTCACGGATAGACTTCTTTGTGGTGAGTAGGGCATTGATCCCAAGAGTAGAGGGGACGGAGTACTCAGCCATAGCGATTTCAGACCACGCCCTGCACTGGGTGGAGCTGGAGTTGGGGGAGGAGAGGGACCAGCGCCCGCTGTGGCTTTTGGATGTGGGACTGCTGGCGGATGAGGAAGTCTGTGGGCGGGTCCTGGGGTGCATTCAAAGATACATAGAGGCCAATGATAATGGGGAGGTACCAGTTAGTGTGGTTTGGGAGGCTCTGAAGGCGGTGGTCAGGGGAGAGCTAATCTCAATCAGGGCTCACAGGGAGAAGAGGGAGAGGATGGAGAGGGGGAGATACTGAGCGTGGATAGGAGATACGCGGATTCCCCTCAAGAGGGGCTGCTGAAGGAGCGCCGGAGCATCCAAACCGAGTTTGATTTGCTGACTACGGGGAAAGCCGAGGCCCAGTGGAGGAAGGTGCAGGGGACAGCGTACGAGTACGGGGAGAAGGCGAGCCGGATGCTGGCGCATCAGCTATGAGGAGGGAGGCGGCGAAGGAAATTGGAGGAATCAGGGATAGAGGGGGGAACACGGTGCGGAGTTCGGCCAGAATAAATGAGGTCTTCAGGGATTTTTACGGGAACCTGTACAAGTCAGAACCCCCGGAGGAGTGGGGGGGGGGGGGGGGGGGGGGGGGGGGGATGCAGCGGGTTCCTGGACCAATTGACGTTCCCGAGGGTGGAGGAGGGGCAGGTTGAAGGTTTGGGAGCCCCGATCGGGATGGAGAAGCTGGTTAAGGGGTTTGGGAGTGTGCAGGCGGGCAAGGCCCCGGGGCCGGATGGGTTCCCGGTCGACTTCTATAGGATGTTTGTGGGACTGATGGATCCGTTGTTGGTGAGAACCTTCAACGGGGCGAAGGAGAAAGGGATTCTTCCCCCGACGATGTCTCGGGCGCTGATCTCGCTTATCCTCAAGCGGGACAAGGATCCGCTGCAGTGCGGCTCGTATAGGCCGATTTCGCTCCTTAATGTGGATGCCAAGTTGTTGCCGAAGGTCCTGGCCACTAGGATTGAGGATTGTGTCCCGGGAGTGATAAATGAGGATCAGACGGGGTTTGTGAAGGGCAGGCAGTTGAATGCAAACGCGCGGAGGCTCCTGAATGTGATCATGATGCCCTCGGAGGGGGGGGGGGGGGAGGCGGAAGTGGTGGCGGCAATGGACACGGAGAAGGCCTTTGATCGGGTGGAGTGGGAGTACCTGTGGGAAGTGCTGGGCAGGTTTGGGTTCGGGGAAGGGTTCATAGGGTGGGTCAAATTGTTGTACCAGGCCCTGGGGGCGAGCGTATCGATTAATCGGTTGAGGTCAGAGTACTTCAGGTTGTACCGTGGGACGAGACAGGGGTGCTCCTGTACCCTTGCTGTTTGCCCTGGTAATTGAGCCGCTGGCTATGGTACTAAGGGAGTCTAGAAGCTGGAGGGGATTGTTCCGGGGAGGGGAGGAGCATCGGGTCTCGTTATATGAAGATGACCTGCTTTTGTATATTGCAGATCCAGTGGAGCGGATAGCAGAGGTCATGCAGACCCTTAGGGAGTTTGGAGACTTCTCAGGATACAAGCTCAATGTTGGGAAAAGTGAGCTCTTTGTGTTGCATGCGAGGGGTCAGGAGAGGAGGCTGGAGAAGCTGCCGCTCAAGAGGGTGGAGAGGAGTTTCCGGTATTTGGGTATCCAGGAGTTGGGGGGTCCTGCATAAGCTCAACTTGGCGCGGCTGGTAGACCAGATGGAGGAGGACTTTAGGAGATGGGACGTGTTGCCACTCTCCCTGGCGGGGTAGGGTGCAGTCCATTAAGATGACGGTCCTCCCTGGGTTCTTGTTCGTGTTCCAGTGCCTGCCTGTTCTCATCCCTAAGGCCTTTTTCATGCAAGTGAGCAAGAGCATTATGGGGTTCGTATGGGCAAGTAAGACCCCGAGGGTTAAAAGACTGTTCTTGGAGCGCAGTGGGGGGGGGGGGGGGCTGGCGCTGCCGAATCTGTGTAGCTACTACTGGGCAGCTAATGTGGCAATGATTTGGAAATGGGTAATGGAGGGAGAGGGGGCGGCGTGGAAAAGACTGGAGGCGGCGTCATGTGTGGGTATTAGCCTAGGGGCACTGGTGACTGGGCACCGCTACCGCCGACGCGGTACACCACGAGCCCGGTGGTGGCGGCAACACTGAGGATCTGGGGGCAGTGGAGACGGCACAGGGGGGAGGTGGGGGCCTCGGTTTGGTCCCCGATAAGGAACAACCATAGGTTTGCACCGGGCAGGTTGGATGGTGGAATCCTAAGTTGGCATCGGGTGGGAATTAAAAGGATGGGGGACCTATTCATTGACGGGAACTTTGCCAGTCTGAGGGCGCTGGAGGAGAAATTTGGGTTACCCCCGGGAAATGCCTTCAGGTATATGCAGGTCAGGGCATTTGTGAGGAGGCAGGTAGGGGAATTTCTGCTGCTGCCTGCCCGGAGGATACAGGACAGGGTGATTTTGGGTGTGTGGGTCGGAGAGGGTAAGATCTCGGCGATTTACCAGGAGCTGCAGGAGGCGGAGGAAGTCTCGGTGGAGGAGCTGAAGGGCAAGTGGGAGGAGGAGCTGGGTGAAGAGCTGGATGAGGGCTTGTGGGCTGAGGATCTGGGCAGGGTTAATTCCTCCTCGTCTTGTGTCAGGCTCAGCCTGATCCAGTTTAAAGTGGTGCACAGTGTGCATATGACAGGGGCGAGGATGTGTAAGTTTTTGGGGGTAGAGGACTGGTGTGTGAGGTGTCCGGGGAGTACAGCAAATCACGTCCATATGTTCCGGGCGTGGTCCTGGCGCTTGAGAGGTTTTTGGAGGGGCTTCGCAAGGGCTATGTTCAGAGTCTTGGATTCTTGGGTAAAACCGAGCTGCGGGATAGCAATATTTGGGGTGTCAGACGAGCCAGGGGTGCAGGAGCCGAAAGAGGCCGGAGTTCTGGCCTTTGCCTCTTTGGTAGCCTGGAGAAGGATCTTACTAATGTGGAGGGACGCGAAGCCCCCAAGTGTGGAGGCTTGGATCAATGACATGGCGGGGTTTCTCAGGTTGGAGAAGATAAAGTTTGCCTTGAGAGGGTCTGTGCAGGGGTTCTCCAGGCGGTGGCAATCGTTCGTAGACTTTCTCGCGGACGTTAGGTGGAGGTCAATGGCAGCAGCAACCCGGGGGGTGGGTGGGGGGGGGGGTTCTTGTTTTGGTTTATGTAAGGGGCGTTTGCCCCATTTTTGTTCTTAGTTTGTTAGATAGTTTAATGGTTAGAGGATTAAGTTGCTTTGTGTGTTGGCGTAATGCCCCTTTTATTTCTCTTTTGTAAATTTTCTCTCCTTTCTGGAGTGTTTTGGAAAAATTTTGAATAAACATATATTTTTTAAAAAGAACCTTCTTTCCATTAAAACACAACAACGATAAAAAATGTGTTTATGTGGTTCCTTTATAATAGAAAATCAGTACCAGGTGTTTCACAGAGGTTTAAAAAAAAAAATAGCCACGAAACCAAAACAGGAGGCTGATCAAAGAGGTTCAACAAAGAGGTAGATTTTAGGTAGGGTCTTAAAGAAGAAGAGGAGCAGTGTGAGGCAGTTCCAGAGCATTGGGTATATAAGTGGCTGATGCATAGTTCCAATGGTGGGCCAAATGGGCATGAAGAGGAATCAGAGGAACAGCAGAGGTATGCTGAGGACGTCACAGACATAGGGAAAATGAAGACTATGGGGAGATTTGAACACAAAAATGAGAATCTTATTTTTATTGTTTTTCATCTCTGTTCACAATGCCTCTAATGCACCAGTCAAAGTACTTATACTACATCTTTCTACAGATGTGACATTCTCATATTGTCAATAACTGATCTGCTTTCTTCTGCAAATCTTTTTATAAACTTTATATTTTGGTATTTATTTCACTATCCCATGTTGTGGACAAGAATGTCACGCTGCCCTCGGGGCATATGTTATTTTGCCTGGTCCTGTTCTTACCAAGGTTCATCGACCTGAAAGGCTAATTTTGTTTCCCTCACCACGGATGCTGCCTGATTTGTTGGGTGTTTCCCTTTATTTCAGATTTCCAGCATCCGTAGTATTTTTTGTAACTGTCCTTTGGGGTCAAAACACCCTTCCCATCCCATGCACGAGAAATAAACACGCTGGCCAATAATTCTATATATTGGTCACTAGTCTACTTGCTGTTTGCCTGGCTGAAATGCATCCCCATCATTTTTGTTCCATTGCTGTTTATCTCCCAAATTCTGTCATTCAATCGCAGATACTTAACTGCATTGGCGATAAACGAATTAGAAAGTGAAACAAGCGCATTTCCTGTTGCCGAAGCTAAACTATTAATTTAATGTTGAACAGAAAGCTACCGTGCATTCATTATAATAGTAAACATGATTGCTACATCACATTATTTCCAAGATAATGTTGTTTTCCCAGCGAAAGCAATAACAGACAGCTGTTCTCCTCTCAGTTTGAAAACCGAGAAACTGTGGGCAAGAATTATCCAGCCGCACGAAAGCCCGTTGTACCACGAAAGCGATCTTTCGACCTCTTTGATATGATTAATCAATATCTTGTCCTGCTGACGGGAAACGGCATGTTGGCGCGTTTTGGAAAGCGCAACAATCTGATTCAGTATAACATAAACTAGGGGTTTATGGCACTAATTTGCTATCTATCTTTCACGCATTTAGTTCCTGAATGCAGATCTACTACACGGTTAGAAGTTGCTGGATTGCATTGGTTGTGCTTTTAAAAACTACACCCATTTGTGAAATGTTAATTCTATAAAGCGTGCGAAATGCTGTTTGATCATCGCTCCTTTGGGACATCAGCACTTGGCTACGTTGAAGGCCTTGGCAAAAATGTAACGCGGCGTTTGCACACCTAAAAGTCGGCATTTATTTGGCTGCGGCAAGCGGACAGTAGTTCCTGGGGAAAAAGCCATTTGTTGCCACACTGGAACAATTAATTCAAGCAAAGATCGTGATGAGAAGCAATTGCATGACAAGGTCCTTTGCACGACGTGTCTTAAGCGTCTTTGAGCCAATAGCAGTTTGCCCCACCTTACTATGTGACTCTTCGGAGCTGCATTAAGATGGATCAGGGGCTGTTTTCTAGCACATTGCACTGTGCGTGATCTCAGCAGTGTGTGTGTGCGCGCTGGTGCTGGGCTCTGCGGTGTAGCAAAGCCTTGAGACGGGAGAGCGAGGGGTAGTGGAGTGGTGTGGTGTGCCGCATTGGTACGGACACACACTCAGACACACTCGCCTCTCCGACAGGACAAGGTCAACCCTCCCCACTTTCACTAACCCCCTCAGAAAAAAAAAACCCTCAACTCTTCCTTTCCCGCCCAGAGCTTTCATTCAGCCTCTGGACAGGGAGGCTGAGCGCAAAAAAAAATCTGTGCGCCGGCACTTGAACGCGTGAAGCACAACACGCCCCCCCCCCCCCCCCAAAAAAAAACAACCTGAAAGGAAAAAGGCTTTCTACAGTGACGGAGTGAGTGAAAGTCGGGAGGCTAATCCCAGAGTATTACGTTTCAAAACATCGGCGGCAGCAGCAGCAGATTGAGAGAAGATGGCTTCTCCCTCCTCTTCCACCGCCTCTTCCCCGCAGGGAGGCGGGTCATCTCCAAATCCACCAGACCGCATTCGCCAGGTGGGTGCAAAATGTTGCAAAAAGGTTGTTTCGGTACTTTGTGTGTATTTTTAAAAAAAAATCTCTCTACCGGCGCCCTGCACTGTGCAGATCAGACTGAGTCCAGCTCACAAGACGGGCCTCCCACTCGAATCTGTTCTGTGCTCCTGGAGACTGACAGTCAAGGCGTTGCCTAGGTTACCCAAACCTTTGGAGAACTACTACATCCATGTAATCGGGGGGGGGGGGGGGGGGGGCAGAAAAGAGAGAGGGATTCGAGAAAATACTGGTTTCAGATTTATCCTCAATGGTTTATGTTTCCATTCAGCCAGCGGACAAGTGAAGTGTGTGTAGTGGCATCAGTCTGTACAGACTGAAGCAGGTGCTGATGCAATTGGATTCAAGCTGCATGGTTGACATGTATTCCTTGTGCAGACACACGCACAGAGAGCATGAAATAATCAAATCGCATATTGTCATTCTCAGTTCAGTTAATCCCTGTTGTGCAACATTGAATAAAGATAATATGGTATATTTGTTATCTGTGAAGTAATTAAACAATATCTATTACAAATTAGTTTGGTCAAACTGCTCTGCTGATATAATATAATAATTAATATTCCCAAATTATTTTTGGAATTATTCACCGGTTAAGTGAGATGACAAAAAATAAAATCAGGTGGGTTATAATGTGGGGAAGTGTGAGGTTACCCACCTTGGCAGGAAGAATAGAAAGGCAATGTGTTATTTAAATGAAGAGAGACTGCAGAATGGTGCATTACAGAGTGATCTGGGTGCTTTTGCACACGAATCGTAAAAGTAAGTTTGCAGGTACAGCAAGTAATTTGGAAGTAAAATGGAATGTTGCCATTTATTGCGGGCCGGGGGAGGGGGTGTGGAGTATAAAAATTGGGAAATCTTGCTCCAACTATACAAGGCATTGGTTGGACCACACCTCAGGTTATGTGCACAGTTTGGGTCTCCCTACCTAAGAGGTGATCAACTTGCATTGGAACAGTTAAGAATAGGTTCACAAGGCTGATTTCTGGGATGAAGGAATTGTCTTGTCAGAGAAGATTGATAGTTGGGCTGATAATTTGGGATTTAGAAGAATGAGAAGTGATGTTATTGAAATATGCAAGATTCCGATAGGACTTGACAGGGTAGATTCTCGGAGGATGCTTCCTCTCGTGGGACAACTAAAGGGTGCAATTTTAAAATAAGTGGCGTCCCATTTAAGACGGAGATGCGGATTAATATCTTCCCAGAATCACAGAATAATAGTGCAGAAGAGGACCTTTGGTCTATCGAGTCTCCACCAACGCATGAACGACACCTGATCCACCTACCTAATCCCATTTGCCAGCACTTGGCCCATAGACTTGAATGTTATGACATGCCAAGTGCTCATCCAGGTACTTTTTAAAGGATGTGAGGAAACGCACCACAACCACCCTCCCAAGCAGTGTATTCAAGACCGACACCACCCTCTGGGTTTTTCCTCACATATCTCTTAAACCTCCTGTCCCTCACCTTGAACTTTTGTCCCCTCGTAACTGACTCTTCAACTAAGAGGAACAGCTGTTCCTTATCCACCCTGTCAGTGCTCCATATAATCTTGTACACCTCAATCAGGTCACCCCTCAGTCTTCTCAGTTTCATCAAAAACAACCCAAGCCGATCCAACCTCTCTTCATAACTTTAATGTTCCATCCCAGGCAACATCCTGGTGAATTGCCTCTGCATTCCCTCCAGTGCAATCACATCATTCCTGTAATGTGGTGACCAGAATTGCACGCAGTACTCCAGCTGTGGCCTCTCCAAAGCTCTATACAACTCCAACATGACCTCCCTGCTTTTGTAATATGTGCCTCGATTGGTAAAGGCAAGCATCCCATTTTCCTTTTTCACCACCCTATTAACCTGCCCTTCTGCCTTCAGAGACCTATGGACAAACACACCAAGGTCCCTTTATTCTTTGGAACTTCCCAGTGTCAGGCCATTCATTGAACAATTCCTTATGAAATTACTCCTTCCAAAGTGTATCATCTCACACTTTGCAGGGTTAAATTCCATCTGCCACTTTTCTGCCCATTTGACCATCCCGTCTATGTCTTCCTGTAACCCAAGGCACTCAAGCTCACTGTTAACCACCCGGCCAATCTTTGTGTCATCCGCAAACTTACTGGTCCCACCCCCCCTCTCTGTGAGCCCTTAGTCTTTAGACTTCTCTTCCACAGAGAGCAATAGAGGCTAGGCTGGCCCATTGAATAAACCCAAGGCTGAGTGAGACAGATTTTTGATCGACAGGTTTGTTAAGGGTTATGAGGGCCAGGCGGGCAAGTGATCACCTGTGACTTTATCCGCGGAGCAATCTTGATGGGCTGAACGGTTTACTCCAGCTCTTTATTTCTTATGATCATCTTCCCGCCCCATTCCGTTCATCATTGTTGGTCCATGTCAGCTGGATGTGGTGAGGTTTGCTCATCTTGCAAAGTTATTGTTCCGTGTCTTTTACCATTTATTCCATATTGTTTCTAATACATACGGTTACTTTGCAGAGTGAACATTCGGTAAGTGACAGCAAGTCACGAATATAGCAGCTGGAGATCAGTAATTTTTAGTTCCATGGAAACACTGGATAAATCCAGAAATAACGCTGTTGTGTGCGGCTGATTTACATTCACTCTTTTATCACCCCTGCAAATAGCACAATGGAAAGTATGCATCCTCTCTGATCATCGCCTGTTGAGCCAGGCGAACCTGTAAGCAAGGACTCCCGCCTCTTGCCCGTAACTCTCGTTCGTGATTGGTGTTTTCTCATTGGCCTCTTCAGCTTTCAGTTAAGGTTTTTGTTTTTCCTGGGGCTTGACTGCTTCAATACGGCAACCTGTAAAGATAATGACAGTGCGGACGATAAGAGCAGCTGATCTCAGTTGGTCACGGATGTAGTACCCCTGCTATCCACGTGTGATCAGTACAGGGCTAAATATTACATTTTCCAATACGAGTATGTTTTGGATAAAAACAAAATATATAATGTGGAGAAATGCAAGTCAAACTTGATCTGCCTGCCTTAATAACAAAGTTTATTTGAGCCCTAGGAACGCATTCTTTTCTATAATGCAGCCTTCTTGAACAAAATTGTCCATTTGCGTGAAAATATGGGCAAAGTGTGTGTTCTGGATGCATGTACATACTGTTTAAACACTTACAACTGACAAATGAAAAGGGGAAGCCTAGAGACTTATTGGTCTGCTAGACTCAACTCGGAAGACTCACACAATCTAGTGCCTCTTTTTTGTTTAAAAAAAAAAAGGGTTTCTTTTCGAAGTTATAATTTTGGCACAGATTGTTAAGTGTTTTAGGATTGATATTCACTATGGTTAAGAAAGACTGGAAATCAAACATGGGGAGAAAGGAAATATTCAGTGAGTCAGCATCTTTAAAAATAGATAAATCGCCAGGCTTAGGTGAAATGTACCCCAGGTTGTTAAGGGAAGTAAGGGAGGAAATAGCAGATGTGCTGACAAGCATTTTCCAGTTCTCTTTGGCTACAGACATGGTAATGTATTGTTTAAAAAGAGAGAAAGGGACACACTGTGTAATATAATAATAATCGCTTATTGTCACAAGTAGGCTTCAATGAAGTTACTGTGAAAAGCCCCTAGTCGCCACATTCCGGCACCTGTTCAGGGAGGCCGGTATGGGAATTGAACCCACACTGCTGGCCTTGTTCTGCATTACAAGCCAGCTGTTTAGCCCACTGTGCTAAATGTCCGTCAGCCTAACCTAGGTTTCCGGAAAATTATTGGAAAAGCATTTATGGGGAGAGTATTAATCATTATTTAGAAAAGTATAGGCTAATTGAGGATATGGGAAGCTAATGCCTAGTTAAAATAAAAGCAGAAAATGCTGGAAAAACATGACAGGTCTGGCAGCATCTTTGGAGAGGGAAACAGAGTTAATGTTTCGAGTCCAAATGGCTCTGAAGCAGAATCATCAGGACTCAAAATGACAACTTTGTTTCTCTCTCCACAGATGCTGCAGGATCTGCTGAATTTCTCCAGCATTTTCTGTTTTTATTTCAGATCCCCTACACTTTGCTTTCAGTTATGTCTAATTAACTTGATTGTTTTTTTTGTGACGGTAACAAGGAGGGTCAATGAGAGGAATGTAATCCACGTAGATTTTAGCAAAGCTTTTGCAAGGTCCAAAGAATCCCTACAGTGCAGAAGGCCATTCGGCCCATCTAGTCTGCACCGACCTGAAAGAACACCCTCCCCACCTGTCATGATATGCACTCATGCACATAATGAGATACAGACAGGCAGTGACAGACACCCAGTACAGCCAATCAATACACAGGACAGAACACAACCAATCACCAGGCAGAACACTAGAGGGTGGTCTCCCACTATAAATCACACGAGGCATCAGAACCATGCCTCTTTCCACTGGTGACAACGGTAGTGACAGGGTGTATATATCAGTTAGCACCTTCGACACATGGCTCAGAGCTAGTCTGGTCTAGTTAGTTATAGTAAGCACACTTAGATTAGATTAGTGTCAAACCCACAGCGAACTATGTGCACTGCTTAAGAAGTTCAATAAAGCGTATTGAACCAACATCACAGTTTGAAGTCTACTTTCTTTTTTAAAAAATATGTTTTTATCAAGAATTTTTTCAATAACAATATTTTCCACCTTACACACAAAACCCCCCCCCCCGTAACAAAGAAAAGAAAAAGAACTCGCGTGGCACGACATGAACATGGCAAGTCAATAAGATACGAAACTTTGTACATTGGATTCTTCTCAAATGCCCCCCAGAGAAACGCCCCCCCCCCCTCCCCCAACGAACGATGTCTCCCCCCCCCCCTCCCGGGTTGCTGCTGCTGCTGTCCGACCTTCATCTAACGCTCCGCGAGATGGTCTAGGAACGGTTGCCACCGCCTGTAGAACCCCTGCGCAGACCCTCTCAAGGCAAACTTTATCCTTTCCAACTTGATAAACCCTGCCATATCATTTATCCAGGCCTCCACGCTGGGGGGCTTCGCCTCCTTCCACATTAGCAATATCCTTTGCCGGGCTACTAGGGACGCAAAGGCCAGAATGCCTGCCTCTTTCGCCTCCTGCACTCCCGGCTCGTCCACTACTCCAAATAGTGCTAGCCCCCAGCTTGGCTTGACCCGGACTTTCACCACCTTAGATACTGTTCCCGCCACTCCCCTCCAGAACCCCTCCAGTGCCGGGCATGACCAAAACATATGGACATGGTTCGCCGGACTTCCTGAGCACCTCCCACATCTGTCCTCCACCCCAAAGAACCTGCTCAGCCTCGCCCCCGTCATATGCGCTCTATGAACCACCTTAAATTGTATCAGGCTAAGTCTGGCACACGAGGAAGAGGAATTAACCCTACTTAGGGCGTCAGCCCATAGCCCCTCCTCAATCTCCTCCCCCAACTCCTCCTCCCATTTACCCTTCAGCTCCTCTACCAAAGCCTGCCCCTCTTCTTTCATCTCCTGGTATATCGTCGACACCTTGCCCTCCCCGACCCATGTACCCAAAATCACCCTATCTTGAATCCCCTGCGCCGGGAGTAGCGGAAATTCCCTCATCTGCCACCTCACAAACGCCCTCACTTGCATGTACCTGAAAGCGCTTCCCGGGATAGCCCAAATCTCTCCTCCAGCGCCCCTAAGCTCGCAAACGTCCTGTCAATGAACAGGTCCCCCATTCTTCTAATCCCTACCCGATGCCAGCTCTGAAATCCCCCGTCCATCCTTCCTGGGACAAACCGATGGTTGTCTCTGATCGGGGACCACACCGCGGCTCCCGTCGCACCCCTGTGCCGTCCTCACTGCCCCCAGATCTTTAGCGTTGCCGCCATCACCGGGCTCGTGGTATATCTTGTCGGCGAGAGCGGTAGCGGTGCCGTCACCAGCGCCCCCAGGCTCGTTCCTTTGCAGGACGCCATCTCCAACCTCTTCCACGCCACCCCCTCTCCCTCCATCACCCACTTACGGATCATTGCCACGTTGGCTGCCCAATAATAACCACCCAAATTCTGCAACGCCAGCCCTCCTCTATCTCTGCTACGCTCCAAGAACCCCCTCCTTACCTGCGGGGTCTTGCTCGCCCACACAAATCCCGTAATGCTCCTGCTTACCCTCTTTTAAAAAAGGCCTTAGTGATCACAATTGGGAGGCATTGGAATACAAAAAGAAATCTCGGGAGGACCACCATTTTAACCGATTGTACCCTACCTGCCAGCGAGAGTGGCAACATGTCCCACCTTTTAAAATCCTCCTCCATCTGTTCCACCAACCGCGACAAATTAAGTTTGTGCAGTGCCCCCCAGCTCCTAGCTACCTGAGTCCCCAAGTATCGAAAGCTCCTTTCCGCCCTCCTCAACGGTAGGTCGTCTATCCCTCTTCCCTGGTCCCCCGGATGGATCACAAAGAGCTCACTCTTTCCCACATTGAGCTTATAGCCCGAAAAGTCTCCAAACTCCCGTAGGATCTGCATTACCTCAAGCATCCCCTCCACTTGATCCGTCAGATACAGCAACAGGTCGTCTGCGTACAGCGACACTCTATGTTCCTCTCCCCCTTGAACCACCCCCTTCCATTTCCCCGACTCCCTTAACGTCATGGCCAAAGGTTCAATTGCTAATGCGAACAGCAGAGGGGACAGGGGGGCACCCCTGCCTCGTCCCTCGATACAGCCGAAAATACTCCGACCTCCGCCGGTTTGTGACCACACTCGCCACCAGGGCTTTATACAGGAGCTTAACCCAACTGTTAAACCCTCCCCCGAACCCAAACCTCCTCACCACTTCCCAGAGATACTCCCACTCTACCCGATCGAAGGCCTTCTCCGCGTCCATGGCTGTCACTATCTCCGCTTCTCCCTCCACCGATGGCATCATTATCACATTTAGGAGCCTTCGCACATTAGTATTTAACTGCCTACCCTTTACGAATCCCGTCTGGTCCTCGTGAATCACCCCCGGAACACAGTCCTCAATCCTCATGGCCAACATTTTTGCCAGCAACTTAGCATCTACATTAAGGAGCGAGATCGGTTTATACGACCCACATTGCAGTGGGTCCTTATCCCGCTTCAAGATCAAAGAGATCGTCGCCTCCGACATTGTTTCCCCTCCCTTGCTTCATTGAAGGTCCTTACCAGCAACGGGGCTAACAGGTCTACATACTTCCTATAAAACTCCACCGGGAACCCATCCGGCCCCGGGGCCTTCCCCGCCTGCATGCTCCCCAGTCCTTTAACCAGCTCCTCCACCCCAATTGGCGCCCCCAAACCAGCCACCTCCTGCACCTCCACCCTTGGGAACCTCAACTGATCCAAGAATCGCCGCATCCCCTCTTTTCCCCCTGGGGGCTGGGACCTATACAGTTCCTCTGAAGTCTACTTTCAAGTACAACTGCATCCAGTTGCGGTCTGTGTTACCCCAAGATGAATAACACGACATGTACCAGTAGTCTACTATCTCTAAGTGGTTTACGTCGAGTGATTCTGTGACGACCAGCAAGTGCCTTCCAGCGGCATGGAGAAGACCCAGGCCCCTCCACAGCTATGGATCTTCGGTAATCTCGGCGCCAACTGGCGGGTCTTCAAGCAAAGGTTCCTTCTCTACATTGAGGCCTCGAGGATGCGTCCAATGCCAGAAAAATCGCTCTGCTCCTACCAACTGCGGGGGACCAAGCCATCCAGATTTTCAACTCGCTAAATTTTACCGACGGCCAGGACAAGACCACATTCAAAACCGTTTTAGAGAAGTTCGACAGTCACTGTGAAGTCGAAACAAACGAGAGCTTTGAGCGCTATATCTTCCAGTAACGCCTTCAGGGTAAGGATGAACCATTCCAATCTTTTCTAACTCATCTCCGTATATTAGTGCAGTCCTGCAATTATGGTGACACCGCTGATTCCATCATCAGGGATAAGATCATGTTTGGGGTGCACTCCGATTCCTTGCGGGAGCAACTCCTCAAAATTAAGCACATGGCCCTGCCAGTCGCAATCGAGACGTGTATAGTGCATGAACATGCGAGAAATCCGTACTCCTGTCTCAAATTGGCAGAATACGGAAAACATGCCTCCCACGCGGCAGAGAGTGTACAGGCCGTCGCCCCGATGCAGCGCCTCAGTATCGATGAAAGTGGCCATTTCTCGCGCTGTTCCTGGGGAACATGCGCAACACGAACGGGAGAACGAAGCGGCCGGAAACCAAACTGTACAGGTGCGACAACACACGGAGCGTAACGACGCCAACGTCACGACGTGTGGCACCGCCCACTTAAAGCGGCAATGCCCTGCAAAGACAGGCGATGTTTAAATTGCGGGAAGCCTGGACATTATACAGCCTTGTGCAGGTCTGCACCACCAGTTAAAGGCCAACGATCCCAATTTCAACGCAAGCGAGTTCGATGTGTACAGCAAGGTTTACTGGATTCTGATCCTGGTAGCACTAAGGATCCAGAGGACGACTGCTTGGAGTCCCCCTATCTTGTGGGCATCATCACTACGTGTGAGTATGCCTCTTCAAATTCAGCAAGATGCCTATCTATCCTCAATGTGGAAACCGCGGACGAATGGCGTGCTGTCATACAAGTAAATCAATGCAGTATCCAGTTCAAGCTGGACACTGGTGCTTCTGCCAATCTCATCTCTCAAGCTGATTTTGACTGCATTAAAAAGCAACCCAAAATTCTTCCGCAGCCTGCCAGCTCCTCGAGCTGCACGAGGATCTTGTCATCTCTTCGTCTCCAACAAGACCATCAATGCCACACTGCGATTCAAAATCGTCAAGCCTGATAAGGCATCACTGCTCGGTGCCCATGCATGCCAGCTACTCAACCTTGTACAGCGAGTCCATGCCATGTCTTCTTCCAATGTGGATCTTCAGGCTGACATTGATGACATCCTTGCTCAATATCCGGATGTGTTTGATGGAATGAGTATGCTACCATACTGCTACAAGATCCTACTCAGGCCTGATGCCACGCCTGTAATCCATGCACCACGCCGGGTGCCGGCTCCTCTGAAGGAACGTTTAAAGGCACAGCTACAGGAGCTCCAAGACCAGGGCATCATATCCAAAGTGACGGAACCGACTGACTGGGTCAGCTCGATGTGAAGAAGCCCTCAGGAGAGTTGCGGATATGCATAGATCCCAAAGATCTTAACCAGAACATAATGCGGGAACACTACCCGATCCCGAAGCGGGAGGAACTGATCAGTGAGATGGCACACGCCAAATTCTTCACAAAACTAGATGCATCGCGTGGTTTCTGGCAGATACAACTGGACGAGTGCAGCAGGAAGCTCTGCATGTTCAACATACCATTTGGCAGGTACTGTGAAAACCGTTCGGCATTGTCTCAGCCTCTGAGACCTTCCGCAGGATAATGGAGCAGATGATGGAGGGCATTAAGGGTGTGCGTGTCTACGTAGATGATGTAATCATATGGTCCACGACCCCCGAGGAACACATATCTCGGCTCAAACAAGTCTTTCGACGTGTCCATGCAAACGGTCTCAAGCTGAACAAGGCCAAGTGCTCCTTTGGCATGTCATCCATCAAGTTCTTGGGCGACCAGATATCCCAGCAGGGTGTGTGACCAGATTCGGACAAGGTCAAGGCCATTAACGCCATGAAGACCCCGGAAGACAAAAAGGCGGTACTACGCTTCCTCGGAATGGTGAACTTCTTGGGAAAATTCATTCCCAACATGGCCTCGCACACCACGGCTCTCAGGCCATCTGGTGAAGAAGTCCACTGCATTCCAGTGGCTACCCACACATCAAGCAGAGTGGCTCGAGCTCAAAGCAAAGCTCACCACTGCTCTGGTACTAGCGTTTTTTGACCCGGACAGGGAAACCAAAATCTCCACGGACGCAAGCCAGGATGGCATTGGTGCGGTGCTCCTCCAGAGGGATGACTCCTTGTCCTGGGCCCCAGTTGCTTATGCGTCAAGGGTCATGATTCCTACTGAACAGAGGTACGGCCAAATAGAAAAAGAGTGCCTGGGCATCCTAACTGGCATTGTAAAGTTCCATGACTACTTCTACGGTCTACCTACATTCACAGTGGAGACTGGCCCCAGACCCTTGGTCCATATCATTCATTTAAAAATTAAATTTTTTTTTTTTTTTGAGTACCCAATTATTTTTTTTTCCAATTAAGGGGCAATTTAGCGTGGCCAATCCACCTAACCTGCACATCTTTGGGTTGTGGGGGTGAAACCCACGCAGGCACGGGGAGAATGTGCAAACTCCGCACGGACAGTGACCCAGAGCCGTGATTCGACCCCGAGTCCTCAGCGCCGTAGGCAGCAATGCTAACCACTGTGCCACATGCCGCCCTGTCCATATCATTCATAAGGACTTGAATGACATGACGTCCAGGTTTCAGCGCAGTCTCCTTCGACTCCGAAGTTACGATTTTGAGTTGGTATACACACCAGGCAAGGAGCTGATAATTGCGGATGCCCTGTTCGCTTCATCACCTCGCCCTGTGACCAGGTTGACTTCATCCGCCAGATTGAGGCACAGGTGCAGCTGTGCGCCAGCAACCTCCCGGCCTCAGATGAAAGAGTGATCAGCATTCGTGAAGAGACTGCCAAAGACCCTCTTCTGCAGCGTGTAACGCACCACCTTGCAAATGGCTGGCAAAAAGGGCAATGCCCTCAGCTCATTAATGTGAAGGAAGGCCTGACAGTCGTCGAGGGGATCCTCCTTAAGCTAGATCGTATCGTTATTCCTCACAATCTGCAGAGCTTAGTGCTCAAACAAATCCACGAGAGACACCTAGGTGTCAAAGTGTAGGGCCCGGCAGGCTGTTTATTGGCCTGGAATCAGCCAGGACATATCCAACATGGTCCTCAATTGTGCGACCTGCCAGCGTTTCAAGCCTGCGCAAATAAAAGAAACACTCCAGCAACACGAGATTGTGACCTCTCCGTGTTCCAAGGTGGGAATCGACCTTTTTCACGCCAATGGGCATGACTATGTGCTCATCATAGATTACTTCTCAAATTACCTGGAAGTTGTGAAGCTGTCAGACCTCACATCAAGGACAGTCATCAAGGCCTGCAAGGAGACATTTGCCAGGCATGGTATTCCACTCACTGTCATGAGTGACAATGGTCCCTGCGTCCACAGCCAAGAGAAGTCCAATTTCACCAAGTCGTACCAATTCAACCACATTACCTCAAGCCCACACTACCCGCAGTCCAACGGGAAGGTTGAGAAAGGGGTCCATATAATGAAGCAACTGCTCTGCAAGGCTGCGGACTCTGCCTCTGACTTCAACCGTGCGCTGTTGGCGTACAGGGCAACCCCCTGTCCACTGGTATGTCTCCAGCTCAACTCCTCATGAATAGAGACCTGCGGACGACTGTTCCAGCCATACACTTACTAGACCTGGATCACCTCCCTGTTCTGCAAAAGGTGCAGCAACTCCGGAACCGGCAAAAGCTGACATACGATGCTCATGCTACCGATTTGCCTGTGCTATCTCCGGAAGTTGCTGTTCGGACCAAGCTACCTGATGGAGGCTGGTCAGCTTCAGCTATTGTTGTTCGACAGGCTGCTCCCAGATCGTTTGTAGTTCGTATGGCTGATGGCCCCATTGTCAGGCGCAACAGACGGGCACTGTGCAAAGTTGCCTGCCCACCACCAGATCCCTGCTCTGGGTCACTGTCCGTGTTGAGTTTGCACATTCGCCCCGTGTTTGCGTGGGTTTCATCCCCACAACCCAAAGATGTGCAGGCTAGATGGACTGGCCATGCTAAATTGCCCCTTACTTAGAAAAAATTGATTGGGTATTCTAAATTTATTTTAAAAAATAATTGGCAGAATTGTAGTAACTTCACAGGCAGTTCCATGTCAACAGCTAAATTAAACTCCACACATCTTTGCTGGGACTTAAATGTTTTCTTTTTATGCATTCATGGGATGAGTGTTGCAGACGAGGCCAGCATTTGTTACCCATCCCAGTTGTTCTTGGGAAGTGATGTTGAGCAGCCTATTTGAACTGCTGTAGTCCATATGGTGAGGTTGCACCAATAGTGTTGTAAGGAAAGGAGTTCCAGGTCGTTGACCTAGTGATAGTGAAGGAACAGCAATATAGGCCAGGAATTTCCAAAGCTGCCATGTTGGGACACTACCCTGAGGAATTCTTGTAACAATGCCCTGAGTTGAATATGATGCGCCTCCAACAGCCACTATCCTTTTGGTTAGGAATGACTCCAGCTCCGATTTCCTTTGACTTCAATTTTGTTCGGACTCATTGATGCCACACTTGGGTACTTGATGACAAAGGCAGTCACTCTTACCTCATTTCTAGTATTCAGCCCATTTTACCACGTTTGGGCCATGGTCTGGAGCCAACTGCCCCTTGTGGAATCCAAGCTGAGCATCATTGAGCAGGTTATTGCTGCTTTACTGCACTGTCAGTGACACCTTTCATCAATTTGCTGATGATTTCAAATTGACTAATGGGGCAGTAATTGATTTGGATTTGATCTGCTCTCTGCGAATGGAACATACTTTAGGTAATGTTCCATGTTGTTGGATGTGCATTGTACCAGTGTGTAGCTGTATTGGAGCAGCTTGCCTGGGGAGCTGGCCAATTCTGAAGTACAAGTCTTCAGTATTACTTTCAGGATGTTGTCAGGGCACTTGATCATTGCTATGTTGAGTACCTTCAGCTGTTACTTGATGTCTTGGGGAGTAAATAAAATTGGCTAACGATTGACAGCTTGATGTTGGGGACCTCATGAGAAGGCCAAGATCGGTCATCCACTCAACACTTCAGGCTGGAGATGGTTGCAAATGCGTCAGCCTTTTGCACTGATGTGCTGGTTGCCCCATTCATTGAGGCTGGAATGTTTGTAGAGCCATCTGGTTAGTTTAATTCCAAAGATGTGCAGGCTAGGTGGATTGGCCATGTTAAATTGCCCCTTAGTGTTCAAAAGGTTAGGTGAAGTTACTGGCATAGTATTCTTTCCAAAGATTAGTGCAGACTCGATGGGCTGAATGGCCTCCTTCTGCATTGTAGAGATTCTATGATTCTATAATTATCCACCACCATTCATGCCTGGAGGTGGCAGGTCTGCAGAGCTTTGATCTCATTTGTTGGTTGTGGTATTGTTTTGCTTTGTCTATCACAAGCTGCTTCCACTGTTTGGCATTCTTCTAGCCCTGTGTTGTAACTTTGACAGGTTGGCGGCTATTTTTAGTTATGCCTAGTGCTGCGACTGGCATGCTCTCCTACAATCTTCATTGAACCAAGGTTAATCCGCTGGCTTGATGTTCGTGAGGGATATGCCAGACCATGATGTTCTAAATTGTGATAGAATACAATTCTGCTGCTGTTAATGGCTCACAGCACCTTCTGAATGCCCAGTTTTGAGCTTCTCTATCTATTCTGAACCTTTCCTATTTGACAGTGCCTCAGAACACAATGGAGAATATCCTCAGTCCGATTATGTGATTTCACCTCCACAAGCATTGTGCAGTGGTCACTCCTACCAGGTACTATCATTGACAGGTACATCTACGACTGGTAGATTGGTGAGGATGAGGTCAAGTAAATCTTTTAAAACAAATTTAGTGTGCCCATTTAAGGGGCAATTTGGCGTGGCCAATCCACCTAGCCTGCACATCTTTGGGTTGTGGGGGTGAAACCCACGGGGAAAATGTGCAAACTCCACACGGACAGTGACCCAGGGCCGGGATTTGAACCCGACTCCTCAGCGCCGCAGGCACCAATGCTAACCACTGTGCCATGTGCCACCTGCCAGTCTTTTTTTTTTTGAAAAATATTTTATTGAGGCATTTATATATTTACACATCAAGCACGACCATAAAACAAAACAAGCCAACACCTTAAAACAAAACAAGTTTTTTTTTAAATTTAGAGTACCCAATTCATTTTTTCCAATTAAGGGGCAATTTAGCGTGGCCAATCAACCTAGCCTGCACATCTTTGGGTTGTGGGGGGCGAAACCCACGCAAACACGGGGAGAATGTGCAAACTCCACACGGACAGTGACCCAGAGCCGGGATCGAACCTGGGACTTCGGTGCCGTGAGGCCGCAGTGCTAACCCACTGCGCCACCATGCTGCCGGAAACAAAACAAGTTAACACCATAAAACGAAAAACAAGCCAACAAAGTAGGTCTTTTGTTGTTGGTTCTCTCACCACCTGCCGCAGGACCAGCCTGGCAGATAAATTCGCCAGGACTCGGCACTCTAGGTGATGGTCATTGAAGACCCCCCACACCGTGTTGGATTTCTGAACACTTCCTGCCAAAGGTGACCCCCCAACCCCCACCGTGGTGGGTTTCCCAGCAGTAGGTGGGCGAGCCATACGAAAAGGCGTAGACTTCGGCAGGATTGGAAGATGATTGTGTAGCGCAAATATTATTTGCCACCTTTCAGCAAAAGCTTGAATGTTGAACTGCATGTGGATACAGACTGCTTCAGTGTCTGAGGAGTTATGAGTGGTATTGAACACTGCAATCATCAGTGAACATCCACACTTGCGATTGATGAAGTAGCTGAGATTGTTTGGGCCTAGGACGCTATGCTGAGGACTTCTTGCAGCAATGTACTGGGACTGATATGATTGGCCACCAACAGTCGGTAGGAATCAGAAGGATGTTCTCCTCCTACGCTTAATCTGATACTGTGTGACTACATGGGGTCTGGAATGAAATTGAGCAGAGCCACTCCTATCTTCCTGATTGTATACCACTGTGCTGTCACCTTTAGTGGGTCTGCCCGGTGTTGGGATGGGATGATGATGGAGGTGTTTGGGACATTGTCTGTAACCTAGGATTCAGTGAGTGACAAATCTCTGACTATGTCCGGCTGTTGTTTGACCAGTCTGTGGGCCAGATCTCCCAATTTTGGCACGTGCCCTAACATGTTAGTGAAGAGGACCGTATAGGGTCAATTGGGCAGCTAATGCTTTAAATTTTCCAGTGTTTGGGGTGATGCTGGGTAGTCTGTCTAGTTTTATTCTTACTTGATATTTCTGGAATGATTTGATACAATTGATGGCTTACTCAGCCATTTCAGAGGGCAGTTACAAGTCAGGAATGACATGAAGGCCAGACTGGATAAGGATGACAAATTTCCTTCCCTAAATGACATTAGTGAACCAAATGGGTTTTTATGACAATCTGGCAGTTTCACGGTCACCATTGCTGGGACTAGCTTTTATTCAAGATTCAAACAATTTCAATTCCACCAGCTGCCCTTGTGGGATTTGTGCTCCTGTCCCTGGAACATTGGTTTGGGCGTATGGATTACCAGTGCAGTAACATTACCATTCTCCTTGCTTCATTTACATGTTTCAACACTGGGTACAGACAGCTTGTCGATGTAGAAGCCGACTCACACCATGCCAATGCTTGCTTCTACGGGGGAGCTAACTTGGCTGACAATAGGACTACCGCCCCTAATTGGGGAGGAAGTTCCACTCTTGGGAGTTGCTGGACAATTGGATTGGTTGGTTGCTTCAGTAGTCTTGGCAGTGCCAACAGCGCATTAGCAGGCACTGCCAAGAGTACAACCGGCATCAAAACGAAGGCCCAATGAATCCTGGAGCAATGTGAGCCCAGGATATTGGATGAGGAGGGTTTGGCCAGTTTATGGAGGGGGGCAAGGGGATTTTGGGTTGCGGATTTTGGTGAGCAGGTGGGCAGGAAGAAAGGGGGGGTTATTTTCTTGGGGTGGGCTGCCCTCGCTGCTCAAAGGGAGCCTCCCCAAAGATGGTCTCTCTCTTCCTTCCCACTTTTAAAAAATAAATGACCTGCCCACTCCCGCCCAACTTCTTATGCCAAACTTACACTGTCAGTACCATAATATTATCTGGGTCAATTAGCTTGTGAACAAGCTCCGTTGACCCTTGATTATTTATATGCAAATTGCAGCACCCGCCCACCTATTGTGCTATGGGGGTAAGCTCAGGATTAAGTGGAAAAGTGGTGGGGTTGGCACCCGCCCTATTTTTTGTGCCCTCCTGCCGTAAAAATTCTTGGTGGAGGTTTGTAAAATCCAGCCCATTATTTTACTCTTCACTCATTAATTTAAACATCTGAACTGAGCTTAATGAATCATTTTACATTTCTGTTGAATAATTTTTCCAAATGCATACTGAATGGAGCATTGTTGAATGTCTCCTATGGCTTTCCTACAAACCAATCTTTGAAGAATTGGTTTGCATCATTACACTTACTAGTATGGTCAGGTTGAGAGAACAAAATGCCCTCTGGAAGATATTGTTAAACAAATTTTAAAAATAAATTTAGAGTACCCAATTAATTTCTTCCAATTAAGTGGCAATTTAGCATGGCCAATCCACCGACCTGTACATTTTTGGATTGTGGGGGCGAAACCCACGCAGACACGGAGAGAATGTGCAATCTCCACACTGACAGTGACCCAGAGCTGGGATCGAACCTGGGACCTCGGTGCCGTGAGGCTGCAATGCTAACCACTGCACCACCGTGCTGCCCCTCTGGAAGATATTTTAACAAAAATATATATATAAATGAACTAGCTAATTCCATAACCTTGTTAGCCCCACATCCCTCCAGGCTGTCTCGAGATTAAGTCAAGTAACAGACATGATGGTGATCATGTTGCATCTGCCAACAGACCACATGTTGTCTGGAAATGGAGTCAGGCTCCAGGTGGATTGGAATGTGAAGCTACAGTCTGTTTTATACAGATACTGTGTAAAACTGTCGGCAGCAGAAACACTTTAATTTGTGATTAAAAATTATAGAACTTTATTTGTCAGGTTGGTACATGTAAAATCTCAGAGTCAACAATTATACCATTAATGATGCCAAATTAAGATACACTGCTCCTTCAAATAACTTGTGTTTTTTAATTAAATTGCTTGTATAGATAATATCATACTAATGGTAAATGTCATCCATCATTTTTCAAAGTAACCAAATAAAAACAATGTAACCAACAAGAACATTAAATAAGTCAGTCTCTTATTCCTTTTAAAGCAGTGGGCAAGACAGTTTCAACAGCGATGATGTAATGGTACTAAGGAGGCCACGCAAAAAAAAATCAAATAATGGAAAACTAATTTGTATTTATCTCTTGAAGGTTATCCTCATTGTTTTTAAATCCCTCTTGAAGATAAGGACAATAAATACATACCACTGTACAAAGTAAATCACCTGAACATTTTTTGTGTCTTTTTGCAAAATGCCAGAGAAAGGTAAATTTATTTTTATTCAGTATAGATTACTGTTAGGAAATTACCAGAATTCGACTTGGATTTTTCTCATAAAATCAGCATTCTGTAAGTGTAGTACAATTGTGTTCATTGAATATATCATTTATAGTTTTAATTTTGTTACTTCTATTACCTATATTTTCATATTTTGTAAATGATATAATTTCGCAGATACAGAAACGCACTGCAATATGGTAATACAGTAAACAGTTGTATAATCTAATAACACATTAACAAAAAACATACCTAGGATTTTACTTGGAACCATAAGCACCCGGTGGCTTATTTTATTTAAAACAATTTCATTAGCAATAATCTATCTTCATACATTCAAATGCATTCAAACTAGTCATCACAGTCAAAGTCCTCTGCACTGCCTCAGTTCCACAATAATGGATTCTAGCCAAATGATGATTAGTGTTTTACTTATTTTATTTTATTTGAAAACTGAAAGCAAACGTTAAACATGTTTTTGAACAATTTTCTTATTAATTCTTATGATAGAATTATTATTCAACAATAAATCAGTTCATGTAATTTGAAGGATTGGAATCCTGACTTTCACTTCAAATAAATTCCTACTTCTATAAAACCCTGCATCCAATTCTCACAAAGCTAAATTTACCCATTCCTTCAAATTTTGCTACACTCCATCGCCAGATGCCTCAATATCCTCGTATAAAAGCAAAATAAAGTGGATGCTGGAGATCTGAAATAAAAACAGAAGGTCATATTGGACTTGAAGCATTAATGTTATTTCACTCTCCACAGATGCGGCCATACCTGCTGAGTTTATCCAGCACTTTCTGTTTGTATCCCTCTGTAGTAACTTCATCAAGGCCAAGCTTCTAACAATTTCTCTTTTTATTAAAGCAACCGATGCACTATCAATTACCATGAGACGAGAGTAGAGAGTAATCAAGGCTTTTTTAAGCAGAGATGTGTTGCTCCTGAAGCTGCTACTGAAATGGCAGCAGCTCGGTGAGCACACACATTTATATTCCACCAACTGGGCGGAGCCAGCAGGCAGGGATCTACCCCCGTACCTGTAGTACAGGAGCCTTACCGTATTACCTCTAATACACGTATTATACAAATAGTGGTGACTACCACAGCAACAAAAAGGGCCGCTGCCATGCCATACAACATTGGCGCCCCAGCCCGAGGACCTATGGAGATGCCAGTCCTGGTTGGAACTGTGGGTTTTAAACTTGTGCATCTCCTATTGTGCAAGCCTCCGCCACTCAATGAGGGAATTCATATTCTAAAAAGCCCACAGGAGATCTATTGATGATCCCCTGTGTACATTGTGGTCACCATAACATCCCTCCCCCCTTAAGTCAGGCAGAACGGTAGCATCGTGGTTAGCACAATTGCTTCACAGCTCCAGGGTCCCAGGTTCGATTCCGGCTTGGGTCACTGTCTGTGCGGAGTCTGCACATTATCCCCGTGAGTGCGTGGGTTTCCTCCGGGTGCTCCGGTTTCCTCCCACAGTCCAAAGATGTGCCAGTTAGGTGGATTTGCCATGATAAATTGCCCATTAGTTCCAAAATTGCCCTTAGTGTTGGGTGGGGTTACTGTGTTATGGGGATGGGGTGGAGATCTGGGCTTGGGTAGGGTGCTCTTTCCAAGAGCCAGTGCAGACTCGATGGGCCTAATGGCCTCCTTCTGCACTGTAAATTCTGTGATTAAGTCTATTTCCCCCTCAGTATTCCCATAGCAAGGAAGTTCTATTCTGCCTCTTCATGATTAGCCTGAGGTCCTTCGAGGGTGGAACGGGATTTGGAAGTGTGAACTGGATTGATGATCTTTGCTTCCGAAGGGAATGCCGATGAGTCTTCTATTCGCGGCATGGGGTACCTATCCAGTTTGGAAACCTGATTGATGCAGGCTCATAGGGCGGGATTCTCCCAGCCCCGCGCTGGGCTGGAGAATACCCGCGAATGGGCCACGCCGCCCCGACGCTGGCACGCGATTAACCTGCTCTGGGCCGGTGGGACCTCGGCGTGTAAGGGTCGGGTGGGGGCCTGTGGGGAAGGAGGGGGGTCTGACCCCAGGGGGGGCCTCCGATGTGGCCTGGGCTGTGATCAGGACCCACCGAACGGCGGGCTGGCCTCTCCGGCTGGGGGCCTCCTTTCCTATGCACCGGCCCCGTAGCCCTGCGCCATGTTGCGTTGGGGCTGGCGCGTTGAAAGAGGCCACTGCGCATGCGCGCGTTGGCGCCGGCGCCACAGCGCATGTCCTCGTTGGTGCCGGTGCACCTGCGCATGCGCGGATCCCGCGGTGCCAAGTTCACGCAGGGATCTGCAGCTAGAGCGGCGCGAACTGCTCCAGCGCTGTGCTGGCCCCCTGTAGGGGCCAGAATTAGACGTGGGAGCGGCCCGTTCATGTCGTTGGAAAACGCGACGCCGTTTACGACGGCATGGACACTCTGCCGCGGGATTTGAGAATCGCGCCCATAATCCCCGTAAAGGCAGACCTATTTGTCTGGTTTAAGGACATAAACGACAGGCGTTGCTCACTGTGCGAAGTGCATGGGTCTTATACCCAGACTTTTCAGGTGCCCGAGCTTGGTCTCTACCTTCTCCAACAGGGAATATGGAATCGGTCTTGCTCTGAAATATTTTGGTGTTGCATCAGGGCAGACATAGATTTTGGCACAGTCTCCTCTTATTTCCCCAAGGCCCTCTTGGAAGACTTCAGGGTATTTGCTGATAACTTTGTACTGTCCACCAACGCCCAGTCTGAAAATCTCTAGCCAATCCAGCCTGATTTGCTGGAGCCAATCTTTGCCCTTATGACTTGGTCCCTGTCCTCGCACAACCATTAGTGGATGCCGAGCTGGCTGCTGCCTAAGTCAACAGGGTCGTTGTAGTACCCTTAATCTGCAAAGGTTCCCTTGTGTAGGTGGCTAGCCTGGCCCTAGTGTCTTCCAAACTCAAGGGTTAGATACCAGTTTGGAGCGATCAAATGTCTGCTCTCCAATGAACGAGACAGCAGCCCCCATGTCCACCTCCAGCTTGAATGGATGACTATTTACTGACAACTTTATCATTATTGGTGTGATCTTGGTCATGATGATCTGGTTTAATTGCATTGTCACTTTATCTGAGAGTGGGCAGGATCCTCCCCGCCGTATTAAAGCAATATCTTTGGAGGATGATTGAGGGCTTCGGGTCACAGTGATTTCCACAGTGAATTGTACCTGCATGGTACAAGCCTGTGCTGGCCTTGGTTTCTTTCCTGAGTAACATGTGTATTGCTGATTCCTATAGCCTTGTCTGGGTTGTGCCCTTTTACAGTGCTTACAATTGTCTGACATCTGCATACTTCTGGAGCAAGTTCCCTAGCACCCTTAGGATTGTCGTGAAATTTCCTAGACTGCCTGGGGACACCAGCTGAGCTTAGAATTGGTAATGGGCAATTCACAAAGGTGCCTTCAGCTGAGGAATGGATGCTTTTACACAAGGCCCCTCCCCCTAACTGGAGGTCATTACCATTTGATGTCCCTTGTAGCTCCTAAGCCACTGTTTAAAATTAAAAAATAAATAAATTTAGAGTACCCAATTAATTTTTTCCAATTAAGGAGCAATTTAGCATGGCCAATCCACCTAGCATGCACATCTTTTTGGGTTGTGGGGGCGAAACCCACGCAGACACTGGGAGAATGTGCAAACTCCACACGGACAGTGACCCCGAGCCGGGATCTTGGCGGCGTGAGGTTGCAGGGCTAACCCACTGCGCCACCGTGCTGCCCCCTAAGCCGCTTTTTCTGCATTCTCCAGGAATAGGGCTATCTCAGTGGCTTTTTTTAGATCCAGATTAGGCTCTACCAGTAATTTTTTTTGAGCTGTAACATTGTTTATTCCGCACACCAATCTGTCCTGCAACATCTCGGTCAGGGATGGGCCGAATTCACAATGTTCTGCCAATTTCCACAACCTGGTTAAAAATTCAGTGAGAGGTTCCCGCAGGGTCCTCCCCACCGTATCTTTGGAGGATGATTGAGGGCTTCGGGTCACAGTGATTTTGCACTACCTCTATGAGCTCATCAAAAGTTTTTGAGTTAGTATTTTTGAAAAGAAGTGGAATGATTGTCTTTTGGCAAGGGGGATGGAGTATAAAAGCAGGAAAACTTTGCTGTAACTGTGCAGTGCAGTGAAAGAATAATTCTTTCAATAAAGAAATATTGTTCCTAAAGGAACAATACTTTTAAGAATCTAAATGATTCTTAGAGTAGAGTGAGAGGAATATATTGAAGGATGTTTCCCCTTGTGGGGAATCTAGAACTAGTGGGCATAGTTTCAAAGTTGGTGATTTCCATTTCAGATAGAGATGAGGAGGAATTTCTTCTTTCAGAGGGTCATAAATCTTTGGAATTCTCTAGTCCAGAGAGAAGTGGAGGCTGGGTCGTTAAATGTATTCAAACCTGAGTTAGGCAGATGTTTGATTTACAAGGGTTATGGGAGGCATGCAGGAAAGTGGATTTGGGGTCAAAATCAGATGAAACACAATCTTTTTAATAGCCGAACATGCTCAAGAAACCAGATTGCCTACTCCTACTGCTTTTTAAAATGTTCTTCCAAGGTCTGTATCTGTTTTTGCGTGGCTAGCAGTGTGCCCTTTAAGCACCATGGTTAGACTGCTCAGCGTCTAATATCAATGGGTGAAGAGCTGTGCATTGATAACATCCCACTCCCCTCAATATCCTTGCTACACACAAAATAGGCAGCCTTTGAGCCCAAATCTGAGTTCACATCCTCTGCTTTTCCAAGTATGGGGAACTGTTCATCACCCCCACCCCCCCGTCCCCGTCCCCCCCGTCCCCCTTCCATTATCAGTAACTGAACCTTCAGTTGTCATGGTCCTGTATTTGTGAATTCTCCCCTGTACGCTTGCTTCTTTCTACATCTGTTCACACCTTCAAAAAGTGAATCTCAAAACTTCCCTCCTCAACCCTGTCTTTGCTAATTTTCCCCAACCTTCTTTCAATATTCCCTCTGAGTCCTCAATCAGCTTGCCGTGTCGCATTAAAGGCACTGTACAAATGCAACTTGTTGGATGGTCTTGTAAATCTCCCGTGCCACAACGGCAGCACGGTAGCATTGTGGATAGCACAATTGCTTCACAGCTCCAGCGTCCCAGGTTCTATTCCGGCTTAGGCCACTGTCTGTGCGGAGTCTGCACAGCCTCCCCGTGTGTGCGTGGGTTTCCTCCGGGTGCTCCGGTTTCCTCCCACAGTCCAAAGATGTGCAGGTTAAGTGGATTGGCCATGATAAATTGCCATTAGTGTCCAAAATCGCCCTTAGTGTTGGGTGGGTTTACTGGGTTATGGGGATGGTGTGGACCTTGGGTAGGGTGCTCTTTCCAAGAGTCGGTGCAGACTCGATGGGCCGAATGGTCTCCTTCTGCACTGTAAATTCTATGAAATCTATGAAACTCTAGAACCAGCATCAATCAGCAAAATATAACTAATGTATCTGCAAAATTAAAATTGTTTTTGTGTGAGAAAACCAAAAGAACTGAAAAACCTGTCCACCTGCATGCTGATCCTATTTTTCCATGCAATTCACAGCAATGTGACAGATCTCTTGCATCTGTTATTTTATCTAACATGGAGGCACAGCTGCTTCTATAATTCTTTGACTAGAACAGCAATTAAAAAACACTGCTGTCATGACTGATAAAAGTGCAGTCATTAAATTTATATAAAACAGAGGGGCAAGGAATCTCCCTTAAAGGCCATCAGGGCTGGTATGATATGTGGTGATAAAAAGAACCTATTAATTGCTGAATTGCACTATTTTGTGAATGTTTTATTCAAGTAAAAATAACCAGAGAATACATTGTGCTGAGAAGGAACAAATGAGCCAACACACAAGTGCAGTATCATACAATGACAGGACGCAGATATTCACCTGTGATTGCTCAAATGGGGATCAAGTATTGGTTCATGTCATCAAATATGGATCCATGTAGGAAGTGAGATTAAAATAAGAGTCATGTTAACCAGGCATCCATTTGTGCATCTCTCAGTGGCCAGATCAATAGCGTTATTGGTAGAGGCGAAGGAACAGCTTGTCTGGTTTCCTGTTGATCAGGAAAGAGGTGTGCAGGACAGTAAGATCTGAATAGGATGATGAAGTGTGGATAACAATATTTAAATACTATTGAATTCTTTCAGCTTATTCAAATTTTAAAGATTTGTTAATGTATTTGTCAATGTAAACCTAGAAAATCTATTTTCTTTTTGGAAAAATATTTTATTGAGGCATTTATATATGCGCACATCAAACACAACCATAAAACATATGTTAACTGTTCTCTGAGGAACTCTGCCAGGTCACTCACCCACACTCCTGGTTTTGGCTGCCCCGATTCCCTCCATTCCAATAAGATCCGTCTCTGGGCTACCAGGGAGGCAAAGGCCACGACATCGGCCTCTCTCGCTCCATGGACTCCCGGGTCTTCTGACACTCCAAAGATCGCTACTTCTGGACTTGGGACCACCTTCACCTTCAAGATCTCCGACATAATGTTGGCAAACCCCTGCCAGAATCCCCCCAGCTTCGGACAGGCCCAAAACATGTGGACATGATTCACGGGCCCACCCACACTCCGCCCACACCTATCCTCCACCCCTTCAAAAACCTGCTCATCCTGGCCACAGTCATATGTGCCCTGTGGACCACCTTGAACTGAATAGGGCTAAGCCTAGCGCACAATGAGGATGCGTTCACACTCCTCAAAGCCTCGTCCTACACCCCAGCCTCCACCTCCCTCCCCAACTCCTCCTCCTACTTCACTACCCTATTGGGGCTCCCACCCAATCCATCAACTACATATAAATTTCCGATACATTACCCTCCCCTACCCCTGTTTTTGGCACCACCTTGTCCTGTAGCCCCTGGGGCAGCAGGTGGGGAAAGGACGGTACCTGCTTCTGGACAAAATCCCTCACCTACAAATACTGGAACCCATTCCCGGCGGGCAACTCAAATTCCTCCACCAATCCCTCCAAGCTCAAGATGCTGCCCCCAACAAATAGGTCCCCAAACCGCTCAACCCCCCCCCACCCGGAGCAAACCTATGATTCCCAATCATCAGTGCCCAAACCGAGGCTCCAGTCTCGGGTGCTGTCGCCACTGTCCCCACATCCTCAGGGCCGCCACCGTGACCAAACTCGAGGTTTCCAGGCAGGCCTTCTCTGCCTGCCTAGAAAATCTATTTATGACAAAATGTATTTCTCACACCTCTTGCTTGTAACAGGCTGTGCACTGAGAGAGGATACAGCTTGTCCTGACATACCTCAAAGGAGGCATGCTGATAAAATGACAGTGCAATGCTGCTTGCATAGGAAGTTGATTAAAGGACACAATACAGAGTAGTGATTAATGTGCTTTTTGAACTGAAGGAAATAAACACCGCTATTCTCATGGTCACACCACCTGGATGTTCGCCTCCAAGTCACGCACCACCCTGATTTGGAACTAGACTGCTGTTCCGTCACTGTCTCTATGGCAAAATCCTGCAACTCCCGAACAACACTGTGGGTGTACCTACAGCACACGGGCTGCAGCGTTCAAAAAGGCAGTTCACCACCATCTTCTGAGGGGCAATTAGGGATGGGCAATAAATGCTAGCCTAGCCAGTGATGCCAACGATCCATGAATGCATACATAAAAATTCGCACAATTGATGCCTGAGGTCCAGCTGACGCAGTTTTTAGGAGGGTTTGTGAATGGGCTGCTCCTGTTGTTTCTGCGCAAGAGGTTGCTTAAATATGCTTATTGTCATTTGACTCCGTACCCAGTTCATCCATTTGTTCCAGGTGTTCTACAATTTAACGGTCAGTCCTTTAAAAGGATCACTGGTGGTTGCTGAAGAAAAGGCCCCAAAAATGTGCTTGCATGTAATGAGGCAGAAATCATTAACTATGGAGCGGGAGAAGGCATTTGTGCAGTAGGAAATGGTGATGGATACTCTGATCCCTTAAAAAGCTTAAAATTAGGTTGAAAAGCAAATTGGTGAGGCAAACACACAGGCCCAGATTTCAGAGGTTCTGCACCTTATCCGAAATGGTGCCATGCCCCTGGATCCGTGAATCCCTCATTCATTTCTGTCAGATCGTACTTTTGTCAGTTGTGGAAAGAGGGCATGATGTTTTACACACAGGGATACCCAAATCCAGCAGGGCCATTTGAACTCAGTGCTGAGTTTAAACAGACCATATTTTAGCTGGAGTTCGGTCCGTTTCCTGCAGTGTGTGACGAACGACTTTTAAGAGTGCACATGAATGTTTGTAAAAGTTGGATAAGGACTATAGAACTGTCAAGGTCTCAAGTTATTTAAACCCTCTGCTCTTGAAATTTTGAAAAAACCCCATCTGAGTTGAAAATAAAATTTATGCTTTCAGTTTCAGTAGTTATTTGTTGACATAATCCTAAGGGCACTCATTATAGTAATATTACTGCTTAACTGCTTCCACAACCTATCATTAACACAGTGGAAACTTAAATTTCAGAGTTTGATTGACAGCTCCAAGAGACCATAAGGGATTAATTATCTTTGATGTGGGGATATAAGTCTTTGTTTTTATTGGGTATTAAGTACTTGAGCCAATTAAAATTTATTAAATGTGCTTTTATCAATGAGACTTTTTTTAACATAATGACGTCTGCAATAGATACTTCAAATTTTATTTTATTTAATCTCCACATGGCTCCAGAGATCTGCCTATTGTGGGTATTGGATGGGTTGGCATGAATGATGTAAGGGCAAAGGGTAGGGGTTCATGAGTTGGTATGAGTTAGCATTATGTTGGCAGAGGTGCTGTAAGAGACTCCAGGAGTGAGTGGATGTATAAGTGGGCCTGTATAGTATAAGAGGCTATGGGGGAAGGTAGAGGAACATGGATTAACATAAGGAATCATTGGGACATGGATTGGCATATATGGGTCATGGGGAGTCGGTGGGAGGGTTAGGGGGAAGGAGGGGTGAATATTCAAGCACACAACTGGGAAAAAGTCTCAGAGAACTGGGGCAGGCTATTTTACCAGCCCACCTTGGCACTTGGCAGCCCCTCTAGCTGCCTGCAAACTCTTTCCAGAGGTAGTGGGCCTGACTCCAGTGTGTGCATGTGTCCCTGGAAATAAACTCTCACTATTCGGGGCACCAATTCCAAACCGGGTACGGTAAGACAGAAAATTCTCCCGTCTAAGGAGCAAGAATCTGGACCAAAGTGTCGGCAAGGGATATAGGTAGGTTAAATGAATGGACAAAACTTTAGCAGATGGAATATGAGGTGGGAAAATGTGAGGTTGTCCACTTTGGTGGTGTGGTGGTATGTATTAGGGGTAATGTGGTACCTGTGAAGCTGAGAGACTATTGGCTGACAGGTCCCTGGTCCTGGTTGGATCTGCCGACTACTGGCTCCGCCCTGAAGGCGGAGTATAAGAGCTCGAGCTTCTCCCCGCAACCTCATTCGTTTGCTGAGCTGCTGGGGACAGGTCTCGCTTAATAAAGCCTAGGTAGACTTCATCGCTTCTCGTCTCGCGTAAGTCATTGTGCGCTACAATTTATTAAGCGAGCTTAAAAGACTATGGAGCTCCGGATCGCCCCGGAGTGCGTGCGGATCAGCCCCCATGCAGCGAACTCGGCGGCCGTATTCAAACACTGGCAAGCATGCTTCGAAGGCTACCTCTGAACGGCCCCCGGCCGGATCACGGAAGAGCAGAAAATGCAGGTCCTGCATTCGAAGGTAAGTCCGGAAATTTACTCGCTAATAGAAGACGCAGAGGATTTCCCGACGGCGCTCGCATTGCTGAAGGGCATCTATGTTCGGCCCGTAAACCAGGTCTACGCGCGCCACCAACTCGCGACGAGACGGCAAATTCCCGTAGAATCGCTCGAGGAATTCTACGGCACGCTGCTGATTTTGGGACAAGGCTGCAACTGCCCGCCGGTGAACGCGATCGAACACACGGACCTGCTAATTCGTGACGCATTCGTGGCAGGTATGAACTCTCCCCAAATTCGTCCAAGACTGTTAGAAAGAGAGTCGCTAGGACTCTCAGAGGCACAGGCCCTTGCGGACTCCCTTGATGTCGCCTCCCAAAACGCCCGCGCTTACGGCCCCGACCGCGCGGCCCCCCCCCCCCCCCGCAAGCTTGCGCGGTTAAAGCGCCAGACCATCCCGGGGGGGCCCGCTGCTATTTTTGCAGACAGGCGAAACACCCCCGGCAGCGCTGCCCGGCCCGCTCAGCTACTTATAAAAGCTGCAGCAAAAAGGGCCATTACGCGGCAGTGTGCCGGTCCCGGGGGGTCGCCGCAATTCCCGGAGAAGAACGAGGACAGCACATCCCAAACACCCCTCAAGCGCCCCATGTGCGACCCGCGGGCGCCGCCATTTTGGGTCCCGGGCACCACGAGGGGAGGATGGGCGCCGCCATCTTGTGACCCCCCAGCCACGTGCGATTCATGGGGGTGGCCATTTTGTCCACCCCCGACCACGTGCGACCTATGGGGGCGGCCATTTTGTCCACCCCTGGCCGCGTGCGATTCATGGACGCCACCATCTTGGTTGACAACAAAGGACCCCAGCATCGACGGCTCCACGGGGTCCGAAGAAGATGCCGCGACACTACTACCATGACTGGCTTCGGTGACACTGGATCAATCGCGGCCCTGGACGCTCCGGACTACGACAACAACGGTGCTGGTCAACGGATACGAGACGCCATGCCTGATCGACTTCGGGAGCACTGAAAGTTTTATTCACCCAGACACGGTAAGACGCTGTTTTCTGACCATCCATCCAAGCACGCAAAAGATTTCCCTAGCTGCAGGATCCCACTCAGTGGAGGTCAAAGGGTTCTGCATCGCAAACCTAACGGTGCAAGGGAGGGAGTTCAAGAACTACAGGCTCTACGTCCTGCCCCAACTCTGCGCGCCCACATTACTGGGATTAGACTTCCAGTGTAACCTTCAGAGCCTAACATTCCAATTCGGCGGCCCAATACCCCCACTCACTATCTGCGGCCTCGCAACTCTCAAGATTGAACCGCCGTCCTTGTTTGCAAACCTCACCCCGGATTGCAAACCCGTCGCCACTAGGAGCAGACGGTACAGCGCCCAGGACCGGACATTTATCCGGTCTGAAGTCCAGTGGTTGCTGAAGGAAGGCATAATCCAGGCCAGCAATAGTCCCTGGAGAGCCCAGGTGGTAGTCGTAAAGACCGGGGAGAAGCAAAGGATGGTCATAGACTATAGTCAGACCATCAACAGGTACACACAGCTAGATGTGTACCCTCTCCCCCGCATATCCGACATGGTCAATCGGATTGCTCAGTATAAGGTCTTTTCCACCGTGGACCTCAAATCCGGATACCACCAGCTCCCCATCCGCCCAGGTGACCGCAAGTACACCACCTTCGAGGCAGACGGGCGGCTATACCACTTCCTAAGGGTCCCATTTGGCGTCACGAACGGGGTCTCGGTCTTCCAGCGGGAGATGGACCGAATGGTTGACCAGCACGGGTTGCAGGCCACATTCCCGTACCTCGACAACGTAACCATCTGCGGCCACGATCAGCAGGACCACGACGCCAACCTCCAAAAGTTCCTTCAGACCGCAAATGCCCTGAACCTCACATATAACGAGGAAAAATGCGTTTTTAGCACAAACCGTTTGGCTATCCTGGGATACGTAGTGCGCAATGGAGTAATAGGCCCCGACCCCGAACGCATGAGCCCCCTTATGGAATTTCCCCTCCCACTGCTCCAAAGCCCTGAAATGTTGCCTGGGCTTCTTTTCATATTACGGCCAGTGGGTCCCCCCGTACGCAGACAAGGCCCGTCCGCTAATATAGTCCACTACCTTCCCCCTGTCGACAGAGGCTCACCAGGCCTTCAGCCGCATCAAAGCGGATATCGCAAAGGCTACGATGCACGCCATCGACGAGTCCCTCCCCTTCCAGGTCGAGAGCAACGCATCCGATGTAGTTCTGGCGGCCACCCTTAACCAAGCGGGCAGACCCGTGGCCTTTTTCTCCCGGACCCTCCACGCCTCAGAAGTCCGCCACTCCTCAGTGGAAAAGGAAGCCCAAGCCATAGTGGAAGCTCTGCGACATTGGAGGCATTACCTGGCCGGCAGGAGATTCACTCTCCTCACCGACCAACCTTTATGTTCGATAATGCACAGCGGGGCAAAATTAAGAATGACAAGATCTTAAGGTGGAGGATCGAGCTCTCCACCTTTAACTATGAGATCTTGTATCGTCCCGGAAAGCTGAACGAGCCGTCCGATGCCCTGTCCCGCGGCACATGTGCCAACGCACAAATAGACCGCCTCCCAGCCCTCCACGAAGATCTCTGCCACCCGGGGGGGTCACCCGATTCTACCATTTTATTAAGTCCCGCAGCCTCCCCTACTCTGTGGAGGAGGTCCGTACAGTCACCAGGAACTGCCACATCTGCGCAGAGTGCAAACCGCACTTTTTCAGGCCGGATAGAGCGCACTTGATCAAGGCTTTCCGCCCCTTTGAACGCCTCAGTTTGGATTTCAAAGGGCCCCTCCCCTCCACCGACCGCAACGCATACTTCCTGAACGTGGAGGACGAGTACTCCCGTTTTCCCTTCGCCATCCCCTGCCCCGACATGACAGCGGCCACAGTCATTAAAGCCCTTGACACCATATTCACTCTGTTCGGTTTCCCCGCGTATATCCATAGCGACAGGGGGTCCTCCTTCATGAGCGACGGGCTGCGCCAGTTCCTGCTCAGCAAGGGCATAGCCTCGAGCAGGACGACCAGCTACAACCCCGGGGGGAACGGGCAAGTCGAGAGGGAGAACGGCACGGTCTGGAAGACCGTCCTACTGGCCCTACGGTCCAGGGATCTCCCAGTTTTCCGGTGGCAGGAGGTCCTCCCGGAAGCTCTCCACTCCATCCGGTCGCTGCTGTGTACCACCACTAACCAAATGCCCCATGAGCGCCTCCTTGTCTTCCCCAGGAAGTCCTCCTCCGGAACGTCGCTGCCGACTTGGCTGGCGGCCCCAGGACCCATCTTGCTCCGGAAACATGTGCGGGCGCACAAATCGGACCCGTTGGTCGAGAGGGTCCACCTTCTCCACGCGAACCCGCAGTACGCCTATGTGGCGTACCCCGACGGCCGACAGGACACTGTCTCCCTGCGGGACCTGGCGCCCGCCGGCAACACACACACCCCCCCGACACCGATCACCCCCTCCCTGCCACTGGCGCACCCTGCGACGGCCCCCTTCCCGGGGGGATCGGTCCTACTCCCGTGCCCGCCCAGGAGTAAAACAGGAACAAACAGCGAAACGCTCCCGGAGACGACAACGCCCGAGCAAGCACCTGCACCACCACCGGGGCTGAGGCGGTCGACGAGGAAGACCAGTCCGCCCGCTCGACTCGTGGAATCCGCGTGACACCAAGAAAAAGCAAGAATGTTGTTGTAACAAAAAAAATTTTTTTTGCCCGTATTGTAAATAGTTCTCACAAACTTGTACATAGCCCAGTGTGGGGCTAAAGCTGTATTAACACAGTCCGAAATTTGTTCCAGGGCCAGCCTTGTAAACCCCTACCACCATGCGAAGCACCACCCCGCCGGGTTCCTTTTTAACAAGGGGTGAATGTGGTGCTATGTATTAGGGGTAATGTGGTACCTATGAAGCCGAGAGGCTATTGGCTGACAGGTCCCGGGTCCTGGTTGTATCTGCCGACTTCTGGCTCCGCCCTGAAGACGGAGTATAAGAGCTCAAGCTTCTCCCCGCAGCCTCATTCTGTTGCTGAGCCGCTGGGGACAAGTCTCGCTTAATAAAGCCTAGATAGACTTCATCGCTTCTCGTCTCGCGTAAGTCATTGTGCGCTACAGGTGGGAAGAGTAGAAAAACAAAATCTCACTTAAATGGGGAGAGACTGCAAAATGCCGTGGAAATGGGAAAATCTTGGCATCATTGTACATGAAGAACAGAAGTTCATCTGCAAGTATATCCAATATTTTCGAAAGGAAATGGAATGGTTGTCTTTTGGCACGGGGGCTGGAGTATAAAAGCAGGGAAACCTTGCTGTAACTGTGCAGTGCATTGCTGAGATGACTCCTAGAGTAGAGTGAGAGGAAAGATATTGAAGGATGTTTCCTCTTGTGGGGAATCAAGAACTAGTGGGCATAGTTTCAAAGTTAATTTACTATATTTTATGATTTCCATTTCAGATGGAGATGAGGAGGAATTTCTTTGAGGGTCATTCATCTTTGGAATTCCCTAGCCCAGAGAGAAGTGGAGGCTGGGTCATTAAATGTATTTAAACCTCAGTTAGGCATATGTTTGATTTTCAAGGGTTATGGGGGGCAGGCAGGAAAGTGGATTTAGGGTCAAAATCAGATGAAATATGGGGCAAAATTTTCCCGAAACGGCGCGATGTCTGCCGACTGGCGCCCAAAACGGCGCCAATCAGACGGGCATCGTGCCACCCCAAAGGTGCGGAATGCTCCGCATCTTTGGGGGCCGAGCCCCAACATTGAGGGGCTAGGCCGGCGGTGGAGGAATTTCCGCCCCGCCAGCTGGCAGAAACGGCCTTTGGTGCCCCGCCAGCTGGCGCGGAAATGACATCTCCGGGCGGCGCATGAGCGGGAGCGTCAGCGGCCGCTGACAGTTTCCCACGCATGTGCAGTGGAGGGAGTCTCTTCCACCTCCGCCATGGTGGAGACCGTGGCGGAGGCGGAAGGGAAAGAGTGCCCCCACGGCACAGGCCCGCCTGCGGATCGGTGGGCCCCGATCGCGGGCCAGGCCACCGTGGGGGCACCCCCCGGGGCCAGAGCACCCCGCGCCCCCCCCAGGACCCCGGAGCCCGCCCACGCCGCCTGGTCCCGCTGGTAAGGTAGGTGATTTAATTTACGCCGGCGGGACAGGCAATTTATCGGCGGGACTTCGGCCCATCCGGGCCGGAGAATCGAGTGGGGGGGCCCGCCAACCGGCGAGGCGCGATTCCTGCCCCGCCGAATCTCCGGTGCCGGAGACTTCGGCAACCGGCGGGGGCGGGATTCACGCCAGCCCCCGGCGATTCTCCGACCCGGCGGGGGGTCGGAGAATGTCGCCCATGATCTTTTTGAATAGCCGAACATGCTCAAGAAACCAGGTTGCCTTCTACTGCTTTTTAAAATGTTCTTCCAAGTTCTGTATCTGTTTTTGAGTGGCTAGCAGTGTCCCCTTTAAGCATCATGGTTAGACTGCTCAGCGTCTAATATCAATGGGTGAAAGGCATTCTACCCATTGATACATGAAAATGATATAGGGTCCTACAGTGATGGAAGGGGGCATCGCCAGTGCTATCAAGCGGCACTTACATAGCAATAATCTGATCACCGACACTGTTTGGTTTCCACCAAGACCACTCAGATCCTGACCTCATTACAGTTTTAGTCCAACCATGGGCAAAATAGCTGAACTCAAGGTGTGAGGTAATAGTGATTGCCTTGACATCAAGGCAGCATTTGTGTGGGGATCAAGGAGCCTGAGCAAAACTGGAATCAAAGGGAATAGGTTGGGGGGGGGGGGGGGCGGTGAAATGACTCTCCACTGCTTAGAGTCACAACTAGTGCAAAGGAACACAGTTGTGCTGGTCGGAGGTCAAACATTTCAGTTCAGAACATCACTGCAGGAGTACCTCAGGGTAGAGCCCAAGGCCCGATTCTCTTCAGCTGCTTCATCAATGACCTACCCTCCAATATGGTCAAAAGTGGGGATGTTCACTGATTGCACACTGATTGCACAATGTTCAGCACCATTCACGACTCCTCAGATACTGAATCAGTGGACACCATTCAGGCTTGGGCTGATAAGAGCCATGTAACGTTCATGTCAAACATGTGCTTGGCAATGACCATCTTCAACAAGAGAAAATCCAACCATTTCCTCTTGACATTCAGTGGCATTACCATTGACCAGAAGCTGAACTGGACCAGGGATATAAATACTGTGGCGACAAACTCAAGTCAAAGGCTGGGAATTCTTGTGGCGTGTAACTCACCGACTGACTTTCCAAAGCCTGTCCACCATCTACAAGGCACAAGTCAGGAGTGTAATGGAATACTCTCCACTTGCCTGGATGAATGCAGCTCCAACAACTTTCAAGAAGCTCAGCACCATCCAGGACAAAGCAACTCACTTGATTGGCACCCACCCACTAGATTCAACATCCACTCACTCCACCAGTGACACACAGTGGCTGCAGTAGCATCTGCAGCAACTCATCAAGGCTCCTTCAAACACACCTTCCAAACCTGTGATCTCTATCAGCTAGAAGGACAAGGGCAGCAGATGCACAGGAAAATCACCACCTCTGAGCTACACATCATCCTGACTTGGAACTATATTGCTGTTCCTTCAGTATCACTGGGTCAGAATCCTGGAACTCCCTCCATAACAGCACTGTAGGTGTACCTATAGCATGTGGACTGCAGCAGTTCAAGAAGGCAGCTCACCACTATCATTTCAGGAGCATTTAGGGATAGGCAGCAAAAGTTCCAGCCTAACCAGTGATGCCCACAGCCTGTCAAAGAATAAAGAAAAACAGCAGAGGGCCTCTGTTTACATGTTGAAGTAGGGCTCCAGCCTGTCTGTGAGCCTCGTGTGGCTGATGGGGTTGGGGAGTAGCTGGCTTGCTTAAATATTTACGTGCTGACCTATCAAAGTTCAGCCTCAAAAGGACAGTAAGCAGATGAAAATCACAAATTAAACGTAATATTTTACAATATTTAAAAAAAAAAAATTCCAATTAAGGGGCAGTTTAGCATGGCCAATCCACTAACCCTGCACATCTTTGGGTTGTAGGGGTGAGACCCATACGGACACTGGGAGATTGTGCAAACCCCACACGGATGGTAACCCTGGGCCAGGATCGAACCCGGGTCCTTGGTTCCGTGAGATTTTACAATATTTCAGTGTGTAATCTTCCACACTGCAGGATGCAGGACCTCCTGCATACATACTGCTGCCATTTGGTGATACTTAAAAATAGGCTAGTTTGATTTTTGTAAATATGAGCAATTTATGATTCAATTTGATTTAATGTATTTTTTTGTGGCGTTTGACATCTCACAGTAGGTAACCATTCAAAACCTTGCAGGTTATAGTGTAATTGAGAAAATGAAGATATTTTGAATTGCATCCAGTTACATTAGTCTGATGTCAGGGTGGATAAGATTCCATCAGTACATTAGAGAATAGTGTTGATCAGACCAATGCAGGACTTGAGAAGAAAGTGCATTTAGGAGATTGCAATCTATTAATGTTCTCTTGAATAATGATTCAGCAGTAAAAGGTGTCAGTTAGGCACAGTTGGGAGGACTTTAACTACAAACTGGAAGATTGGAAACAGTTTGGTTGACCCTGAGACAATGAGCTGGGAGGTGAATGGATATGGAATGGTGTTTGTCGTATGGGCTAGAGGGAATATCTTCTGATTTACAGGGGAGGAAATTGCTGATTGTAAAGAATCTACTCGGGGTTTGTTTGCAGCGACCATTTGAAGAGCAGAGTTTAGGCAGAACATGGTAGAGGGACAGGTTTTTAAGATTTTCTTGCTTCATCAATTGTTTGCAGCCCATGGCAACTTTGATGGCTTTTCTTCTGTTATGGATCTGGGTTTACAGAACCCCAGTGTTTCATGGAGTTCCACCGACCCACAACCTTTAATAGATTGTGGTGTGGGAAGCACACGGCGTACTCTCCTGATGTGATACAGCAATTATGGACAAATGGTTTGTAAAACAAAACAATGTTTATTCTATGAACTCAAGTTAACCTTTTAAAAACAAACATTGAATATCTTAACACCTATTACTTCAAAGATAACCCCAAAAGACTAAACACCAAATAGTCCTTCAAACTGTTCCTTTAAACATCCAAAAGACTTCAAACCTTCAAGAACAGACATGAGGTTACATTCAATATATTTATAGTCTTTGGATTTGCAGATATCAACAGACCAGCTCTGTGTTTCTTCTTGCAGCTCTCAGCAAAACACACACACTCCCAGGTGCCTTCTCAAACTGAAACTGAAAAGCAGAAGTGAGCTCAGCTCCCCCCACCCTCTGACATCACTTCAGCAATATGATCAGCTCCATTTCTTTTTTTTTTTTGTTTTTTTTTATAAATGTTTGATTGAAATTTTTTTACCAAACAACAATTTTTCCCCTCTTACAAAGCAAACGCAACAATAACAATACAGAAATTTTAAACAATACACAAGTAACAAAACCCCTTTATCTTTGACCTAAACTAACCCCCCCCCCCCCCCCCCCCCTGGGTTGCTGCTGCTGGTCATCTGTCTTCCCTCTAACGTTCCCCTAGGTGGTCGAGAAATGGCTGCCACCGCCTGGTGAACCCTTGAGCCGATCCTCTCAGGGCAAACTTTATCTGCTCCAGTTTAATGAACCCCGCCATATCATTTACCCAGGCCTCCAGTCCGGGGGGTTTCGCCTCCTTCCACATGAGTAGGATCCTGCGCCGGGCTACTAGGGACGCAAAGGCCACAACGTCGGCCTCTTTCGCCTCCTGCACTCCCGGCTCTTCCGCAACTCCAAATAGAGCTAACCCCCAGCCTGGTTTGACCCGGGCCTTCACCACCCGCGAAATCACTCCCGTCACTCCCTTCCAATACCCTTCCAGTGCCGGGCATGCCCAAAACATATGTGCGTGGTTTGCCGGGCTCCCGCCACACCTCCCACATTTGTCCTCCACTCCAAAGAACCTGCTCAATCTTGCTCCCGTTATGTGTGCTCTATGTAGCACCTTAAATTGAATCAGGCTAAGCCTGGCGCATGAGGAAGAGGAATTTACCCTGCTTAGGGCATCAGCCCACATACCCTCCTCTATCTCCTCCCCTAGTTCTTCTTCCCACTTTCCTTTTAGTTCGCCCACCGACTCCTCCCCCTCTTCCCTCATCTCTCGGTAAATCTCTGACACCTTGCCCTCTCCGACCCACACCCCTGAAAGCACCCTGTCCTGTATCCCCTGTGTCGGGAGCAATGGAAATTCCCTCACCTGTTGTCTAGTAAATGCCCTCACCTGCATATATCTCAAGAAATTTCCCCGGGGCAACTTATACTTTTCCTCCAATGCTCCCAAGCTCGCAAAAGTCCCATCTATAAATAAATCTCCCACCCTCCTAATTCCCAACTGGAACCAGCTCTGAAATCCTCCATCCATTCTTCCTGGGGCGAACCTATGGTTGTTCCTGATTGGGGACCCCACCAGGGCTCCCCGCACCCCTCTCTGTCGCCTCCACTGTCCCCAGATATTTAATGTTGCCGCCACCACCGGGTTCGTGGTAAACTTTTTAGGTGAGATCGGTAGCGGCGCCGTCACCAGCGCCTCTAAACTCGTCCCTTTACAGGACTTTCTCTCCAGTCTTTCCCACGCCGCTCCCTCACCCTCCATCATCCATTTACGTATCATTGCCACATTGGCGGCCCAATAGTAATCGCCCAAGTTCGGTAGTGCCAATCCTCCTCTGTCCCTACTACGCTGAAAGAACCCCCTCCTTACTCTCGGAACTTTCCCTGCCCACACGAAGCTCGTGATGCTCCTGTCTATTTTATTAAGAAAGGTCTTAGTGATTAGTATAGGGAGACATTGAAATACAAATAAGAACCTCGGGAGGACCATCATCTTAATTGCTTGCACCCTGCCCGCCAGCGATAGAGGCTGCATGTCCCACCTCTTGAAGTCCTCCTCCATTTGTTCTACCAACCGTGTCAGATTAAGTCTGTGCAAGGTTCCCCAGCTCCTAGCGATCTGAATCCCCAGGTATCGGAAGTTTCTTTCCACTTTCCTGAGAGGCAAGCCTTCTATCTCTCTATTCTGGTCCCCTGGATGTATCACAAATAATTCACTCTTCCCCATGTTTAGCCTATACCCCGAGAAATCCCCGAACCCCCTCAAAATTCGCATAACCTCTATCATTCCCCCCGCTGGGTCCGACACGTATAACAATAGGTCATCCGCATATAACGAGACTCGGTGTTCTTCTCCCCCTCTAATCACCCCTCTCCATTTCCTGGAGTCTCTCAACGCCATGGCCAGAGGTTCAATTGCCAACGCGAACAACAATGGAGACAGCGGGCATCCCTATCTTGTTCCCCTATATAGTCGGAAATACTCCGATCTATGTCGACCTGTAACTACGCTTGCCGTTGGAGCCCCATAAAGAAGTCTAACCCAGCTAATAAACCTGTTCCCAAACCCAAACCTCCTTAACACTTCCCATAAATACTCCCACTCCACCCTATCAAATGCCTTCTCTGCGTCCATTGCCGCCACTATCTCTGCCTCCCCCTCCACTGGGGGCATCATTATCACCCCTAATAGTCGTCGCACGTTAACATTCAGTTGTCTCCCTTTTACGAACCCTGTCTGGTCTTCGTGCACCACCCCCGGGACACAGTCCTCTATCCTCGATGCCAGTACCTTTGCCAACAATTTGGCGTCCACGTTCAACAATGAAATGGGTCTATAGGACCCGCACTGCAACGGATCTTTATCCCTCTTCAAAATTAACGATATCATCGCCTCCGACATCGTCGGGGGTAGAGTCCCCCCTTTCCTGGCCTCATTGAACGTCCTCACCATCAACGGGGCCAACAAGTCCACATATTTTCTGTAATACTCCACCGGGAACCCGTCTGGTCCTGGGGCCTTCCCTGCTTGCATGCTTCCCAGTCCCTTAATAACCTCGTCCACCCCAATCGGTGCCCCCAGGCCTACCACCCCCCCGCTCCTCCACTTTCGGGAACCTCAATTGGTCCAGGAACTGCCGCATCCCCTCCTCTCCCTCTGGGGGTTGAGACCTATACAGTTCCTCATAGAAGGTCTTGAACACCTCATTTATCTTTCCTGCCCTTCGCATCGTGTCTCCCCTTTCGTCTCTAATTCCTCCTATCTCCCTCGCTGCTGCCCTCTTTCGCAATTGATGAGCCAACAGGCGACTCGCCTTTTCCCCATATTCATACCTCCTCCCCTGTGCCTTCCTCCACAGTACCTCCGCCTTTCTGGTGGTCAGAAGGTCAAATTCCGTCTGGAGTCGTCTCCTCTCCCTGTACAATTCCTCCTCCGGGGTCTCTGCAAATTCCCTATCCACCCTTAAAATCTCCCCCAGTAATCTTTCCCTTTCCTTGGCCTCTGTTTTCCTTTTGTGGGCCCCAATGGAGATCAGCTCTCCTCTGACCACCGCTTTTAGTGCTTCCCATACCACTCCCACAGGGACCTCGCCGTCGTCATTGACCTCCAGATATCTCTCAATACACCCCCGCACTCTTGCACACACTCCCTCATCCGCCATCAGTCCCACATCTAATCGCCAGAGTGTTCTCTGCTCCCTTTCCTCTCCTAATTCCAGGTCCACCCAATGTGGGGCATGATCCGAAACCGCTATGGCTGAGTACTCAGCTTCTTCCACCCTAGAGATCAACGACCTTCCCAAAACAAAAAAATCTATCCGGGAGTACACTTTATGGACATGGGAGAAGAAGGAAAACTCCCTAGCCCTAGGTCTAAGAAATCGCCATGGATCCACTCCCCCCATTTGGTCCATAAACCCCTTAAGTACCTTGGCCGCTGCCGGCCTTCTTCCGGTCCTTGAGCTGGATCTATCTAGCCCCGGGTCCAGCACCGTATTAAAGTCCCCTCCTAAAATCAAGTTTCCTACCTCCAGGTCCGGTATACGCCCCAGCATCCGTCTCATAAATCCCGCATCGTCCCAGTTTGGGGCATACACGTTAACCAACACGACCTCCATTCCCTCCAGCCTGCCACTCACCATTACATATCTACCTCCGCTATCTGCTACGATGTTCTTTGCTTCAAATGCGACCTGTTTCCCCACCAAAATGGCCACCCCTCTATTCTTTGCGTCCAGTCCTGAGTGGAACACCTGTCCCACCCATCCTTCCCTTAGCCTAACTTGGTCCGCCACCTTTAGGTGCGTCTCTTGGAGCATAACCACGTCTGCCCTTAGTCCTTTCAAATGCGCGAGCACTCTGGCCCTTTTTATCGGTCCGTTCAGGCCTCTCACGTTCCACGTGATCAGCCTCACTAGGGGGCTACCTGCCCCCCTCCCGTGTCGACTAGTCATTACCTTCTCTAGGCCTGTCCCATATCCCGCCTCCGCGCTCCCGCTCGCTCCCCCAGCGTCGCACACCAGCCCCGCCCACCCACTCTTTAGCCATTTCCTTTTGGATTTCCGCAGCAGCAACCCAGTTGTTTTTCCCCCACCCCCCCCCTCCCCCTCCCTCCCCCCCCTCCCCGCTAGATCTCTTTCTAGCATGATTGCTCCCCCCATATTACTTCCGTAAGTCAGCTGACTTCAACTGACCCCGGCTACTCCTGCTCACTCCTCGACCCCCCCGATGTGGGGAACTCCCATCCGCCTTGCGCCTGTCTTCCCGCCTTATTCTTTCTGGTGCGGGAACATCCCTTTACCTGACCCGCCTCTTATGGCGCAGCTCCCTTTCCCCTCCCCCTCCCCTTCCCCATTCTCCAACTATGTCCCGTCTTTCCCCCCTCACCGGTGCCCACATTTCCCCAATGTCTCCCCCCTTCCCTGTTTACTTCTCAATTAACTTCCACCGTAACATTAACAATAACATTTCCTGCAGCATCAGTCCCTCAGTTCCGATCCAATTTCTCTTCTTTGATGAAGGTCCATGCTTCCTCCGCCGTCTCGAAATAATGGTGTCTCTCCTGATACGTGACCCATAGTCTTGCCGGCTGCAGCATCCCGAACTTCACCTTCCTTTTATGCAACACCTCTTTGGCTCGGTTGAAGCTCGCCCTCCTTCTCGCCACCTCCGCCCTCCAATCCTGGTATACCCGTACCACTGCATTCTCCCATCTGCTACTCCGCACCTTTTTAGCCCATCTCAGGACCTCTTCTCTATCCTTAAGGCGGTAAAATCGCACGATTATCGCCCTGGGTGGTTCTCCCGCTTTTGGTCTTCTCGCCGGAATCCGATTTGCCCACTCCACCTCCAAGGGGCCCGTAGGGGCCTCAGCACCCATCAGTGAGCTCAGCATCGTACTTGCGTACGCTCCACAGTCCACTCCTTCCACACCCTCAGGGAGACCCAGTATCCGAAGGTTCTTCCTTCGCGCTCCATTTTCTAGGGCTTCGATCCTTTCAGTACACTTTTTATGAAGTGCCTCGTGCGTCTGTGTCTTAACCGCCAGGCCCAGGATCTCGTCCTCAATATCTGTCACCTTCTGCTCCACCACACGGAGCTCTGTCTCCTGGGTCTTTAATGTCTCCTTGAGCCCCTCAATTGCCTGTAGCAACGGGGTCAGCACCTCCCTCTTCAGCAGCTCCACGCACCGTCTCACAATTTCATGCTCAGGCCCCCATGTCGCCTGCGCTTTCTCCGCCGCCATCTTGTACTTCTCTCTTTCTGACCCTTTGGTCGACGATTCCTCGCGCTGCAGCCGCCGCCGCCGGTTTTTTCCTCCTTCGTTTGGGGGGGACTCCCTTCTCACACGCCCCACACCGGGTTGCGTCATCGAAAAATTCCCCGTTGGGGCTCTTAAAAGAGCCCGAAGGTCCGTCGGAGCTGGAGCCGCCGAAGCGTGCGGCTAGCTAGGCATCACCGCAACCGGAAGTCCCTTCAGTGGCCTTGATGAGGTCTTTTCACAGTTGTTCCCTCTGCTGCTAGAATTCACTTTTGATACAGGCCCTCAGGTCAGCTTGCAGCTTTAAGCTTGCCCTTCCCCCGCCTGCATGCTGGAAGAGGCCCTGTTTATCCTGCAGTTGCAGCCAAATCTTTTACTGTTTCTGCGTGTGTCTGGCAACCAAGAGACATACCCTTCCTGGGGGACACTGCCGGGGGAATATTGCAGCCTTCTTCCCACACCGGGAAATGTCAAACAAATACCGTGGGGGCCCTGTAAAAGAGCCCAAAAGTCCGTTCCAAGCAGGAGCTGCCGAATATGCGACCTAGCTCTGCATAGCCGCACCCGGAAGTGATCAGCTCCATTTCTTAACGGTACAGTGCTTAAACATCCATTTCTGAAAGGTACTCTCACATGACACCTCCCCCCAAGAAAAAAAACCCCATCAACTTCAAGATGGTTTCATTTTTCACCTTTGCACCATCAATTAAGAAATGCACACAGTAAAAACACTTTACCGGTTCAAAAAAAACAGTACACGCAAACAGGTATAATAATATAGTCCATTTTTTTTTTTCTTCGTTCTTCTTTCTCCAACCAAAATCCTTCTCGATTGACAGTCTCTTTGAACAAAAAGTCTCTGCACGATCCATCCATTCCTCTACACCTCGGCATTTCTTTTCAAAGTTAGATACTTCAGTTCAATCTGATCATAGAATCCCTTGCAATTCTCCAATACAGGAGTATCGGTTACCACAGCTTTCAGGCAGTCAAATGTATGTTGAAACCCCGCTGTCCATTGACATTTTTTTATACGTTTCATCAGCAAGTCCATCAGTGGAGCAACCACGCTACAAATCCTTTGCACAAAGGTTCGATCAAATCCACTCATGCCAAGAAATCGCATTATTTCTCTTTGTCTTGAGGGTATCGGAAACTCCTCAAGGAAAGTGATTTGGGCTTTTCCAAATTCACTTCTGGCTAGGTTTATCACCAAACCCGCCACCTGAAGTCGATCAAATAACTCCATCAGATGATGTAAATGTTCTTTCCATGTCTGGCTGAAAACTACCAGATTGTGGATATATACCGCACAATTGGGGAATCCTGAAACGACTGTATTAGTTAACCGTTGAAATGTGGCTGGGGCGTTTTTCATGCTAAATGGCATAACTTTGAATTGGTATATACCATCTGGAGTCACAAAAGCTGAAATCTCCTTCGCCCTTTCGGATAAAGGTACCTGCCAGTAACCTTTTAAGTAAATGCAATTTGGAAATAAAAGCGGATTGTCCCACTTTCTCAATGCAATCCTACAAACGTGGGATAGGATAAGAGTCCATTCTTGTAACTGCATTCACCTTTCTATAGTCCACACACAACCGTTGGGTACCGTCTGGTTTAGGTACCATCACTATGGGTGAGCTTCATTGGCTGCAACCCACTTCAATTCTGCCATTTTTAAGCATACTCTTAATCTCTTTGTTAACCTTTTAGGTTTTAAAGTGTTAAGTCGATATGGATGTTGTTTGATTGGAACAGCATTTCCCACATCTACATCATGTATAGCCATTTTAGTACTCCCAATTTATCTCCACAAATTTTCCCATGTGATATCAATAACTCTTTCAGGTCAGTTTGTTTTTCCTCTGGAAGATAACTCAACAATTTATCCCAATTTTTAAGAACATCCTCATTTTCCAATTTAATTTGAGGTATGTCAAATTCACAGTCATCTGGATTTGGTTCCTCACTTTGAGTTAGAATCATTAAAACCTCCTCCTTTTTCTCTCCTTCCCTTTCAAAGTACCTTTTAAGCATATTCACATGACACATAATCGGTGAGTCTTCCTTCTATCTGGTGTTTTTACCACATAATTCACCTCACTTAATTTCCTTTCAATCTGATACGGTCCACAAAACCTAGCTTTTAAAGGTTTACCTACCACTGGTAACAACACTAAAACTTTATCTCCACTGGCAAAACTAGGAACTTTGAATTTCTTGTCTGCTATCTGTTTCATCACATTTTGTGCAACTTTCAAATGTTGTCTAGCCAATTCACCTGCTCTATTTAATCGTTCCCTAAAATTTGACACATAATCCAATAGTGTAACTTCCGATTTCTCACCCACCAATTTTTCTTTAATCGATTTAAGTGGTCCTCTTAGCTCATGACCAAAAATTAGTTCAAAAGGACTGAATTTGGTTGACTCATTAGGTGCATCCCTAATTGCAAACAGTACGAATGGAATTCCTTTATCCCAATCCTCTGGATAATCTTGACAATAAGCCCTCAACATTGTCTTTAATGTTTGATGCCACCTTTCTAACGCTCCCTGTGATTCTTGATGGTACGCAGTTGATTTAAATTGTTTTATTCCTAAACTATCCATAACTTCTTTGAATAACTGAGATAAAATTTGATCTTTGATCCGATTGTATTTCTGTGGGTAGTCCTTATCTAGTAAAGAATTTAAGTAACTCCTCCACAATCTTTTTAGCTGTAATATTACGTACTGGAATGGCCTCTGGAAACCTAGTAGACACATCCATTATAGTCAAAAGATATTGATCCCCACTTTTTGTTTTAGGAAGCGGTCCTACAAAATCAATTAGGACCCTTGTAAAAGGTTCCTCAAATGTTGGAATGTGTATTAAGGGCGCTGGTTTTATCACTGCTTGAGGTTTCCCTATCACTTGACATGTGTGACATGATTGACAAAATTTAACTACATCTTTATGTAGTTCAGGCCAATAAAAATGTTTCTGGATTTTTAGCTTGAGTTTTCCTTATTCCCAAATGACCTCCCACTGTTTCCTCATGTGCCACTCGCAACGCCTCCTTTCTATACCCTACCTGTAGTACTCCTTGATGAACTTCTGCCCACTTTCCATCCGTCTGCGTATGTACAGGTCTCCATTTTCTCATCAAGACATCACATTTACGGTAATAACACTCTGGTATACTCTCAGATTCCTCTTCCGTATATGCTTTCTGATATATCCGTTTTATTTCTACATCTTTCTGTTGTAACTCCGCCAATTTTCCTGAATGAAAAATATCCACCTCATCCTCCACCTGTTCTTGTTCTTTTTCAACCATCTGATCAAAAATCGTTTCTGATAATTGCACTTCAACTTCATCTTCACTCTTTGATTTCTCCTCTTCTCTTAACCTGTGACTTTGCGAACTTGTTCCTACACAATCCGGAAAAATCCCAGGATATTCGTCCTTCAACACTTCAGTTGTCTGATTTTCCACTGGCTTATCAACCACAGTAGGCATCACTCCCACATGCGATCCAGCTGTATCATTACCCAAGATAAACTGTATTCCTGGACAAGATAGTTTCTCTATTACTCCTACTAACACTTCACCACTCTTCACTGGACTTTCCAACCTTACCTTATATAATTGAACACCCCTCAACCTGAATTCCACATATTACCACCTTTTCTGGCAACATTCTTCCCAAACTACATAACTCCTCATCTCTTACCATTAAAGCTTGACTAGCTCCCATATCTCTTAAAATTGTGACTTCTTTACCTGCTCCTCCTGATACACATGAGTAAACTTTACCCACACAAGTAAATTCTTTAAAGAGATCTGGCACCTTCTTATCAATCACCTCTTGAACAGTCTGTACAATCCTTTGCACCTTCTTCGCTTCTCTTGGGCTTTCCTTTACCACTTTAACAAACCCCACTGTCTTATCCTGTTTTACCACATCAGCCTTCTCAGTGCTTTTCTTCAACCACCAACACTGTGACTTTACATGGCCTAGTTTATTACAGTGAAAACATTTGAAACGTTTCATTTCTTTTCACCCTCCTGGATTTCTTTTTTAATCTGAGGTACACTCTCATTATCTCCCATCAGATGACCTTTACCTTTACCACTTGAGTTTTTCTCATGTCCCCAGTTTCTATCCCTCACAGGCTGAAACCTATGTCGGAAACCAAGTTTTGATTTATGAACTAATTCATAATCATCTGCCATTTCTGCTGTTAATCTCGCAGTTTTCACCCTCTGCTCTTTCACATGAATTCGCACTACATCAGGAATTGAATTTTTAAACTCCTCCAAAATTATAATTTCTCTGAGAGCTTCATACGTTTGGTCTATTTTCAAAGCCCTTATCCACTGATCAAAATTACTCTGTTTGAGCCTTTCAAACTCCATGTATGTTTGACCAAATTCTTTCCTTAAATTTCGAAACCTTTGTCTGTAGGCTTCAGGCACTAGTTCATATGCACCTAAGATGGATTTTTTCACCTCCTTATACTTCCAAATACCTCCTCCGGTAGTGATGCAAACACTTCACTTCTACCTACCAGCTTTGTTTGACTCAGTAATACCCACATGTCCTGTGGCCATTTATTTTGTTTAGCTACCTTCTCAAATGAAATGAAAAGGCTTCTACCTCCTAGTCAAACCTTGGAAATGCTTGGACATATTTAAATAGATTCCCACCAAGCCTTCGACTTTGACGCTCTTTCTCACTATCATCCAACTGTACGTTTCCCTTTAAATCTGCCAATTTTAACTGACTGTCATGTTTCATGGCCATTTTCTGAAGTTCAAACTCTCTCTCTTTATCTTTTTTCCTGATCTGTATCTCCCTTCCTCTTTCTTTTTGTTCTGCGAGGGCTATTCTTTCTATTCTCCTTTCTTCTCTCTCCTTTTCTTTTTTTATTTCTCTCTCTTTCTTTTTCCTCTATACCTCTTTCTTATTCAAGCTGCTTTAATTCTTTCTCATGTTCCATTTGTTTAATTTGCAACTGAATTTTTGCCATTTCCAATGAATCAAACTGTATCTCAGGCAACTTTAAATGCTTAACCACTGCCATAATTACCTCAGCTTTTCGCATTTTGTCAGGTAATGTTAACTGCAATGTTTTTGCCAAATCTAACAGTCTGATTTTAGTCTCTGTCCGTAAGGTACTGCGTTTGACCGTCTCCACCCCCAGAAACTTCTGCGCCTCTGAAACCTTTTAAAAACAAACATGGAATATCTTAACACCCATTACTTCAAAGATAACCCCAAAAGACTACAGCACTAAATAATCCTTCAAACTGTTCCTTTAAACATCCAAAAGACTTCAAACCGTCAAGAACAGACATGAGGTTACATTCAATATATTTATAGTCTTTGGATTTGCAGACATCAACAGACCAGCTCTGTGTTTCTTCTTGCAGCTCTCAGCAAAACACACTGACACTCCCAGCTGCCTTCTCAAACTGAAACTCAAAAGCAGAAATGAGCTCAGCTCCCCCCACCCTCTGACATCACTTCAGTAATATGATCAGCTCCATTTCTTAAAGGTACATTGCTTAAGCTTCCATTTCTTAAAGGTACTCTCACATGACACTTCTGCATCTTCTCTTCCTAAAATCATGAATCACATCATCGTAGGTAAAATCTTGTAAAGATGTATTTTCAAGTGTCAGGATTGCTGAACTTGACAGATGTTCCTGACTCATCGTACTACGTAGATGATTTTTCACTCTTTTTAATACCGAGAAGGAACGTCCTTGCCCTCGCTGACCCGGTTGTGCCCAGCCCTCTCAACCCTCAACCCTCCGCTCTGGTTCTGGTCGAGTCACCCCACTAGCCACCATGGTAAATTTTACCGAGTTGGAGATCGGCGCTGCCGCAGGGGTCTCGGCGTGTTTGGGGGATTTATATGAATTCTTAAGACTGGAGAAGATTACGTTTGTTCTTAGGGGGTCAGAAGAGGGGATTTATGCACAGTCAACGCCTTTTCATTCCTTTTCAAAGGTCTATTTGTTGCCAAAGTAGTGGCGTTGAGGGAGGGGGAGGAATGTTGCGGTAGTTGAACAGTAAGAAGTCTTACAACACCAGGTTAAAGTCCAACAGGTTTGTTTCGAATCACTAGCTTTCGGAGCGCAGCTCCTTCCTCATGTGAATGTTTCATCTGAGGAAGAAGCTGCGCTCGGAAAGCTAGTGATTCGAAACAAACCTGTTGGATTTTAACCTGGTGTTGTAAGACTTCTTACTGTGACCACCCCAGTCCAACGCCGGCATCTCCACATCAGGGGTAGTTGAAAAGGGGGAAAATTGACAAACTGTTTAAATCATGTTGATATTGGGCCGCTGTATGTATATACTACTGATTGTGTTTGGAATACAAAAAAATATTTACTTGAAAATTTGTATCATCCCAGTTTGGGGCATAATTATTAACCGTAACCAACGGGATGCCCACCAGGGAGCCACAAACAATAACGTATCTGCCATCGGGGTTGGCCAAAATCTTAGAGGCAGAAAACTGAACCCTTTTATTAATTAATATCACTGCACCTCTGGCCTTACCATCGAAACCTGAATCGAAGACTTGTCCTACCCATCCCTTTCGCAGCCTAGTACCTGACACACAAATGAGCCTCTTGCAAAAACACCACATCAGAGTTTAAACTCTTAAGGTGAGAAAATACCCGTGATCTTTTCACTGGGCCATTCAAACCCCTAATATTCCAGGTGACCAAGTGAATTGGGGGTCTCCCACCCCCCTCAATCCGGAGTCAGCCATTTCTACCAAGAAAGATTACCCAAAGGATACTTAAAAGACACAGCAAACAAGTGGCCACCTAACCCAGTCTAAAGACTGGACAAAGCGAAATCTACAGACACCGTCAGCAAATTACAACCCCACCCCCGCTCCCCCCAATGCCATTCGCCCTTGAATACAACCACATCCCAACTACAAATAAAAATAGAAACAAGGCAACAAAAACTACTAAAGTCTACTTCTAACAAACTTAAACAAAACCAGAACTCTAAAATCATTATCTAAACAACCACTATAATGAGCTGCAGCGAACCCTTCAAAACTGCTCTCATTAGCTAACTCTTAAATTAGCAGGGAGGCTCCCGACTGGAGATAAAGAAAAATGGTTGTAGACAACATAATCCCAAAACCCCATGATCCTTGCTGTCCAAAGGGAGCTATATATTATCATAACAAATAAAAACCCACTTAGAGCTAAACGCAAAATCTACACTTGAACTGTAAGAATTCAACCCCATTGAAATCAAGAAGAACAAGAAAAAACGAGAACAAGCAGGAAACCCCAACAATGCAAAAATTCAACATGCCCATCAATCGAACTAAAAACTCAATTACACTGTGCTCAGCTTGCGTTTTTTATCAAAAGAGTCCGCCTCTCCCAGTGCATCAAATAAATATTATTTTCCTTTTAAAGTTACTCTGAGTTGAGGAGGATAGACTGAACAAAACCAGACTCCACTTTTATATAGAGCGGCCTTGACTTCATTGAATGCAAACCTCTTGTTCTCCAGCTCCGCACCCGTGTACTGATAGAACCTGATGGAGTGGCCTTCCCACTGAAAGTCACGGTGTCCCTTCACCCATCTCGGAACCCTCTCCTTGAATCTGTGGAACCACACTATCACTGCACGTAGATCTTCAGGACGAGGCCTCGGCTGGAGTGCACGATGGGCCCGGTCCAATTCAGGAGGGGATGTAAATCCACCTTCACCTACCATCCTATTGAACATGCCTGAGAAGTACTTTGTGGACGTCCATCCCCTCCTGAAGCCCCACAATTGGAATATTTTGCCTCCTGGACCTATTCTCTAGGTCATTCATCTTGGCCCATGATTTATTTGCTTTGACCACCAAAGGCAGCTCCGATTCCATCTAGGTGATCCGATCATATCTTCTTTGATCGTGGCTCCCTGGGCTTCCATGATCTGATTAATCTTCCCCAGAGCCTCTCAAATGGGGCCAAGGCTTCTTCAATTGATTTCCTGAGGTCTTCCGACACAACTGGTCGGTGCTTTTCGAATTTGTTTGGCAACGTACGAGAAAGCACCTTGGCCACTAGTGGAGTGGTCAGAGCCCCAGAGCTTGACCATTTTACTTGCCGATAAGCTCTGATAAGCCTCAGACGCCATCTAAATATTTCTGCTCCCGGCCTTCTTTCCCCTGACTTTTTTGGACATTTCAGTCATGCAAGATCCTTATTACAATAACTGTGGGTTTTCAAGTGTAAGAAAAGGGGCAAAAAGTACAGTACTCCAGCGGGAGCCACCTCGTGTGCGTCTTCCCCCTACATTACGTCACCGCAGGTGCCAGCAGTAAATTTTAACACAGAATCTCAGACATTCTTTTGAACAAATTTACACAGGAGTTCTTAAGCAATTCTTAGTCTTACAATTCTTACTGAGGTGTCTCTGTTATTTAACAAGCACCTTCAGAGTCACTGGTATGTTGGTACACTGCATCCTGATAGTTCTGAAAATTGATACTCTGATAGATGTGGGCCATTAGTCTTTTCATCTTCTTGGCTCCTTGCTTCCTCACTGCCTAGCTAGATCGATCAGCAGCCATACCATTATTACCAATTGTACAGGACATGAGAAATGATCTGTACACGGGGATGAATGTCAATATTCATGCCCCCAATCCACACAATTCAGATTGTTATTATCAACCTGGTTCATTCCCTGTGCTGTTGAAGTTGACAATACTGTTTTCTAAGAAGTGCAGACAAGTGTTTCAGGAAGGGGAGTATTTCATAAGCAAATTTGGCAACAATTCTATACAACTCAACCGTTGCTATCGTTAATATTAAAAATATAAGTGCGGTTAATTCAAGAACACCAAATCGAACAGGTTTAAGTGCAATAAAACAAAATGTATTATACTTGACTGGATGTTTCTCATTTGTGCTTGCACAATATTTCCCTGCACCTTGCTACTGCAGATTGAATATGCACATAGTCTTTTCACAACACTCCCATCGTACATTTAATATCATGCTCTGACATGCTAAATCGAGATAAAATGCTATCATGTCGCAAGACAATAGTTTGTCCATGCCTTTTACAAGCATGGTGCTCCCACTTCCGTCAATTTAACCAGTGTTTACAAGATAAGTATGATGCTAGCTATGCTGCACACAGGGCGGCATGTGACACAGTGGTTAGCATTGCTGCCTACGGCGCTGAGGACCCGGGTTCAAATCCCGGCCCTGGGTCACTGTCTGTGTGGAGTTTGCACATTCTCCCCGTGTCTGCATGGATTTCATCCCCACAACCCAAAAGATGTGCAGGTAGGTGAATTGGCCATTTGAACCGTTGGAGATCAAACTCAACATGGTTAGTTTCATAGCTTGCTCACATTGCCATTTTACCGGTTAGACCTGAATCTGTTTCCTCCCACTCGCATGTATATATGTTACTGTGATATCTCCCCATGGTGATTCTCTGCCACGAAGGAACTTACCTCTCCTCAATCAATCGTCAGTTTTCCCATGTTTGTTTTGTCAATCAGGATCCGTATATCATGCACATATCATTTTGTGCTGTCTTGGTGAAGGCATTCCGACCTTCTCTAATTAGCACATTAATTTTTGATGCATTGTCTTCCAGTTGTGTGACTATATCTTGTAAATATATGGTCATAACCTGATCCTCACCAAATTTCTGATTCTGATCAGTATTCCTATCCTGTAATATGCATTTCAATTGTGATGTGATGATCTTCAGGTTAAATCACCACCAGTCAGCTTTCCCCCTCAAAGGGGAAAGCAGCCTACGGTCATATGGCGATATTACCTTTTTACTTTTGCCATATTAAACATTGGGCGGGATTCTCCGACCCCCCGCCGGACCGGAGAATCGCCGGGGGGCGGCATGAATCCAGCCCTGCCGCCCCAACGGCAGCTGCCGGAATCTCTGGCACCGGTTTTACGGCGGGGCGTGAATCGTGTTGTGCCGGTCAGAGCCCGTTGGCAGTGGCCCCCCCCCCGGTGATTCTCGCTCAGCGATGGGCCGAGTGGCCGCACGTTTTCGGCCAGTCCCGCCGGCGTAAATCAAACAAGGTCCTTACTGGCGGGTCCTGGCTCTGCGGGCGTCCTGCGGAGTCCTCGGTGGGGGGGGGGGGAACGTGGCCCCGGGGATGTTCCGCACGGTGGCCTGGCCCGCGATCGGGGCACACCGATCTGCGGGCGGGTCTGTGCCGTGGGGGCACTCTTTCCCTCCGCGCCGGCCGCTGTAAATGTCCGCCATGGCCATTGTGGAGAAGAACCCTCCCCCGCGCATGCGCTGGGATCACGCCAGAACATGCTGGTGCTCCCACGCATGCGCCAAATCAAGCCGGCCGGCGGAGGCCCTTCGGCGCCGGTTAGTGCAGCGCCAACCTCGCCGGCGGAGGCCTAGCCCCTGATGATTCTGCACCTTCTGGGCTGTCCGACGCTGAAGTGGTTCACGACACTCCTCGCCGCCGGTACGGCCCATCCCGCCGGATAATGGAGAATCCCGGCCTTTGTGTCCCCATCATTGATCTGCCGAGTCTTTTACGCTGGAACTCGTCATCCTCTCCTGTGAGTGAATACCCCGAATCCTCAATATGAACCCTGTAAATATCACTATTCCAGACCCAAACATGCAGCAAGTCCCAAATCTTTTTTTTTCAATAAATTTAGAATACCCAATTATTTTTGTTGTCCAATTAAGGGACAATTTAGCGTGGCCAATCCACCTAACCTGCACATCTTTGGGTTGTGGGGGTGAAACCCACACAGACACGGGGAGAATGTGTAAACTCCACACAGACAGTGACCCAGGACCGGGATTCGAACCCAGGTCCTCAGCGCCGCAGTCCCAGTGCTATCCACTGTGCCACATGCCGGCCTCCAGCAGTGACAGGAACTATCTCATAATGAATATTGTGATACAGCTCCACACAGGTGGGCACAGTGACCAACCAAACCATTCAGTGGTCCTCAAGTTGAGGTGGGACATGATTGATCCTTCAGACCTGTTTCCCTGGGAAGTTGTTGTCTGGGTCAGATTCCGATGTTTAGTCCTGCTGGGCTCACAATCACATTACACCTATCAGCAAACATCGTCTCACATGGATAGAAACTTGTTCCTCAACCCAAAAAATAAAAGGTAAACACAACCATAGCAAGCTCCTTCATCGGTAATAAAGTTTTAAAGTGTATCTCTGGGATTCTTTTAAGAAAACTTATACAGCAATTGGTGTTCATGTGCCTCAGTGGAAGCATCCCTAACTCTCAGTCAGAAGCTCTGGGTTCAAGTCCTACTCCTGGGGCGAGATTCTCCGACCCCCCGCCAGGTCGAAGAATCGCTGGGGGCTGGCATGAATCCCGCCCCCGCCGATTGTCGAATTCTCCGGCACCGGAGATTCGGCGGGGGTGGGAATCGCGCCGCGCCGGTTGGCGGGCCCCCCCCCCCCCCCCGGCGGTTCTCTGGCTCGGATGGGCCGCAGTCCCGCTGCTGGAGTGCCTGTCCCGTCGGCGTGGATTAAACCACCTCTCTTGCCGGCGGGACAAGGCGGCGCGGGCGGGCTCCGGGGTCTTGGGGGGGGGGGGGGGCCCGCGGGGCGATGTGGCCCCGGGGGGCACTCTTTTCCTTCCGCCTTTGCCATGGTCTCCACCATGGCGGAGGCGGAAGAGACCCTATCCACTGCGCATGCGCTCCCGCACATGCGCCGCCCGGCAATGTCATTTCCGCGCCAGCTGGCGGGGCACCAAAGGCCTTTCCCGCCAGCTGGAGGGGCGGAAATCAGTCCGGCGGGGGCCTCGTCCCTCAAGGTTAGGGCTCGGCCCCCCAAGATGCGGAGGATTCCGCATCTTTGGGGCGGCGCGATACCGGACTGATTTGCGCCGTTTTTGGCGCCAGTTGGCGGACATCGCGCCGATTATGGAGAATTTCACCCCTGATCGTGATGGTCAAGGAAGGTGCATTCATTGAATGGCTAAGCAGGTCAAATATTAAGTTGTCATTCCTTCCAGTGGCAGACAATAAGAGAGAGAGCGATTCCTGGTCAGCATGTGATGGAAAGAAATTAGAACTTCTACCATCACCATCTATAGCTCCAGGCTACACAACATGTTCGTAAAAGTGTATGTTGCCACAGCAACCTGGTCACCTTTGTGTGAGGGGGTGGTGGGCTGATTACCCCAGTTGGCTGGATTGTATTGGTGCCAACAGCAGGAGGTTTGGTTGTTCCAGCAGGGGTAGATTTCAGACCTGCCTCTTTGCCCTATCATGGTAGAGATCACATGCTGTAGGTCGGATCTGTCTCCGGGCAGAGAACTGAAGAAGAAGATACAGAAATTCGTAAGCATATTCTTACAGACAGGCATGATGACAAGGTTACAATATGTGATGTCTAGACCTGTTTGAGTACAGAAGTGGTCATCACTTCCCAATTGAATGTTATTACTTTTTTTGTGAACGTATTGAAAAGAAATGGTAAAAAAAATCCTGTTCACATATTGCAAATTCTCTTTGAAATATAGTGGTTGGGATTCTCCAAGAACACGGCTAAGTGTTGAGGCCGGTGTAAACACCGGAGTGTTTCAAGCCGGCGTCAACGGGCCTCTTGGCCCAGCGATTCTGTAGCCCACAGGTGGCCAGCACGGCGCTGGAGTGCTCCGCGCAGCTCCAGCTGCCGTACGCGGCCCTGCACTACTGGCTGCGGGTTCGCTCATGCACACGGCGGTCGCATCCACGACGGCCCCGCGCAACATGGCGGAGCCACACAGCGGGCCAGAGAGGAAGCAGGTCATCCCCACCCCACCCCAGATCGCGCGTCCGCGCCGATCGGTGGCCCCCCGATTGCGGGCCTGGCCGTTGTGGAGGCCCCCTTCCCCCCCGGAGACTGATCCCCCCCGCCCCCCCACCAGGACGGTCACCGCAGCTGCGACACCGAGCTCCCGCCGGGTGGAACCACACGTGAACCACGCCGGCGGGAACTCGGCCGGTCGACCACGGAGAATCGCTGCGGGGGCCTCTTTCAACGGCCCCCGACCGGCACTGCGTCAACCGTGTGTGCGCCTACGCCGATTTTCCGGTCGCTGGAGACTTGCGTCCCGGCGCGGATCCGATCGTGGGTCTGAGGCCCCATTCTTCGCCCCCGTGCCGAGCGCCATTCCGGCATGGAGGCTCGGAGAATCCCGGCCAGGATATTGATTATGACAAAAAGGAACAAGAATAATTCGAAATGGATTTTGGGCATTATTTTTCAAGTGCTCTTGGCCAGTACACGCATCAGATGGTATTGTGTTACTTTTGATACACAGACTGTGTTTTAACAGCTGGGCAGAAACCAGCAGAGATTTATATCAGGCTGTTTACAAAGGCTGGATTTTAATCACTTTAATTTACCATCGGTGCTCCTTTTTATCGCTGCAAGTGCTGAATAGACAAGTTTGCAATGTTATATTGCTAATTTTCATTTAGTACAGGTCCCACCCTGCCAACCCCAGCCCCGCCACTACAAAAAAGAAACAGCCAAGTATCTTCTTCCATTTAACCCTTTGTTACCTTTGTCACAACACCCTGAACTAGTGCGCGGTCAATTCCAATCCCACATGACACAGAGGCACAACTAAGGTGAAATAACATTTTATTTAAAATATCCAAGGTTGAGCCAAATAAACGGCAGTCGGCAGGTTTCTAACTTTAACACAAGTAAACTTTTATTGTGAACAGTATTGCAATTAAACTCTCAAAAATTGTAACTGACTATCTAATACCCCTTTCCCAACCCCCACTTCCTAGAGCAGCTCAAACAGATCATTTAGTAAAGGAAAATAAAATAAAAGAAAAAGAAAATACATAATAGGGCAACACAAGGTACACAATGTGAATACATAGAAACCGGCATCGGGTAAAGCATACAGGAGTATTAATCAGGTCAGTCATTGGAGGGTTGTTTAGAAGGATGACTTCTAGTTAGTATTTTCCAGAAAGTCGGCTTTCGTTTGTATACTTCTTCCTTCTAGGCTTGAGATGTTTTCTCTCTGGCAAGGTCCTCTATCTCCTCTGCAGACTCAGCATCATTCCAAGTTCACAGCAAAGCATGTGTTGGGAACTCACTACTTTCAGAACAATAAAGCAGTTCTCTCACTTCAGCAAACAGGAGAGAAAGGGGGCGGGATTCTCCCAACGGGAGTCTCAGTGCCGACGCCGGAGTAAAAACCCGAGTGTTTTACTCTGACGTCGGCACCCGTTCCCAGACCCCTGTTCTGGGGCCTCCGTGGGGCTGGCTGGGGCATGGCACAATTTGCAGGGGTGGGGCTTTGGCGTGGCGTCGGAGACCCGGCACCGCGCAAAAAACGCAGCGCCTTGGGTCCCGCGCATGCGCAGTTGGGCAGGCGCCAACTAGTGCATGCGCAATGGCCGTCCTCCCCCAGGCCGCTCCGCACAACAATGGCACAGCGCTATAACATTGCCGGCGGAGGAAAGGAGGCCCGCTGACAGAGAGGCCGGCCCGCCGATCGGTGGGACCCGATCGCGGGCCAGACACCATCGGAGGCCCCCCCCCCCTGGTGAGGGAGCCCCCCCCCCCTCCCCCCCGCCCCAGGCCCCTGAGCGTTTTCGCAGAGTTCCCGCCGGCAGCGACCAGGAGTGAATGGAGCCGGCGGGACTCTGTTGTGTCGGAGCGGCTGCTCGGCCCGTTCGGGCCGGAGAATCGGTGGCCCCGCCGATTCCAGCAGCCCGCGACCGGGGCCTTGGCAAACGCGCCGGCGCAAATGGTGCTGATTCTCCGCACCCTGGAGAATCGCGCGCTGGCATCGGGGCGGCGTGGCGTGGTTGCGGCGATTCTCCGGCCCGGCGCGGGCTGGGACAATAGTGCCCAGGGTGTCCCTTTCACTTCCAGGGTCCAAACGCTTCTGCCCAAATCTGTCAGAAAGCATTACGCAGTAAGCAATCACTGACCATTGTCAGGCAGAAAACTGTCCCTGGTGTACATACCGGTTTCCAGTTAAGCAATCAAACCAATTTTGGTTCCTAAGATCTATCAGAGTCTGGCTTCTTCTCTCCCCAAACATGAAGCCTGGGAACACTGGGCGGGATTCTCTCAGCCCGTAGCCAGCCCGGAGAATTGCCGCGAGCGGCGCGAATCGCACCACACAGCCCCGACGCCAGGCCGCGATTCTCCGCAGAGCAGAGAATCGACGCCATTGGGGCCGGCGTGGTCGTTGTGGCGCCGGTCGGGGACTGCTCTACAGGGCCTCCCCCCGCCGATTTGCGGCCCGGGATGGGTTGAGCGGCCGGAACAAAAAAAAACGAGTCCCGCCAACGCCGTTTTAACCAGGTCTTACCCGGCGGGCCCTCGGCATGGAAGGGTCTGGGGGCGGCCTGTGGGGGGGGGGGGGGGGGGGGGGGGGGGGGGGGGGGGGGGGGGGGGGGGGGGGGGTGTAGGGGTAGGGGGGGGTGTAGGGGTAGGGGGGGGGTCCAACCCCAGGGGGGACCTCCGCTGTGGCTGAGCCCGCGATCGGGGCCCACCGATCGGCGGGCTGGCCTCTCGGGCTGGGGGCCTCCTTTCTTCAGCGTCGGCCCCTGTAGCCCTACGCCATGTTGCGTCGGGGCCAGTGCAGAGAAGGGAGCCACTGCGTATGCGCGCGTTGGCGTCGGTGCCACTGCGCATGCGTGTGTTGGCGCCAGAGCCACTGCGCATGCGTGTGTTGGCGCTGGTGCCACTGCGCATGCGTGGACTCCGCGCCGCCCAGTTGACGCCGGGATCAGCAGCTGGAGTGGCGTGGGTTGCTCCAGTGCCGTGCTGGTCCCCTGTAGGGGCCAGATTTGCTCATCCTGAGGCCATGTTGACGCCATTGGGAAACGCGACGGCCTCAGGATCAGAGAATCCCGCCCACAGTGTCCTGGCAAGCACTCTTCTGCGTAAAGGGACATCTCAATTATGGGTCCACGGACCAATATAATAAATTAACACAAAATAAATGGGAACAAAGCAAATAAACTGGAAGGACTCTTACATTTTGCAATATTCTCACTTCAAAATCTGCACTTTGTATTTCAAGGAACTGAATTTAGTTCTGCAAATTTGATTAATTTTTAAAAACTGCTTTGCAGAAATGCAAAGAACATAGGACCACATAGGGGATACACAGTGCAGAAACAGGCCATTTGGCCCAACTAGTCCATGCTGACGCTAATGCTCCACTCAAGTCTCCATCCATCTTTCCTCTAAATCTACCATTGGAACCGTCTAATCCAGTGATGGGCAACCTAGGCTTATGGGTACAACACATGAGTGGCCCTCCTTCATCTCAGTGAGCCATAAACACAACCCCATGATTAAGATTAAATCCATTTAATAAACAGTGAATATTTCATATGGAAAATGCTTGATCATTTATATATTAATAGTACTGTCATCAACTTCAAATGGTAAAAACAAAATAAATATTTACACTTTGGATGCAGTGGGAGCATACGGCTCTCACGGTCAATGTTGTGCACAATCAGCATGCACCTCACTTCACTGCCCTTTACGTGCATACTGGTAGGAAAAAAATTATGTGGTTGGAAAACAGCAGAATGTGGCAACCCTGCGGGTGGGCAGTGGTCAACAAAATGTCCCGTGGGCGATGCTCAGAACACAGATGGGTTGCATGTGACTCCCAGGCCGCAGGTTGCCCACCACTGCTCTTTCCTTTCTCCCTCATATGATTGTCGAGCTTCCCCTTACCTGCATCTATACTATTCCCTTCAACCACTCCGAAGGGTAGCAAGTTCCACATTCTCGCTACTCTCTGGTTAAAAAAGTATCCAAGTCGTTCATGCACAACACCTTTTAAGGGCATAAGCTGATTATAGGATACTTGATAAGCTCATGGTATATGCCTTTTTTCGTCATAAATTCACACCAGAGGCGTTGGGAGAAAGCAGTCACAAAGATCAGTTCAGGGTGAAATATATATTAAAAGGATGAAGATGATTGGTATGATATACACATGACCTGAGTGGATCAGTTTAGCCAGCGATGATAACAGTGAGTCCCAGAGGGATTTCCCTTCTTTAATCATAAATCCCAATAACTGTAGAAGACCAACAGGTGAAAGAGTTAGGGTACTTTGCCAAAAAAGAAGCTAGCCTTGAGCCAGATGATGTTAATTGCCGATATTTAAACTGTTATATTTGATGCTTTCTAACCTTTTGAATCTGTTGCTTGTTACCTAACACAAAACCCAAAACTTGTAAAGAATTGCCGATTGCTGTCATTGAAAATCCAGAACATTTAAACCTGCTTTTTCAGCTTGATTCATCGCCTGCTGCTACTGATCTGAGCAGCAGACAGGATGGCGCAGAGAAGGGGCCGGCATATTTAGGTATTGAGTCTTCAGGGCGTCATGTAAAAAACAAAAACAAATTTCAAGTATCTACTCTCTGGTTTATAAATGATCAGATGTATAATTTTTTTTTTTATAAATGTTTTATTGAAAATTTTTTCCCAAACAACAATTTTTCCCCTCTTACAAAGCAAACGCAACAATAACAATACAGAAATTTTAAACAGTACACAAGTAACAAAACCCCTTTATCTTTGACCTAAACTAAACCCCCCCTCCCCCCCCCCCCCCCCCTCCCCCTGGGTTGCTGCTGCTGGTCATCTGTCTTCCCTCTAACGTTCCCCTAGGTAGTCGAGAAATGGCTGCCACCGCCTGGTGAACCCTTGAGCCGATCCTCTCAGGGCAAACTTTATCTGCTCCAGTTTAATGAACCCCGCCATATCATTTACCCAGGCCTCCAGTCCGGGGGGTTTCGCCTCCTTCCACATGAGTAGGATCCTGCGCCGGGCTACTAGGGACGCAAAGGCCACAACGTCGGCCTCTTTCGCCTCCTGCACTCCCGGCTCTTCCGCAACTCCAAATAGAGCTAACCCCCAGCCTGGTTTGACCCGGGCCTTCACCACCCGCGAAATCACTCCCGTCACTCCCTTCCAATACCCTTCCAGTGCCGGGCATGCCCAAAACATATGTGCGTGGTTTGCCGGGCTCCCGCCACACCTCCCACATTTGTCCTCCACTCCAAAGAACCTGCTCAATCTTGCTCCCGTTATGTGTGCTCTATGTAGCACCTTAAATTGAATCAGGCTAAGCCTGGCGCATGAGGAAGAGGAATTTACCCTGCTTAGGGCATCAGCCCACATACCCTCCTCTATCTCCTCCCCTAGTTCTTCTTCCCACTTTCCTTTTAGTTCGCCCACCGACTCCTCCCCCTCTTCCCTCATCTCTCGGTAAATCTCTGACACCTTGCCCTCTCCGACCCACACCCCTGAAAGCACCCTGTCCTGTATCCCCTGTGTCGGGAGCAATGGAAATTCCCTCACCTGTTGTCTAGTAAATGCCCTCACCTGCATATATCTCAAGAAATTTCCCCGGGGCAACTTATACTTTTCCTCCAATGCTCCCAAGCTCGCAAAAGTCCCATCTATAAATAAATCTCCCACCCTCCTAATTCCCAACTGGAACCAGCTCTGAAATCCTCCATCCATTCTTCCTGGGGCGAACCTATGGTTGTTCCTGATTGGGGACCCCACCAGGGCTCCCCGCACCCCTCTCTGTCGCCTCCACTGTCCCCAGATATTTAATGTTGCCGCCACCACCGGGTTCGTGGTAAACTTTTTAGGTGAGATCGGTAGCGGCGCCGTCACCAGCGCCTCTAAACTCGTCCCTTTACAGGACTTTCTCTCCAGTCTTTCCCACGCCGCTCCCTCACCCTCCATCATCCATTTACGTATCATTGCCACATTGGCGGCCCAATAGTAATCGCCCAAGTTCGGTAGTGCCAATCCTCCTCTGTCCCTACTACGCTGAAGGAACCCCCTCCTTACTCTCGGAACTTTCCCTGCCCACACGAAGCTCGTGATGCTCCTGTCTATTTTATTAAAAAAGGTCTTAGTGATTAGGATAGGGAGACATTGAAATACAAATAAGAACCTCGGGAGGACCATCATCTTAATTGCTTGCACCCTGCCCGCCAGCGATAGAGGCTGCATGTCCCACCTCTTGAAGTCCTCCTCCATTTGTTCTACCAACCGTGTCAGATTAAGGATCAGATGTATAATTGAAGGGACATTATAATATTTGCTAATATTTTTGTGGGTAGCCTGAATTCCTAAAGTCGCTGGCATCAAAACACGATACTGGCTGCTGGGAAACAGGTGATGTCCCCTGCCCAAACGGTATCTGCTCCACTGGGATATCCCAGTGGTTTTAATAATTGTATAATTAATTACCATGATTTACACACTGATTTGAAGAATTGTTTGGGTGGAGCAGGGGCGTGATTCACCCGAAAAATTCCCATGTCCGTTTTGGATGCGTTTAGCAGGATGTTTCTCGGTGGCTGCAGCGCCAAGAAATATCCAGCTATTCAATGGCACTTTGCTGTTTTTCTGGCCTTGGGGAGTTTCTCGCCGCCAAGGCTGCACTTACAGGAAATTTAGGAAAAATTCCTGGCAGATCGGGGTGCCATTTTGACTGGTTTCCCATATCTCCCCCACCTCCCTTTTCAGGCCACCCCTATTGTTGACACCTCCTCAATACTCCCCTAACCTTGGCAAGTCCTCTGGGAACACCCCTCTCCCAGGAACAGGCCCCTGGCATTGTTAAACTGGCACCTGGGCAGGTTTGCAATGCCTAGGAGCCAGGTTGCAATGCCAAGGAGCCAGGCTGGCAGTGCCAAGGTGTCCGAGCGTGTGCCAACCTGCTCTTGTTCCCGACCACTCGGGGATCTCCAATGGCCTGGAAGACCCTCCAGGTGCATTATGCCTGGCCCACGTTGTGTGGACCAGTACAACATGCCGACCTGGCGAGGTTTCCCAGGCCCGGCCATTGAGTCCGGGCACCGTCGAATCCAGCAAATATATCTTTAAATTAGCCTAATGACTCATTTAAGTATGCTGATCTGGATCACACTTAGTGAGAGTGAGATCCAGATTACGATGTCTCACAAGATTCTGTTGAATGTCGCAAGATGTTTAGAGTGTCACAAAATCTTACGAGAGGCCTCTCACAAATTTCAACGCCATTGTCCTGACACCAAGTTGGGCACTACGAGGCCACTGAATCGCTCCCAATGTATGATGTACACTGATAATTAGAGACTAGTTTTCATCTTTCATTACAATATACTTCTGAATATTGGTGCCATCTTTCAAAATTCTATAGATTTTGGAACAGTTCCTGCAGATTGGAATGTAGCACATGGAACCCCACTATGTAAAAAAAGGAGGGAGAGAGTAAATGGGGAGCTGCGGACCTGTTAACCTGACATTAGTAGCAGAGAGAACACTAGAATCTATTCTAAAGGATGTGATAACTGCAGACCTAGAACACAATGATAGGATTGGACAGTCAACATTGATTTATGAAAGAGAAATAATTTCTGACAAACTTGTTAGAGGAGCAATGTACTGACAGGATAGTTGAGGGGGAACCAGTAGATGTGGTATATGTGGCTTTTCGGAAGGTTTTCAAGAAGGTCCCACGCAGGAGGTTAATAAATAAAATTAGAGGACATGAGATAGGAGGTAATATACTGGTATGGATTGAAAATTGCTTAATGGACAGAAAAGAGGGAGTATGGCAAATGGATCATTCTCAGGTTGGCAGGAAGTGACTGTGGATACCACAAGGATCATTACCTGGCACCAGCTGTTCATAATTTATAATAATGATTTGGGTGTGTATTTTCCCATGTTTGTGGATGACACAAAACCAGGCGAAATGTGAGTTGTGAGGATGACAGTCTTAGTGAGTGAGCAAGCACATGGCAGATGCAACATAATGTGAATAAGTGTGAGACAATGCGCTCTGGTGGGGGAACAGAGGGACAGAGGATTTCTTAAATAAAGAGAGATTCAGAATTGTTGATGTCCAAAGGGACCTGAGTGATCTTGTTCATAAGTCACTCAAAATTAACATGCAGCAAGTAATTAGGAAGGCAAACAGTATGTTGGCCTTTACCGCAAGCAGATTTGAATAGCGGAGTGAAGATGTCTTGCTTAATTTTTATAGAACCTCTCTATACTCCGTACCTGGAATGTAGTGTGTAGTTTTGGTCTCCTTACCTCAGAAAGGATATATTTACCACAAGAGGGAGTGCAACAGAGGTTCACCAGACTAATTCCTGGTTTGGTGGGATTGTCCTATGAAGAGAAATTGAGGAGACTGGGCCCGTATGCTCTCCAAGTTTAGAAGAATGAGGGGTGATCTCATTGAAGCTTACAAAACATTTAAGGGACTAGACAGGCTAATTGCAGAAAGACTGATTCCTCTGTCTGGGGTGGTGGTAGGGGCCTGGAGGGTGGTGGGTGGTGTGGTGGTGGTGGTCTAGAACCAGGGGACACGGTCTCAGAAAAATAGTGTTAAAAAATTTGCAAATTATCTTAGTATCTGTTTTGTTAACCTTTGCTAATCTTTGTTTCTTTTCCATTCAATAGAATCTGGGGCGACATTCTCCGACCCCCCCCCCGCCGGGTCGGAGAATCGCCGGGGGCTGGCGTGAATCCTGCCCCCGCCGGTTGCCGAAGTCTCCGGCACCGGAGATTCGGCGGGGGCGGGAATCGCGCCGCGCCGGTTGGCGGGCCCCCCCCCCCCCGCCTGATTCTCCGGCCCGGATGGGCCGAAGTCCCGCCGATAAATTGCCTGTCCCGCCGGCGTAAATTAAATCACCTACCTTACCAGCGGGACAAGGCGGCGTGGGCGGGCTCCGGGGTCCTGGGGGGGGCGCGGGGCGATCTGGCCCCGGGGGGTGCCCCCATGGTGGCCTGGCCCGCGATCGAGGCCCACCGATCCGCGGGCGGGCCTGTGCCGTGGGGGCACTCTTTCCCTTCCGCCTCCGCCACGGTCTCCACCATGGCGGAGGCGGAAGAGACTCCCTCCACTGCGCATGCGTGGGAAACTGTCAGCGGCCGCTGACGCTCCCGCGCATGCGCCGCCCCGAGATGACATTTCCGCGCCAGCTGGCGGGGCAACAAAGGCCATTTCCACCAGCTGGCGGGGCGGAAATTCCTCCGGCGTCGGCCTAGCCCCTCAATGTTGGGGCTCGGCCCCCAAAGATGCGGAGCATTCCGCACCTTTGGGGCGGCGCGATGCCCGTCTGATTGGCGCCGTTTTGGGCGCCAGTCGGTGGACATCGCGCCGTTTCGGGAGAATTTCGCCCCTGGTCTTTTTCCGCTTTTGTATGCTATTTCTTTTAGTTTTACATTGTCTCTTACCTCTTTACTTGTCCAAGGCTATGTTTTTTTGTAAGTAGAGCTCTCGTCCCTTCGGTGTATGAACTAGCTTTCCATCACATTAAATTATTTTGCGAAAACCAACCACTGATTGATTTCCTGTCACATTTTCCAATAAGAGAATAGTATTGTTGTTGGACCTAACATGGATCACAATGACTGAGTCCACCTTCCTCCCTATCACACTTAAGTTCTGGATCCTGCCCCCATCATTATTTTAAGGCATACTCGTGGAATCTAGGGAGCCCCACACCAATATTTCCAAATCCTGTTGTCGGAGCTGTGTGCCTCACAACCTTACCTCTGTCACGTTGCAAGCAATCCATTGGAATATGCGTAAAGGGATTCCATGGAATACGTATCTGGGTCCATCACACCTCAACTGTCATGTTGTGACAAGTCTGGCTTTTCTGTCTTAAGATTGAAAATGCTGGATAAGCTCAGCTGGTCTGGTAGCATCTGTGGGGAGAGAAACAGAGTTAACATTTCAAATCTGTATGACTTTGCTTCAGCTCTGAAGAAACCATACGGACTCGAAACATTATCTCTGTTTCTCTCCCCATAAATGCTGCCAGACCTGTTGAGTTTATCTTGCATTTTCTGCTTTCGTTTAAGATTTCCAGCATCCGCAGTATTTTGCTGTTAGAAAAACAGAAAGTCTGGCCGCTCTCTAATTCACCCAAGAATTTGCTAAAAGCAATCAGCATGCACTTGATTTCAAGAATGCGGAGAATTAAATCAGAGAGCCTTAAGGTTAACATCAGCAGCTGAAGAACATGCCAGGGCTGTGATGCATGTAGCCCCTGAGACTAGGTGGCTTGCATTAGCAGGAATGACCATCGGTGTCCGAACTTTCTGGCTGCTTTTCAAAAGCAGCAGCCAAGAAGGCCAGCACTGCTGACCCTGTATTTGGGTTTCGTGTTTTACTGCCTCATTCCTTCCAATCGAAGAACCTTTGGCTACTGGGCTGAAGTCCAACTTCTGCAGGTGCCCCACACGATGAATGGCCAAAGCAAACTAGGGAATAAGGAAGGAGGCCAAGAACATGTGCTTTGACTTTGTTAACAGGAGTAAACAATTGGCTCAATGGTAGCATTCCAGCCTCTTGAGTCAGAATGTGCAGAATTCAAAACTGCTTCATGCAGCTCTGGGAGCGGAAACCAGAGCTCTAGCTTGAAATGTTTTGTTGACGTCTATTGGGATACTCGCATGCACTTGGTGTGGGTACTCCCCTCTTATTGGCTGGAATTTGCCTGATTCTGTGGCGATGGGTTTGGAGATGGGATTGTGTGAAAGATTTGGAGAATCTCACATCAGAATGGCTCCTTTGCGTGATCTAGCCCCTGAGAAATCCTGATCTGACGGGCATCAACTCCTGGCAGCATTGGATAACTGGGGCGTCATTCTCCGACCCCCCAGAGGGTCGGAGAATGGCCGTTGGCCGCCGTGAATCCCGCCCCCGCCGGTTGCCGAAGTCTCCGAAGGGAGAAAAGTCGGCAGGGCGTTAATGGCGCCGCTGCCGTCGGAGAATGGCACGGGTCTGCGCAAGGCAGCCGATTTTGGGCCTGCCGATATTCTCCCTTCCGGATGGGCCGAAGTCCCGTCGACGTGATGACCGTCCACGTCGACGTAAATCAAACCTCCTTTTCATCGGCGTGACCCAGTGCTCCAGGTTCACGCCGACCAGCGTGGAGGTGAGTGGCGGCCTGGGGGGTTGGCTCTGGGCAGGCGATGGCGTGGCCGCAGTCTGAATGTGTGGTGAGAGGTGTGTCTCGGGTTGTGTGTGTGTGTGTGTGCGGCGGGGGTGGTGGTTAGAGTGGGCTGGGCTCCGGGGGAGTGCCGGGAGGGAGGTCCATGCCGGGGAGGAGGTTGGAGGGGTCCGTGCCGGGGAGGAGGTTGGGGGGGTCCGTGCCGGGGAGGGGGATGGGGGGGGTCCGTGCCGGGGAGGAGGTTGGGGGAGTCCGTGCCGGGGAGGGGGATGGGGGGTCCGTGCCGGGGAGGAGGTTGGGGTCCGTGCCGGGGAGGAGGTTGGGGTGGTCCGTGCCGGGGAGGGGAATGGGGGGTCCGTGCCGGGGAGGAGGATGGGGGGTCCGTGCCGGGGAGGAGGTTGGGGGGGTCCGTGCCGGGGAGGAGGTTGGGGGGGGGGGGTCCGTGCCGGGGAGGGGGATGGGGGGGGGGGTCCGTGCCGGGGAGGAGGTTGGGGGGTTCCGTGCCGGGGATGGGGGGGGGGGGGGGTCCGTGCCGGGGAGGAGGTTGGGGTCCGTGCCGGGGAGGGGGATGCGAGGGCAAGTGAGTTGGTCCACCTGGCCAGGTGCCAGCCTCCAACAGTTGGACCCATGAGGTCCATGCCACCTGGCTGGGGGGAGGAGGGGATATGGGCAATGATGACATGTCGTCGTTCTCATCCCCCCCACCAGGCCGTCATGTTTTCCGATCATCCAGCGATGTTGGCCGCCGTGGCGGCAACATGTCTATGTTGCTCTGGATGAGGAGGAGGAGGAGGAGCGTGCCAGAGAGGCGGCGCAGGCTGCCGCAGAAGGACAGGTGGCAGCCGCCCAGGCTGGAGGGACACCTGACCGACAGGACGAGGAGGGGGAGGAGGACGTCGCGGCCCCACGGCAACGGAGGCACCCGAGGGCGTCCCGTGTGTACCGGCCCTGGCAGTCATACCAGGACCTCACGGACCGGGAATGCTGGAGGAGACTCCGGATGAGGCGGGAAACCGTGGCACACATCTGCCACCTGCTGGCACACCTGTCACCGCGTGGCACTGGCGGGGGACACCCTCTCCCCGTGTTCGTCAAGGTTACGGTGGCCCTGAACTTTTATGCAACGGGGTCATTCCAGGCACCGAGTGGGGACCTGTCCGGCATATCGCAAACATCGGTGCATCCGGGCAGTGACAGATGCCCTATATGCAATGGCGCACCGCTACATCCGCTTCCCTGTGGACCGGGCCAGCCAAGATGCCCGGGCCGTGGGCTTCTCTGCCGTAGCCGGGTTCCCCATGGTCCAGGGCGCGATTGATGTGATGCACGTCGCCGTGCGGCCACCTGCAGATAACAGGGCCGTGTTCACCAATAGGAAGGGGACCTATTCGATGAACATACAGGTGGTCTGCGACCACCGCATGATGATCCTGCACGTCTGCGCCCGTTACCCAGGCAGTGTACACGACTCATACGTGTTGTCGCGGTCATCCATCCCCGGCATGTACGAGGGACGCCATCCCCGGCTGAGGGGCTGGTTGCTGGGCGACAGGGGCTACCCATTGCGATCGTGGCTGATGACGCCTATACGGAGGCCACGCAATGAGGCGGAGAACCGCTACAATGATGCCATGTAGCGACAAGGGGAGTGATAGAGAGGTGCTTTGGCGTGCTGAAGATGCATTTCAGGTGCCTGGACCTCTCCGGGGGCGCCCTCCAGTATCGGTCAGATAGGGTCGGCCGCATCATTGTGGTGTGCTGCGTCCTGCACAACATAGCCCAGCAGAGGGCCGATGTGCCGCAGGCAGAGGAGGGCGGAGTGGAGGAGCAGCAGGAAGAGGCGCAGTCCTGCCCAGATGAGGGGGATGGGGGTAATGGTCAGGGCAGACGGGGTAGACACAGGCGGGTGGCTGTCCACCGTTACCGGCTGGCCCAGCGGGCACGTGACAGACTGATAGCCGCCCGCTTCACTGACTAGATGGGCGTGGGAATCGGGTAGTATGGCCACAGACCGCACACCATGGCAACAGCCGACCACCCACACCCCCTACCCATCCACCCACCCAGCACCCTCACCCCCCTCCCCAACCCAACCCACCCCACCCGCATGCACACCACCACCCCCCCCCCATTGCCGATCCACCTGCGGCACAACGGGCCGGGCTCACACAGTTGCGGGTGGACGCGTGTCTATTGCAGGCCATGGAGGATGATGACAACCCGCCCTGCGGTGAGCTCCTGGCTCCACATTGTTGGACTATGTCTGACCCATGGCCACAGTACCACCATCCACCCGGACCATCCCTGCATGCGGCTGTGACACTGCAGCGCACGGTCCCGTCCTCTGCCCGGGGGGATGTTGATGGCGGCCCAGGGGGAACGGGGCAGACTCACCTGGGGCTGAGGTAAGACCACCCCTCACACACACACTTGCGCTCAACGTACATGACACGCCCGCACACTTTGGACAGAGCACAAAGGCAGCTTCTGTAGGTGTAACATTGACTTTAATAACCAAAGGAGTTCATGCACGTGCCCTAGCCCCTAAAACTCATCTGTGCCCTGCACCCGTGCCAACTTACTCAGTGTCTAATTGTTTGGCCTTACGGGCCCTTTGACTACGTCTACGTGGTTCCCCAGACGGTACAGCAGAACTGGAGGTGGACTCCTGTGATTCCTGCCCTCTGACACTGGATCCCTTTGGCGGCCGTTTCCTGGGGCGTCCTGGCCTAGATGGGCCAGGCTGCGGCCCGGGCGACTGGGATGGCGAGCTGCCAGCCTGTCCTGCCCGTTGCCCACCCGATGCACCTGGGACGGAAGGGGGGGGGGAGTCCGAGGTGTCGCGGTGTTCCCGGACCTCCCCTACAGGGGGAGCCGGGACGGACCACACCACCTCCTCCTCCCTCGGGGTGCCCGATGGCCCCCAGGCCTCTACATGGGTGGGGGATGCGAACGGACTGGCCATCCGACGCCCCCCCCGGCATCTGGCGCTGCCAGTCCTGGAGGCCCGTGCTGGTATCGACAGGGGTCTGCAGGTTTGCAGCCATGGAGCCCAGGGGGTTGGCAAACCCTGTCTGTGACAGTGCGACGCCGGATCGCACATGGCCACTGGCGCCGATGCCCTCAGCGATGGCCTGCAGAGACTGCGCCATGGCCTGCAGAGACTGGGCCATGGCCTGCAGAGACTGGGCCATGGCCTGCTGAGACTGGGCTATGGCCTGCTGAGACTGGGCTATGGTGTTAAGCGCCTCTGCCATCTGGCGCTGGCACTGGCTCATGGCCTCTTGTGAGAGGGCAGCCATGTCCTGGGCCACAGACGCCGCCTGCACGGAAAGCCCCAGGCCTCGCAAACCATTCCCCATGTCTGACACCGTCGCACCCATTGCCTCCACTGCGGACGCCACCCGTGCGGTGTCGGCCTGGGTGGCAAGTAGGACCGGCACCACTTCCAGCTCCTGGACGCGGGTGGACTCCTCCACCTGCGACTGCAGCCGCCGCAAGCCGGCCGTCACCCTCTTCGCTCGTCTCCGGGTCGGTGGTTGCATCGGATCTATGTGTGGGTGTGGTAACTCCAGGAACCCGGGATCCATCTGGGCTGCAGATGTTCGCTTGGGCTGGGCTGCCCTCCGACCGCCCGGCCCCTCTGCTGCTCCTACCTCCACCTGCTGTACCGGGACGGCTGTGTTGTGCGCACCAGTGAGTGTACCAGACGCCTCATCACTAAAGTGCCCAACCGAGGTGAGTGTTTCTGCGATGGTGGAGGGTGTTGGTGACAGCAGTGGCGTTGTGTCGTGCTCTTCGTCCCACTCTGAGTCCATGGCACTTTGGGGTGGGGGTTCGTCTCCACCCATCCACTCTGAGTCACTGTCCGGTATTTCGTCTTCCTGGGTAGTGCTGTCCTGGGTAGTGGTGTCCTGGGTAGTGGTGTCCTGGGTAGTGGTGTCCTGGCTCGGATGTGACGGGGGGCCTGTGGCTGCCCCCCTCGTCACTGGGTGGTCGCTCCCGCACGTGAAAGGGGTGTCGTCTCCCTGTTGCTCCAGGTCTCTCCGTCTCCCGTGGTGTGCGAGGGGCATCCTGCGGGCGTCGCATGCTGGAGGGTCCGGGTCTCTCCGCCTCCGAGGGGCATCCTGCGGGCGGTCTGCATCTGCGGCGATGGGTGCCTGGACGTTTGGTCCTGCGATACACAATGAAGCATGCATGGTTAGACACGCAGGCAGTGATCAGGTGATATGGGGGAGGGGGATATAGGGGAGGGGGGATATGGGGACGGGCTGTCAGTGGCTCACTTGCTAGTACGCCCCCGACCTCTGCATCAGCAACCTCCCGGTCCTCAGGTCCGCCAGCCAGTTCCAGGGCCCTTTCCTCGTGTTCGGTCAGTGGCCTCTCATCAGCGGGGCCTCCTCCAGTCCTCACATGCTCCCTATTGTTGTGTGTGCGCTTCTCCTGTGGGGGCGGGGGGGTGGTGGTGGCAGGGGTAAAAGGCAACACTGTTAGGTAGGTATATGAATGCACGCCATCGGTTGCGCGTGAATTGCAGAGGTTAAAGTTAGGGCTGGATTCACTTGGGAATATGGGGGAGGGGGGATGTGGGGGAGGGGGGATGTGGGGGAGGGGGGATGTGGGGGAGGGGGAATATGGGGGAGGGGGATATGGGGGATATGGGGGAGGGGGGATATGGGGGAGGGGGGGATATGGGGAGGGGCATATGGGGGAGGGGGGATATGGGGAGGGGGGATATGGGGAGGAGGGATATGGGGGAGGGGGGGATATGGGGGATACGGGGAGGGCGGATATGGGGGAGGGGGAATATGGGGGAGGGGGAATATGGGGGAGGGGGGATATGGGGGAGGGGGGGATATGGGGGAGGGATGGATGGGGGGATATGGGGGAGGGGGGATATGGGGGAGGGGGGATATGGGGAGGCTCACCCTGCCTGCTCTGGCGAGGTCGTTCACCTTCTTGTGGCATTGGGTGCCTGTCCGTGGTGTCAGGGCCGCAGCGGTAACGGCCTCTGCCACTTCCCTCCACAGACGCCGGCTGTGGCGTGGGGCAACTCTGCGGCCGTGCCCGGGATACAGGGCGTCCCTCCTCTGCTCCACCGCGTCCAGGAGCGCCTCCACATCCCGTGACTGGAACCTCGGGGCTGAGCGGCGGCCAGCCATCCAGTCGGGTGTTCCGGTCGGGTGTTCCGGTCGGGTGGGGGGGAGCAGCGCGGCCTTATGAGCCGTCACGCCGTGCGGCGCGTATGACGCTGCACGGCGTGAACCACTGCGCAAGCGCGGATCCCGTTACGTCGCTGCTAGCCCATTTCGGGCCGGAGACTTTCGACCCATTTTTCCGATGTGACGCAAGTCGGATTTGCGCCGTTTTTTGCGCCGATCGGCGGACTTTGCGCCGATAACGGAGAATTTCGCCCCTGATTAGGCCAATTAATCACCCACGTGGTGTCAGATTAGAGACACTGCTGGTGGACAGACTTCCAGCTGAGGCCGAAACTTAATGTTACCTATGGCCGGCCCGGGGCCGGCGGCATCATAGTCAGAGACTCATTGCCACAATGATGGGACTGTGTGTATGAAGTGTCACATTTGCAGCCATGTCAGATCCTGCAGAGGGGTTTCTCCTCCACCTAGATGTCTCTGCTGGCTTCGGGAGTCTTCTGAGCAGCCCTTCTGTGATGGCTACCTTTGGCACCTCCATGAGGTTCCCTCCATGAGATTCCCTCATCGTTTGCAACCTTCCTCAGCAGCATTCATCATTCCCATAGGGACTGCCAAAGCCCCAGACTTGCCGATTGGGCCTTGATGACACACCTGCTGTCCTCAATAGGACAGCGTATGGAGGCAGGCAATCAGGAGGCCGCCTCCACGAAGACGGCACTGCGGCAAGAGTGAGCTTGTGAACCCCCTTTGGCCCTAATGTTGGGTTCCTGAAGCCTGCAGGAAAATCCAGCCTGATGTGTAGGTTGTAGAAGTTGCCTAAAAAACTCCTTTTGTTTAGGATTAACTGCCCTAACTGTTGGTATAAAGAATATCGTGGTCTGTGCACCGTCCTCCTCGTTCATGGAGGATGTGTTGTAGGTTGGGGGGGGGGGGGGGGGGCGGGGGGGAGGGAGGTAGTTGGAGAGTGGGGTTGTTTTGGTGATCTATAGTAGAATCATGGAGGAGGAAAAGGAGTCTATGGAAAGGATTAAGGCCAAGTGGGAGGAAGAGTTAGGGAGGGTGTTTGTGGAAGGATTATGGTGCGAAGTTCTGCGAAAGGTCAATGCCTCAACCTCGTGTATGAGGCTTGGGTTGATTGAATTAAAATTGGCGTACAGGACGCACTTAACAAAGGCAAGGATGAGCCGGCTGTTTGAGGGGGTGGAGGATAGCTGCGAGCAGTGTGGGAGGGGCCCAGCCAATCATGTCCATATGTTCTGGTCCTGCCCGAAGTTGGAGAAATTTTTGGGTGTTGTTTTTCAGCACCCATGTCCGAGGTTCTACACTTGGATTTGGAGCATAGTCCCCTGGAGGCCATATTTGGCGTGTCAGACCTGCCTGAGTTGCAGACAGACTCTGGGGCGGGGCGGGGCGGGGGGGGGGGGGGGGGGGGGCGGGGAGGAGAGTTGGGGTTGGATTTATTTGTTGTAAAAATGTAGAAAATTTGAATTAAAATATTTTTAACAAAACATCATGGTCTGTCAAACTGTGAATAAGCTTATGGGTATTTTCATTACTTCAAACTGTTTTTCACGGGAAGAGTGTGAATATATGAAAAACAGCAGTTTCATTAATGTAGCTATATTCCAGCTGGTTGAAGTCGTTGGACCTATACTTGAAAAGCTTGGAAATCTCAGGACAATGTAAAATGGGCAGATCACTCTAATAACACGACTCTACGCTTTTATTGTGTGCTTTGTAGCCAGGGAAATATTTTGTTCCTTGGGCATAAAATCAGCCCTGTTGAGAATTGCATGGTTTAATGCTCCTGCCCTTTGACTTGTTCTGAGGTATTATCGGAATAAGACTGTGCCCTTTATGGAGCTTCTTAGATGGCTTCCAAATGCAGAAGACTAAACGTTATGCACTCTATACAGGACTTTCAGCATCAATCAGAAAGCCACTGTTGCAAATTGATGCACAGAAGAAAAGGTTACAAGTTGTAACCAAATTATGAGTTGTAGAATTTTAATATCCCGACTGCTCACTTTAAAATAAATGATATCCATAGAGAGGTCATTTCGTCATTTGGTTTTGCTTTATGTGTCAACACAGAACGGGTCCTTTTAATTGTTCCCACCAGGTGAGCAATTATTCCACAAGTCCTACAATCCCCAGGATGCTGCAGCCTCAATTGGCAAACATTGTGGAGAAAATTCTCAGCTATTTTATCAGCGCGATCTACCCGAATGGGAACAGAGTCCCATATCCTGCACGAGGGAATGAGCACGTGGTGGATCTGGGGATGCTGATCCTGGATGTTGAGCTTTTCAAATGTTACAACTTCAGCCACTGAAGGACCAGTGACTATTATAGAACATTGTTGAATTGAGCCTTTCAGATGGTGGAGATGCTTTGACAGTCACGAGAGTGGACCATCATGTTGCAATGCTCTGTTCTTGTAGCTACATTGTTGATATAATGATCCAGGAGGCCTGAGAAAGAAGGCTCACTTCAGTTTATTATAAACGTAAAGGCGAAGGCCATTACCGTGGCATACAACAATAGGGTCCCAGTCAGGGACCAATGAGAGACCTCTGCCCACTCGCGGGAAAGTATTCTGAGTCCCATGGGGAGATCTATCAGAGTATCTCCGTGAGCCTTGTGAGGGTTATCTCAGTTGATTTGCTAGTCCAGTTAAACCTCTGGTCAATTATGACCTGCAGGATGTTGATAGTGGAAGGAGGCATTGATAGCGTTTTTGAAGCTTGGGAGGAGATGTTTATTTTCCCCTATTGTTGGACATGGTATCTGCTGAGCACTTCAGTGTACAGTTATTCCACTCATGAAGCAGAGACAGATTGGTAGAAGGAAACTGAGGATATTAGCCATGTAGTGTGAGGAGCAATAGTATGTAGGAAAACAAATCTGCTTCTTGATATATATAATATATAATATATATATATATTTATATTTATAAATGTAATATAAAATAAGTCATGTAAATTATATATAGACTAAGCTATGAATATGATTGCTATCCTGAAAAGGTAATACAATCCATGCAGTTTTGTGTTCAAGAAATAGCATTGACATTTGCAATAACACTTCAAGCTGTTACAAGGTTGCAGTAAATAATGTAAAAATCTGTCAGTCAATCTATCACCTGCTGTCATGCATGTTGCACCAATCTATGCCTGCATCTGCAGTTGAATTTGTAGGATGGACATGTATACACTGTAGGGGATTAGCATGTCACTGAAATGGCCATTGTTGATTTGTGCTCTGGATAGTGGGTGTTGGCAGCTTTTCAACCATGACATCAACATAGATACACTTTCCAGCAAAGATCAATGATACCGGCCTCCTCTCTTTTCAAATATCAGCTTTTTTCTTTTTTTGATCATGTCTTACTTTCAGTATGTCTGATGCTCTTAAAGACATTTTCATTATCCCTATATCTCTTACACTATCTTCTTTTCTGTTTTGTATAAATAACCATTTGGTCAGAACCTAATATTGAAATGTTCCAAAGTTCATTCTTTGCTTTTCCTAAACACATTGAAATTAGAACAAACTCGTGGTTGCCCTTTTAGCCTCAGGTATCACAGACTTGGTGAGATCTACTGGATGAGACCTCGTGCCTGAAAAGTAGCGCAGTGCAGTTGTTAGATTCTGGGGGATCCCTCTTCCAGGATCTACCTGGTTCGCCATGCCTTGCGAGATCTAACACGATCTCGTGAGACGTCACAATGTGAGTCCCACCCACACTTTCTGGCAAATCTCCATATTAGAGTGAGACAGCTAGTCTCACTCTAATATGTATTCCCGAGATCTAACCAAGTGTGGGATCTAACTCCCTTGCCTTTGAGGCCTTGAGTGAGTGCTGGTCTCCACAAGCGGGGACCAGAGGGAACGGCACTTGTGGGGTTCTCCAAGGGGATCAGATGCCCACAGGTGCTTGCCCTCTGGGCAGAGTGGCACCCTGGCACTGCTGATGCCACCTGGGCACCCTGGCACTGCCACCTGGGTGCCAGCCTGGCTCTAAGGTGCCTAGATGGCACTGCCCACTGGCAGGGCACTGCCAGGGCGTGGCTGGCATTTTTCACATGATGGGGTTTGGACCTGGGATGCCCTGTGTGGATGCAGGGAAGTGCCGAGGACCCCCTTATGGGTGAGTTTGGGCTGAGGTAGGAGGTTCGGGAGTGTCGGGGGGGGGGTGGGTCAAACATTTAAAAATGGTGTCCCGATCTCTCCCTGCACTGTCCGAAGAAAATGTGACTTCCGAAGAAAACGTGACTAAGTGTTGTCTCGGCCGTAGGTTCCCTGCTGAGGCCCCCAATCTACCTGAATGGCCGTTCGATAACATGGTGTTTCTCGGAGCTTCGAGTGCTGGGAAACACCCGTCTAATCGCGCAGGATATGGGACTCTGTTCCCATTCGGGTAGATCGTGCCCTTAGAGTTGCCCTGCTTAAATTAGCTGAGAATTTTCTCCCCAATGTTTACTGATCGAGGCTGCAGCATCCTGGGGATTGTAGGATTTGTGGAACAGGAGCGAATTTGAGGAAGTTGCATTTGTCTCTCGATAACTCACTGACAGCTTTGGCAACATCCACGAGATAAAGCTCTGGTTTTCTCAAGAGAGGCACATCTCTTATAGAATGTGATCTTAGACATATTTAAAACACAGTAACTCACACTGCATAAGCAGGCTCAATATTTTTGGGAGATAATTTTAAAACTATTTTGTGTTTTTCATTGTTCTAATTCTTTAAAGGAGTGAATCTGTCTGTCTTTACCGCAATAACCTCAGCACATGTGATACACCCAAAAATGTAATTTGTGCTAATTTTTCAGAATATACTCCAGTTTAATCTCTCCTTCATGTCCAGAATAACCAAAATAAATGTGAGTAGTTAGTGAGTCTGAATCTATGGTTTCAAGAAGCAGTACGATAAAGCACTTAGAGCGAGGGGGATCTAAGGATATGAGGGAAAGCGGGGTTAGGCTATTGAGTTGGATGATCAGCCATGATCATAATGAATGGTGGAGCGGGCTTGAGGGCCAAATGGCCTCTTCCTGCTCCTATATTTTCTATGTTTCTAATTGCACAGAATCATGCTCATACCATAAGTGGCTTAGAGGAGCTTGAGGTGAAGAAAATGAGAGTAATTTGTAACAAGACATTTAGAAGTCACTTGTCCATAGCCAGGAAGCATTTGACCCAGCCATCAGGGATCCAGCATTGAAAGGAATGATGTTTGTAAAGCACCAGATAGCGGAGGTGGTATCCCAAAGAGTCCTTCAATTGGTGGCTCATCTGGGTGAGATACCTATTGGCTCCCTGCCTGTCAATGTACTGAATTCAGAATTCTTATCCTCATCTATAAATCTTTCCATGACCTAAGCCGTACTTACCTTTGTAATCGCATCAACATAATGCCCTTTTCTATACTCATGTCACACAAGTGCGAGACAATAACCGTCTTCAACAAGAGATAATGTAGCCATCTCCCTGTGCCATTCAATGGCATTCCCATTGCTGAATCTCTCACAATCAATATATTGGTGTTGCCATTTACCAGGAACTTGACTAGACCAGCCATATAAATATTGTGGCCACAAGAGCAGGCTAGAGGCTGGGAATTATGCAACAGGCTGCTCACCTCCTGATTCCCAAAGGTCTGTCCACCATCTATGAGGCACAAGACAGGAGTGTGATAGAATACTCTCCATTTTCCTGCATGAAGCCCTGTAGGTTGAAGCCAGACCACGCCACACATCTTGACAGTGACAATGCACTGTCTGGCTTCTCCTGCCAATGCACTGGGCATCTTGGTGCGCATGACAATTATTGCTCTTCTGCGGCATGTCCGATCAAAGTCCACATCTGTGACCTTGCCCTCCAGGGAGTCGGCACAGGTGCTGGCCTTTCCTCTTGGCATGACTGCAGCCCACTTGAGCCTGGTGACTCATCAATTCAAATCCCTATTCTGTACTACATTGTAAGACAATCATATACAAACCCAGAGGGGGTCGCCGTTCCCGATCGCGGGGCCATGTGTCGTGGCGTTCCCGATCACGGGAAGTAGTGCCCAACGGCACGACCGGCTTTTTAAAATGCCGGCCATGACCGGCTTTCACAATGCCATGCATGCTCCCTCAGCAGTGTACAGGCCTGGAGCCCAGCCGGGCAGAACGGCCCCTCCTGATGTCAGCATGCTGACCCAGTAGCAGATATTGTTTGTTAATCACTGGAGTCTTCCTCCCTGGAGAGGCGGCAGAGAGTAGGTCACGTGTTCTGGGCGCAGGAGCAGTTCCTGCATTTTCCAGCTGCCAGCAGTGCTGGTGAGAACTCCAGGGCCTCTGGTGAACAACCCATGAAGAAGAAGCTGAAAACAGGAACAAAGCAGCCTAGGGATGATTACTTGAGGTATGGGTTTATTAATTGCGCCACTTCAAATCAGGATTCAAAGTTCATGTGTGTTATATGCAGGGAAGCAATGGCAAATGAAAATTTAAAACCATCAAAATTTCAAAGACATTTGAAGACAAAGCTTGGCGAGTTTGAGGACAAACCTCTTGATTTTTTTCAATGGATGCAGTGAGATCTTAAATCATAATCTGAAGTAATTATCAGAAATGATAGTGAGATCATGAGGACCAAGCAGGCTTACCTGTCACATTAAAGGAAAGTGAAAATGGTGGGTCGTGAAGGATGGCTGTTTGGTAAAAATGGGTCCTGGACAAAAAAGTTTGAAAAACACTGTTGTAAGGTCCGCACTGTACCACTTTCTGAGCTTGTGGCTGAGAGCATCAGATGAAGTAACATGGCTTTTTCATCAGATACAGATGCATCTCTCGCCCTCTTCATAAAGCTGGAGTGGCCCTGCAGCAGTTCTTGGGTATCTGAAAGATTATATGCAGATAGGGAGTGTTATATGTGAGGGAAGGCAGATAGGGTGGAAAGTAAGCTGTCTCTGGTAGCACCATCTGCAGCTTGCATTTCATCCAGGCTAGCAGGATGAGAGTGAGGTGGGAGTTGAGAAGTTCAATAGAGCAGGAACATACCATCATCCTGAATGTTCTCAGTAACACTGAATGCAATGGGCTCTGTTACAGTTGTCTCCATGATGGAAGACATTGTTTCATCCAGAGGGCTCGGGTGATGCATGCGTGCCTGCCCCTTTCTGGTTCTGGTCTGCTCTCACCTGTTTGGACTAATTATCCTGTGAGATGGAAGGAAGAATATCAGTGAGTGCACTGCAAAGGGTGGGAATATACAGTCCTGCCCGCCCGAGACTGGAATTCCCACCCAGCGTAATTTGATGGTCAATGGTCTGTCAAATTGTCCATCCTGCCTGCTACAGTTCCCTCAGCGGGTGGGACTGGAAAATTTACTCAGTGTGTTTGGGTGATGTTCCTGCCATGGATGAATAGCTGAATGAATGTGGTAGGAGCAAGAGTGGGTATTAGATCAGCAGCATTGGAAGGTGTGTGACAGTGAGGCGGAGTATCTGCTTGTTAGGTATGGGTCCTACTTAATTGCTGGGTGAGTGATGGGGCTGTGGTGCGTTGATGCAAGGATATATCCTTTAAAGATGCACTTACTGACCCTGACCATTCATGTGAGGTCACTGAACTTGTTGCAGCCCAGCTGCCAGGGCCTTGAGACCAGATTCTGAGAATTGATCTCCAAGCCAACTTGTTCCAATTTTCCTCTTGGGGTTTACCTTAAAAGCCTTCTGGCTGCCTGCGGAAACCTTACTACTCTCTTCCTTTCAATCTTTTGTACTAATGCCTCCAACACTGCATTGGAAAGCCTGGAAAATTTCTCTCTTGGCTCTTGTTCAATTTGGAATGCTTCTCATTGCAGCCAATTCAACACAGCAGGAGCTAATTAAGAGGGCAGGCTAGCTGTGCTAGACAAGCGCACTGCCCGTTCTCCTGTGAAGCTTGCAGTGCATTCACTGCTGGGCTGCATGCTGAAATCATGGGGCTGACTTTTACATGGCAAAAGTGGAACTGCTGTAGTCCACAGAAGAGGAATATCTGGTGTGATCACATCAGTTTGTGAATCAGTCATCACAGTGGTTTGCATAAGAAGGTAGGCAGGCAGGCTCAGAACTCGGCTGCCCATCAGCCATTTTGATTTTTTTGAAAATTCTTTATCGGGCTGTGGGAGCCACTGGCTAGGCCAGAATTTTTATTGCCCATCCCTAATTATGCCTGAGAAGGTGATGATGAGTCACATTCTTGACATGCTGCAAGGCCGTGTGGTGTAGGTACATCCACAGTGCTGTTAGGCAGGGAATTCCAGGATTTTGACTCAGCAACAGTGAAGGAACGGCGATATAGTTTTGCCTGAGGCAGTTAGGGTCCTGGCATGATGGGAGTCCCATGAACAGTGGCAGGTGGTTCATCTGTCACTGCGACACTCAGTGTGCCAATGGCAGAGGGGTGGAGAAAAGGCTGTTCCCATAAGAAGCACCCTGAGAGGTGCCTTCCCCTCCGATGGTGCAGTTTCTGCTTACCTGCTGCCACGAAGTCCATTTGGCTCTCCCTGCTTTCCTGGGAGGGACTGGAACTGGATGTGACTCCAGGCTCCTTGGCTCAGGGCCCTGATGTGTTGGGTGCTCTGGATCCGTGGAACACATACAGGCCACCAACACTTAAAATAGTGCAACACTATTTTATTAAGTTAGATACTGTTGAACATACTTTCACTGTGGGTTAACACGATGTTAGATTAAACTAAAGACCTATGCCTGTCCGAACCAGTCTGTGCACTCAGCACATGGTGAGGATCTGTGCTGTAAGCTGTAAGCTCTGTCCTTGTAGGAGGCTGCATCGGGAGACCCGAGTTAAAGAACTGATTTTCAATATCTCCTAAAATACTTTCTATTCATTAGGGTGATAGGACAGCTGCATTACAATGCTATTTATTCCCTGGGTAAGGTCCTGTGTGCTTCCCAACTGACAGAATAGTCATACATATTCATAAACAATCTCTTACCTCCAGCAATGCTTTACAGGAATTCAAAATCTTCACCACAAGCTCTGCTGCACTCAACCAATATTCCCTTGTGCAGATGTCATAGACTGCTGCCAGGGGTCCCTTTAAATGGGTGACCTCCTTCCGGGTCCCTGGATGTACCACCTTCAGGAACTGCTTGAGCACATTGCCACCATTGACAATGCAGTTAGGGTGGTGCGGTGGTTAGCACTGCTGCCTACAGCACCGAGGGCCCGGGTCCGATCCTGGCCCCGGGTCACTGTCTGTTTGGAGTTTGCACATTCTCTCTGTGCCTACATGGGTTTCACCCCCACAACCCAAAGATGTGCAAGGTAGGTGGATTGGCCATGCAAAAATTGCCCCTTAATTGGGAAAAAAAATAATTGGGTACTTTAAATTTAAAAATAAAAAGACAATGCAGTTGGCCAGCTCTCCACCAGGTGGCTGTTTATTAGCTGCTACATGTATCGTGCATTGTCTTTCAAAGGCAGGGGTGGGAGTTGGCGATCCATTCATTTCTGGAATGGATTCACATCCATGGAAATGAGGAGACAGCACAATGTTTGCACGCTGCCTGCTTCAATGGAACTGAGCACAGAGTAATTGCAAATTGTAGCTCCAGCATCAAGGGGAACAAGCCAATTTTTAACTTTCAATTTCTAAATTAAATACAATTTCCCTTCATGCTGTCTGAAACATCAAAATACCAAATCATACATTCCTAGCGTCATTTTAGGTAGCCCTATCACACTGATCCAGATTTGAGCTTCTGATTTTCCTATCCAGAGAAAGGGGAAGGGAGAGACAATGGGCACGATTTAACAGGACAAAAACAGATTCCTGTTTTTGGCGGGTTGAGAAGTGTGTTTATTGGCACCAGCAGGGCCGAGAAACATAGCGATGGGCCCCGATCGCGGGCCAGGCCACCGTGGGGGCACCCCCCGGGGCCAGATCGCCCCGCGCCCCCCCCCCCCCCCCCCAGGACCCCGGAACCCGCCCGCGCCGCCTTGTCCCGCCGGTAAGAGAGGTGGTTTAATCCACGCCAGCGGGACAGGCATCCTAGCAGCGGGACTTCGGCCCATTCGGGCCGGAGAATCGCGGGGGGGGGGGGGGGGGTCTGCCAACTGGCGCGGCGCAATTTCCACCCCCGCCGAATATCCAGTGCCGGAGAATTCGGCAACCGGCGGGGGCGGGATTCACGCCAGCCCCCGGCGATTCTCCGACCCGGCGGGGGGTCGGAGAATCTCGTCCATGATGTGGACATGACTGGCTGGGCCAGCATTTATGTCGGCCAGACCAGGTAAAGACAGCAGATTTCCAGTACCAGATGGATATTTACAACAATGATTTCATTGTCAAAATAGTCCCAATTTCTATTGAATTAAAATTTCACTATCTGCCATGGTGACATTTGAACCCAGGTCCGCAGAACATTACACTGAATTTCTGGATGACTTGTCCAGTGATAATGCCACCATCTCTGCCTACAGGTACTCACAGCCGAATTGATTCCAGTTCTGAGATATTTGATGATTGCACCTGCCAATATCCAATCTGGCATAAATAACATAAGTATTGGAAAATATAGCCCAGAGAGTAATTATCCTTCTCTCTGCTCCTTTACCTACCTACCCACCCCTTACTCGCTGATGCATAAAGTTTGCAACAAATTATCTCAGCTGACAGCTGCCGTTAATGCTAATTGTTTAACTTGTAAAGGAAAGGAAATTGCGATTTCCATCCCTAACTATGACATAAAGAATTTCTTTGAGTTGTTTCACACTGTCAATTGCAAAGTGGTAGCGGTAAAAATAAGAGAGATTTGTTCTGTTTACAAAACTATGAAACACCGGTTAAAAGCAGGACATCAAAGTGCAATTATTTTGCTCCTCGGAGTCACTTAGCAAAGTAGTTTAGCAAAATGTAATTTTGATAAATGTAAAAATAAAAGCCATACGTTAACTTGAGTATTTGGCACCTGAAGTTTCCAACCACAAATGACACACCAGTTTAATGAAATGAAAATGAAAATTGTTTATTGTCACAAGTAGGCTTCAAATGAAGTTACTGTGAAAAGCCCCTAGTTGCCACATTCCGGCGCCTGTTTGGGGAGGCTGGAACAGGAATTGAATCCGCGCTGCTGGTCTTGTTCTGCATTACAAGCCAGCTGTCTTAGTCCACTGCGCTAAACCAGCCCCTGGCATAATTTGGTTATTCTCAAACCTATTGCAGAGCTAGAAATACAACGCAGTAACTTGCTATGATGGAACTGATTAATGAAAAAGCCTGATGTAATGCATTCTCTCTCTAACTTCTTAACTAATAAATACATATACAGCTATCCTTTCTGTACGTATAAATAAGCACCAAGTAGAAGTGCACATTTGCACTTGTTTTTGGATGTAATATTCATAGTGAGAAATTCACAAACTGTTCGTTCTGCTGAAAAAAGCTGAAAATCAGTATGACAGTCTTACATTTCTGTCACAAGTTGCCTCGGTCTCCAAGTGATCGAAGGTGAAACCTGCCAGGTGTATCTGATGATGAGCCTCACAGCTTTTCAGTCAGATGCAATGTTCCATAAGCAGCACCTGGAGCCACAGCACCAGTGCAGCTGGCTGCAGCATCATCAGAGCAACAACAGCTTAAGCAACAGCTAGCTAAGGTAAAGCCGCCATACTCCCAATTGACCACGGGTCCACCCCTCCCATTTCCCCTTTGAGAGGGAGAGCTGACTGGTGGTGGGTTAACCTGAGGATCACTACACCTCCGGCGAGGGGCAATGTTGGGAAGGTGGCACCTTCATGAATAACCTCAGCTAGTACAGGAATTGAACTTGCGCTGATGGCCTCAGTCTGCATCATGAACCAGCTGTTTAGCCAACTAAGCTAAACCAGCCCCATGGGTGGTATTTCATCTAGGGAGCTGCCAAGACTCATTCATTCTATGGTAGTCACACCTCTCACTTCTCCACAGAGCATCTCGGGCTGGCTCCCAGGAGAGAAGGGCTATCATCTAACGACGTAGATGATGGTTCCTGTAAGGAAGCCGACCAATAAACCTGCCGAGAGATACAACAAGAGCCACATGATCACAGGTAAATAACAGAACAAGCCATTGAATTCCACAAGATAGTCTTCAGGTGACTCTGCAGATCCAGAGGTGACGTTCAGTATGTGCACCTGGGGTCTTCCGAATGGTAGCAGTCTGCTGTGCCCTTCACAACATTGCCTGCAGAGAGCAATTGACCTGTAGGAAGAGAAAGGCGTAGAAGATGTCAGATGGAGCCATGGTGCCTGCAATTGCTCAATTGGCTGGCAGAGAAACCCATGGCAGCCAGGGATGCTTTTCTTAATACGTGAAATGGAATGTATATTGAGGATGGAATAAGAATATTTGTGGGAGATGAATGTGAGGGATGGGTGTGAGGTGGTAGTAGAATGAAGGTGAGTATATATGTTCAGATGCAGAATTGAGAATCTGCCTGGAGAGAAAGGGGTGTAAGGTGTAGCGGTAAGAGGGGAGTCAGGCAAGAGAATGCTAGGGAGGTGGGTGAGTAATGCATGTCATCTGACAATCGTAAGACACTCACTTTCCCTGAGCTTTTCTGACACTGTTTTCAGGTCCTGAGCACCACCCTATTGCTGGTCACAGCCTCTGTAACTTCCAATCTCTTCTGGCTAGCCTCTTCCTCCTGTGCAATGGAAAGAACACCTCTCTTCTGGCCCACACTGCCTCCGGTATTACCTCTAGGGAAGAGTTAGAGATCCTGAAAAGGGCAGTCTTCTCATATTTTCCGCTCATGTATTTACCTGTAGTAGCTTCAGGAGCAAGGTTTCCTGCAACCCCTGGGGCCCCTTCAAAATAGAGAGACTTTGTTCAGAGTGTGGGTTGTCATCACGCCCAGACTGTCATTGGCTGAGAAACTCAGCAGTGGGATTGTACTGTTGTGGCTGAGTTAAGGAGCCAGGGAAAGGCCGTTTGAAGGTTCTCAACCCATTACTGACCTCCTTGCTGAGTCAGTTATGATGAAATTCCTGCCAATGTTTCCTCTGATTAATTTTAAGTTTATCCCCCTCATGGACAATGCACTGGTTCTGATTTTTCTGGCAAGATAGTTTGTCTTGGTCCGCATATCTAGTTCATTTAGATTTGTAAAATCATATCACCTCTCAGTCTCCTCCTTTCCAGTAAGAACATATTAAATTCATGTAATACTCTTCATAATCCACCCCTCCATTCCCTCAATCTGCCCACTTGTTCTTTTCTGTATCTTCTTAATAGCTGCAAAATCCTTTTAGTATTGCGGTGACCAGAACTGTACACAGTATTACATGTGTAATTGTGCCAATTATTTATAAAGTCACAGGATTGTCTTAGTATTTTGCCTCAGTACCCACCTTTTAATACATCCCAACATGTAATTTACTGCATCCACTGACATCAAACATTGACAATTAATTGAAACTATTGTAGCAATAAGGACCCTCAGATCTCCATAATTTTCCATGTACATTATTTTTTGCTATGTATGTCTTCAGGGATTCTTTGTCCCCAAGCAGAGGTGGACATGATACCTATCCTTCGTACCACCCGACTGCTGCTGTGCTCACCTCTCCGCTCTTGCCAGGCCTCAACCCTCGACGACCATGTGTGCTCTTGGCTAGCTGCCTGCCTGTTGGCTATCTGGCCTGGTGGCCTCTGTTCTTTTTGACTTGCTGTCTGCCTACCCTCTTCAGCCCTGGCCTGGATGTTGAGAATCACTGCCTTGCTCCCCTCAATGGCCGTCGGCCAGTGCTTCCTCCTCTTGTTGAAGGTTTTGTAGGCTTGCGCCTTGATGTTGGGTTGCCAACTTCACTTTTGCCTCGGGCTGCCCTCCAAACTGAATGCCAGAAACCTGGCTGTTGCTTTGCAGTGCTTTACTCAAGTGAAATTCAAGACCTTCACACCAATCCAGGAGATCTGTGTCTGAGCAGCTCGAAGTCTCCACCATCTCTCAACTTCTGGCAAACTGTTTTCCCATTCTAAAGGGGACTCCACCAATCAGAGCCCAATGTTGTCCTGTATTACCTGCTGATGGGTCAAGAAATTCGAATGAGCCTGTCAGCAAATTGAGAGCTACCAAGGCTCTGATTGATATTCCACTGGTGTTCCCATCACAACAGTCAACTCTCTGCATGGAGCCTCCCATTGGCCAGGGCCCCTGCGCTGCAGCGCTGTGTGTTTCATTGAAAATCTGCATTTGTCCACAGCTGAAAAGTTTTGTATATTTCTACATTTAATTTCATATCCCCGCCATCCAATTCCCGTGCATTTTGAAGCCATCCTGTTCAACCGTTGCATAATATGTAAATTTAGCTATTATTCTTGCTCAGCACTAAATCATTTATGAATATATTAAACAAGAGGACCATAAACAGGCTCCTGTAGGACTTCACTGGTAACATGATCCTAGGTTGATGACACTCATTGCAGCGCCATCCTTTTGGGGTCTCTTGGCCAACCAGTGACATCTATTGTGACATATTTCCACTGGGCATCAAATGCACCGATCTGACGTTTCACTTTAGCTACCTTTTTCAAAATGTCTTAAAACTCTTTTTCTGTGGAGAACCATTTTACTGCCATTAAAAGCAAAACAAATAATGACATTTTTACAATGAAATCAAGGCTAACAAGAGATTAGAGGTTATAACCACTTTCAAAAATGAAACCTCAAGTGCTTTAAGAAGAAAAGTATCAATTTTCCATAATTTGTGAAGTCCATTTTATCTAGACTCACTCAAAATTTTCAAGTTCCAGTTCTCACCTCATTTCTTTTTGCTGATGTGACTAATTGTTGCTTTAAATAAACATTTATATATTGATGTATTTGTAATGACTTTAACACACTAGTTAGGGATGAAACAATTAACGTTTATTTGCAACATATTATCTTACAGAGTCAGTGCAGCTTCGTGTCTGCCAGTCAGTGTCCAGAATCGATCTGAGGCAAAGGTTTGTCCCCTTTTTGGTTTTTCCGGATCTATTGGCAAATCGCCCCCTTAAAGGGCTCAGACACCACAGTGTTATTACATTATTTTCCCAGCGCGCAATTGTAATGGCAACAGTGAATTTCCCATGGTGAAATAGGATTCAAGATGGCAGGCAGAAGTGGGGGGAGGGAGGGGTGGAGAATGGCAAATTATGCTGCTCATAATTTTGCCAGCAGTGTGCATACTTAATAAAAATAAATTTTAGAGTACCCTATTCATTTTTTTTTCCAATTAAGGGGCAAATTATGGGCCAGGGTTTAGAAAACTCCAAAGTATATTATGGAGTTCACCTGACCCACAACTTTTAATAGATTTTGGTTATGGGGAGCACAAGGGCCCACTTTACAGGTGTGATGCAACAGAGAACTAAAAGTATTTTTAAACAAAACAATGTTTATTCTATGAATCCAGTTAACATTTTATAAACACACAGTAAACAGTTTATCAACTACCAAACCTGACCACCCCCCAAAAGATACAGTACTCTATAGATAAACCTTAATAACTTCCCAAACAACATCATAAGTTAAACTAAACCCTTTTCAAATAAAGGCAGCAGCTTTAGATTCTCTGCAGAAAGGTATTACTTTGAAATCAACGATCAGCTGAAGACATTCTTTAGATTGCAGGGAGAGAGATCATAACATCTTCTTGCTGTGAATGCAGCTCTCCAACTCTGAAAACGAAACTAAACACACTGCTGCTCCCAACTCAAAAACGAAAGTAAAAGACAGACAGACAGCTCAGCTCCACCCACAGACTGACGTCACTGCAGCTATTTGATAAAACATACTTTTCTTAAAGAGATTCTCACATGACACCTCCCCCCAAGGAAAAAAAAAACCCCATCAACTTTAAGATGGTTTCATTTTTCACCTTTTCACTTTCCTTTAAGAAATATTGACAGTGAATATACGTTTTTTTTTAACAAAACAAATCACGCACACATTTATAATAACAGAGTCCATTTTAGTTCTTCTTCCTCCAACTGGAATCCCTCTTGATTGACAGTCTCTTTGGACAAGAAGGTCTCTACACGATCCATCCATTTCTCTACGCCTTGGGATTTCTCTTTAAAGTCAGATACTTTAGTTCAATCCAATCACAGAGCCCCTGTAATTCTCCAACACAGGAGCATTGTTTAACACAGCCTTCAGGCCGTCAAATGCCTGTTGATACTCTGCCGTCCATTGAAATTTTCAACATTTCTTCAGTAGGTCCGTCAGTGGAGCAACCACGCTGCTAAGATTTGGCACAAATTTTCGGTAAAATACACTCATGCAAAGAAATCGCATTATTTCCCTTCATGTTGAGGGTATTGGAAACTCCCCAATAACTTTTGTTTTCACATCCCGTGGGACCATCCGACCCTGTCCGATTGTATGGCCCAGGAAAGTGACTTGGGCTTTTCCAAATTCTCTTTTGGCTAGGTTTACCATCAAACCCGCCTCCTGAAGTCGATCGAATATCTCCATCAGATGCTTTAAATGTTCTATCCATGTCTGACTGAAAGTTACCAGAGCGTCGATGTATACCGCACAATTGGGTAATCCTGAAATGACTTTGTTAGTTATGTTATGGGCCAGGGTTTAGAGAACCCCAAAGTGTATCATGGAGTTCATCTGACCCACAACTTTTAATAGATTGTGGTATGGGGAGCACACGGCCCACTCGACAGGTGTGGTACCGCAGAAATGGAAAAGTATTTTTTAAAGCAAAACAATGTTTATTCTGTGAACTCAAGTTAATCTTTGTAAAACATACAGTGAACATCTTAGCAACCATTAATTCAAATACAAGCCCCAAAGAATACAACACTAAGTAATCCTTTAAGCCTTCATTTTAACATCCATAAGACTTAAAACACTTTTTACCAGAAGCACATCAGGTTAAAGTCACTACTGTTATTAGTTTTAAATCACCAGGATCGATTGACAGTCTTTAGATTACAGAGAGACATTCATACATCTTCTGGCTGTGACTGCAGCTATCCAGCTCTGAAAACGAAACTAAAACACACCTTCAGCAAACAGCCGAAAACGAAAGTAAAAAGCTGACAGACAGCCCAGCTCCATCCACTCTCTGACATCACTGCAGTAATAAACACCCATTTCTTGAAGGTACTCTCACATGACAATATCAATAACTCTTTCAGGTCAGTTTGTTTTTCGTCTGGAAGGTAAATCAACAATTTATCTCAACTTTTAAGAAAAATCTCGTTTTCCAATTTAATTTGAGGTATGTCAAATTCACAGTCATCTGGATTTGGTTCGTCACTTTGAGTTAGAATCATTAAAACTTCCTCCTTTTTCTCTCCTTCCCTTTCAAAGTACCTTTTAAGCATATTCACATGACACATTCGGTGAGTTTTCCTTCTATCTGGTGTTATTAACCACATAATTCACCTCACTTAATTTCCTTTCAATCTGATAAGGTCCACAAAACCTTGCTTTTAAAGGTTCACCTACCACCGGTAACAATACTAAAACTTTATCTCCACAGGCAAAACTACGAACTTTGGATTTCTTGGCCGCGACCCGCTTCATCACATTTTGTGCAACTTTCAAATGTTGTCTCGTCAATTCACCTGCTCTATTTAACCTTTCGTAAAATTTGACACGTAATCCAATAGTGTAAGTTCCGATTTCTCACTCACCAATTTTTCCTTAATCAATTTAATGGTCCTCTTACCTCATGACCAAAAATTAGTTCAAAAGGACTGAATTTGGTTGACTCTTTAGGTGCATCCCTAATTGCAAACAGTACGAATGGAATTCCTTTATCCCAGTCCTATGGATAATCTTGACAATAAGCCCTCAACATTGTCTTCAATGTCTGATGCCACCTTTCTAACGCTCCCTACGATTCTGGATGGTACGCAGTTGATTTAAATTGTTTTATTCCTAAGCTATCCATAACTTCTTTTCATAATCTTGAGGTAAAATTTGATCCTTGATCCGATTGTATTTCTGTGGGTAGTCCATATCTAGTAAAGAATTTAAGTAATTCCTCCACAATCCTTTTAGCTGTAATATTACGCACTGGAATGGCCTATGGAAACCTAGTAGACACATCCATTTAGTCAAAAGATATTGATTCTCACTTTTTGTTTTAGGAAGCAGTCCTACGCAATCAATTAGGACCCTTGTAAAAGATTCCTCAAATGCTGGAATGGGTATTAAGGGTGCTGGTTTTATCACTGCTTGAGGTTTCCCTATCATTTGACATGTGTGACATGATTGACAAAATTTAACTACATCTTTACGTAGTCCAGGCCAATAAAAATGTTTCTGGATTTTAGCTTGAGTTTTCCTTATTCCCAAATGACCTCCCACTGGTACCTCATGTGCAACTCGCAACACCTCCTTTCTATACCCTACCAGAAATACTACTTGATGAACCTCTGCCCACTTTTCATCCGCCTGCATATGTAAAGGTCTCCATTTTCTCATCAAGACATCACTTTTATGGTAATAACACTCTGGTATACACTCAGATTCCTCTTCCGTGTATGCTTTCTGATACAGCCGTTTTATTTCTACATCTTTCTGTTGTAACTCCGCCAATTTTCCAGAACTAAAAATATCTGCCTCATCCTCCACCTGTTCTTGTTCTTTTTCAATCATCTGATCAAAAATCGTTTCTGACAATTGCACTTCAACTTTATCTTCACTCTTTAATTTCTCCTCTTGTCTTAACCTGTGATTTTGCAACCTTGTTATGACACAATCCGGAAAAATCCCATGATATTTGTCCTTCAACACTTCAGTTGTCTGATTTTCCACTGGCTTTTCAACCACAGTAGGCATCATTCCCACCTGCGATCCAGCTATATCATTACCCAAGATAAACTGTATTCCTGGACAAGATAGTTTCTCTATTATTCCTATTACCACTTCACCACTCTTCACTGGACTTTCCAACCTTACCTTATATACTGGAACACTACTCCTCTCACCCTGAATTCCTCATATCAACACCTTTTCTGGCAACATTCTTCCCAAACTACATAACTCCTCATCTCTTACCATTGAAGATTGACTAGCTCCCGTATCTCTTAAAATTGTGACTTTTTTACCTGCTCCTCCTGATACACATGAGTAAACTTTACCCACACAAATAAATTCTTTAAAGAGATCTGGCACCTTCTTATCAATCACCTCTTGATCAGGCTGTACAATCTTTTGCCCCTCCTTCGCTTCTCTTGGGCTTTCCTTTACCACTTTAACAAACCCCACTGTCTTATCCTGTTTTGCCACATCAGCCTTCCCAGTGTTTTTCTTCAACCACCAACACTGTGACTTTACATGGCCTAGTTTATTACAGTGAAAACATTTGAAATGTTTCATGTCTCTTCCACCCTCCTGGATGTCTTTTTAAATCTGAGGTACACTCTCCTTATTATCTCCCATCAGATCACCTTTACCTTTACCACTTGAGTATTTCTCATGTCCCCAGTTTCCATCCCTCACAGGCTGAAACTGATGTTGGAAACCAAGCTTTGATTTATGAACTAATTCATAATCAACTGCCATTTCTGCTGTTAATCTCACAGTTTTAACCCTCTGCTCTTCCACACGAGTTCTCACTACATCAGGAATTGAACTTTTAAACTCCTCCAAAAATATAATTTCTCTGAGAGCTTCATACGTTTGGTCTATTTTCAAAGCCCTTATCCACCTATCAAAATTACTCTGTTTGATCCTTTCAAACTCAATGTATGTTTGACCAGGTTCTTTCCTTAAATTTCTAAACCTTTCTCTGTAGGCTTCAGGCACTAGTTCATATGCACCTAAGATAGATTTTTTCACCTCCTCGTATGACTCAGATACCTCCTCTGATAGTGATGCAAACCCTTCACTAGCCCTACCTACCAGCTTTGTTTGTATCAGTAATACCCACATCCCTGTGGCCATTTCATTTGTTTAGCCACCTTCTCAAATGAAATGAAAAAGGCTTCTACCTCCTTCTCATCAAACCTTGGCAATGCTTGGACATATTTAAATAGATCCCTAGACGATGACGCTCTTTCTCTTTATCCTCATCACTATCCACAAACTGTACGTTTCCCTTTACCCCCGCCAATTTTAACTGACTGTCATGTTTCATGGCCATTTTCTGAAGTTCAAACTCTCTCTCTGTTTCTTTTTCCTCTCTCTGTTTTTCCCTTTCCTCTCTCTTTTTCTTCTTGTTCTTCTAGGGCTATTCTTTCTTTTTCCCTCATTTCGTATTCAAGCTTTTTTATGTTCCAGTTGTTTAATCTGTAAATTCTCACCTACGGACGTAAGTACTTTTTCTTTTTGTGTGCCGTCAGGTAACTTGCTCACTGCAATGTTTTTGCCAAATCTAAAAGCCTTTTTTTTGTCTCTGTTCGTAAGGTACAGCATATGACCTTCTCCACCCCTAAAAATTTCCGAGCCTCTGAAAGAGCCATTGTTCACAACACACTCCCTACTTAAACTGGTATACCACACCTGAAATGCAAACACAAATATGCTCACCCCTCACTGTCTTTAAGTTCACTAAGCCAACCCAATCACGAAAGATAGACTTTTATCCCACAAGCCCCCAATTTGTTATGGGCCAGGGTTTAGAAAACTCCAATATATCATGGAGTTCACCTGACCCACAACTTTTAATTGGGGAGCACAAGGGCCCACTTTACAGGTGTGATGCAACAGAGAACTAAAAGTATTTTTAAACAAAAACAATGTTTATTCTCTGAATCCAGTTAACATTTTATAAACACACAGTAAACAGTTGATCAACTACCAACCCTGACCACCCCCAAAAAGATACAGTACTCTATAGATAACCCTTAATAACTTCCCAAACAACATCCGTAAGTTAAACACTTTTTAAATAAAGGCAGCAGATTTAAATTCGCTACAGAAACAGGTATTATTTTGAAATCATCAATCAGCTGAAGACCTTCTTTAGATTGCAGGGAGAGAGATCATAACATCTTCTTGCTGTGAATGCAGCTCTCCAACTCTGAAAATTAAACTAAACACACAGCTGCTCCCAGTTCAAAACGAAAGTAAAAGACAGACAGACAGCCCAGCTCCACCCACACACTGACATCACTGCAGCTATTTGATAAAACACACTTTTCTTAAAGGGACTCTCACATGGCACTAAGTGGTCTATCTGCCTACCCTGCACATCTTTGGGTTGTAGGGGTGAAACCCACGCAGAAACGGGGAGAATGTGCAAACTCCACACGGACAGTGACCTGGGGCCGGGGTCAAACCCGGGTCCTCAATACCATGAGGCAGCAGTGCTGACCACTGCACCACTGTGCCGCTCTGGTTAGTGTGAATACAAAACAGGATTCCTAATTAAGCCAATATCAGATTCCTTTTAAATGCTTTGAAAAGGTGAAAATTAAATTGCTATTTTTGGGTTTTGCAGAATCTAATTCTTGGAAGATGTTATTTGGCAGATGATAAATAAGGTTGCAAAACTTTGTATGCTGATAACAACCTTTGTTGTTTTCTATCTCTACAAATTTACCTGCTTTTTCTCATTGAGCTGAAGAAAACTTCAGCGTGTTCTTGGGTTTTTTTGCTTTAAAGTTAATTTTAATTTTATTTATTTTGAGGTTTTTTCCCCAATTTTCGAACAAGTTGCAGAACTTTGTCTTTTTTAGACGTTTTCCAACCAGGTATAGTGATGGAGACTCATTCTGTTCAATGATCTTTTAAGAAATGGTCGTGAATTCCTCACTTTAGTACGATTATCCGATATCATTGCTCACCAGGAAATTACGGCTGTAGTCCCCCAATTTCTTTCATTCAAACGATGGAAAATTGGTGAGAATGGACATGCAGGCAAGGATTCTCCGTCCCAGTGCAAGCCGCTACCACTGCTATCGTGGACGGAGAATTTGGTGCAATGCCAAATCTTCCATCTACTGTGTTATGGCCAGGGTTTAGAGAACCCCAAAGTGTATCATGGAATTCACCTGACCCACAACTTTTACTAGATTATGGTATGGGGAGCACACGGCCCACTCTACAGGTGTGGTACAGCAGAAATGGAAAAGTATTGTTTAAAACAAAACAGTGCTTATTTCATGAACTCAAGTTAACTTTTTTAAAACATACAGTGAACATCTTAGCAACCATTAATTCAAATACAACCCCCAAAGACTACAACACTAAGTAACCTTTAAGCTTCCCTTTTTAACATCCATACGACTTAAAAACAAAACCTTTATCAGAAGCATATCAGGTTAAAGTCACTACGGAAAACATTTATAATTCTGAATTCATCAAATGATCAAGAGATAGTCTTTTGATGGCAGAGAGAACAGCAGTACACCTGCTTGGTCTGGCGTCGGCTCCAACACTGAAAACAAAACTAAAACACACCCTGCAGCCTGCTCAAAACGAAAGTAAAAAGCTGACAGACAGCCCAGCTCCACCCCCTCTCTGATATCACTGCAGTAATAAACACTCATTTCTTAAAGGTACTCTCACTACAGATATTTATATACACACCCATTTATAAACACCCATTTCTTAAAGGTACTTTCACATGACAACTGTAGCGGAATCAGAGAATCCCGCTGGCGTGAACAGACAGAGAATCCCGTCCACAATTCTACTTGGCCGCTTGTCAGGAGCACGAGTTTGTGAAGTGTAGCTGTCTGCTTCAGTAAAAATTTTTAGGACGTCAGTCACACTTCAGCCAGCACTAATATTGCTGCACTTTAGCATGTCCTGAAATTGTGAAAGGTGCTACAGAAATGCAAGTTATTTTTCTTTTAGATGCTCCAATTCACCTTCGCAGAACTTCTTCTGACCGTACCGACCTAACCTCTATTCAAAGCCAAAAGCCAGAAATTTACAAGAAGCAGCAACAGATCTTTAGTTAATAGCAGATGTTTACAAGTTGGCTTGTCTATTTGGAGCACAGGCAGCACTTGAACTATGGTCTCAAAAGACAAGGCTACACCTTATCACAGCAGCTAAGTTATAGCTGTGCTCCAGATGTTAGACAAATTGTGAGCGATACATGGTGGTGTTTGTGTATTTATTTATTTACAAGTTTTGTTGAATCTTTTCTGTGTTCAGGAGAGTTAATTTAATCAAACAGGGAGACAAGCACTCAAGGAAGCAAAACTGAGTGAAACCCTACCACGGTAAAATAAAATCTCGATTGTTGTCCATCCAAATATAGCAAAATCATGAGAAGTCCCATTAGTGGAATGCTTTCAAATCATGACAGCAGACTTTGAAAGATGCTAATGAGATTCCATTGATGGCAGTCACAGCAATTAGGAGCTGTCATCGTTCCCAGCTTGTTGCAGAAACATCAAGTGAAGAGATGAGTCTGTCACTTTACATATCAACTTCTAAACTCTGTAAGATGTGTAGAAGTATTTTTAAGTATCAAAAGAACAACTTGTGATGTGATGAAATTTGTAATGTGTAATATGATCTATTTTTTCTTCAGAATATGAAGGGACCTCTGAAGGTCTTTCAGACAGTCATGTGTGCCTTTTCTCAAGTGGTTCTCCAGTGGTGCGTCAGATCATCTAAAAGAAAGAAAAACTTGCATCTAAATTGAATTCGCATTTTGTAGCTTTTTGCACTATCCCAGTACCTTTCAAAGTACTTTACAACCAGTTTAAAACATTTTTTATGTACCCAATTATTTTTATTTCCAATTAAGGGACAATTTAGCGTGGCCAATCCACCTAACCTGCAAATCTTTGGGTTGTGGGGGTGAAACCCACGCAGAAACGGGGAGAGTATGCAAACTCCACATGGACAGTGACCCGGGGCCGGGATCGAACCCATGTCCTCAGCGCCGTAGGCAGCAGTGCTAGCCACTGCGCCACCGTGCTGCCCTCTTTACAACCAGCCAAGTACTTTTGAAGTATTGTCATTATTGAAGTGTAGGAAAGAAAATGGAAAGGATTAAAAAAGTATGCATGTTTAAATTGGTCTAAAATGTTCATACCCAAGTGTTGATATTGTGGGAATATTTTGTGACTATCAGCTGGCCATTATGAGGTTTAACAACATGCACATAATGTGGCAATGCTTTCTAATCTAATTTTCTCATTTCTGAGAGCTGTATCCTAACAGGCTAGTAATACAATTTGGAACTATGAAGTATATTTCTACGGTTGCAGCTCCTGTTAGACCGCTTGACGGCTCTGGAACTGCCGATGGACTCACTTTGGAGCGTTCGCGATGCTGAGGGCGTCGTAGATAGCACGTTTAGCGAGTTGGTCACACTGCAGGTGAAAGGTACCGAGGGAGATAGTAAATGGGTGACCAAAAGACAGAGCAAGAGTAGGAAGGCAGTGCAGGTGCCCTCTGCGGTCATCTCCCTGCAAAACAGATATACCGCTTTGGATACTGTTGAGGGAGATGGCTCACCAGGGGAAGGCAGCAACAGCCAGGTTCATGGCACCGTGGCTGGCTCTGCTGCGCAGCTGGGCAGGAAGAAGAATGGCAGGGCTAAAGTGATAGGGGACTCAATTGTAAGGGGAATAGACAGGTGGTTCTGCGGACGCAATCGAGACTCCAGGATGGTATGTTCCCTCCCTGGTGCAAGGGTCAAGGATGTCTCGGAGCGGCTGCAGGACATTCTGTGGGGGGAGGGTGAACAGCCAGCTATCGTGGTGCACATAGGCACCAACGATATAGGTAAAACACGGGACGAGGTCCTACAAGCTGAATTTAGGGAGCTAGGAGTTAAACTAAAAAGTAGGACCTCAAAGGTAGTAATCTCAGGATTGCTACCAGTGCCACGAGCTAGTCAGAGTAGGAATGTCAGGATAGAGAGGATGAATACGTGGCTCGAGAGATGGTGCAAGAGGGAGGGATTCAAATTCCTGGGGCATTGGAACCAGTTCTGGGGGAGGTGGGACCAGTACAAACCGGACGGTCTGCACCTGGGCAGGACTGGAACCGATGTCCTAGGGGGGGTGTTTGCTAGAACTGTTGGGGAGAGTTTAAACTAATGTGGCAGGGGGATGGGAACCGATGCAGGAAGTTGGAAGGTAGTAAAACAGGGACAGAAATAAAAGGCAGTAAGAGGGAAAGTGTAAGGCAGAGAAGCCATAGTCAAAAATCAAAAAGGGCGACAGTACAAGGTACAGTGACTGAGGGGAGCTCAGTGAATAGGACCAGGAATACTAAAAGAAATAAAACGGGAAGTGAAAACATTAATGGTAAGCGGCGCGGCAGGTTGTTACAGGAAGATGTGGGTTCGAAGACAAGGAAAATTAGGAGAAAGGTTAAGAGGAAATATAACTTGGGAGAGGTTACTGATCGATGTGTTAAGATTAAGAACAGAGGTAAAAAGGCCAACATAAGTGTACTTTACCTGAATGCTCGTAGTATTCGGAATAAGGTAAATGAGTTGATGGCGCAAATCATCGTGAATGACTATGATTTAGTGGCCATTACTGAAACATGGTTAAAGGATGGTCACGACTGGGAGTTAAATATCCGAGGGTATCAAACTTTTCGGAAGGACAGAGTGGATGGTAAGGGAGGTGGTGTAGCTCTGTTATTTAAGGATGACATCCGGGCAACAGTAAGGGATGACATCGGTGCTATGGAGGATAAGGTTGAATCCATTTGGGTGGAAATCAGGAATCGTAAGGCGAAAAAGTCACTGATAGGAGTAATCTATAGGCCACCAAATAGTAACATTATGGTGGGGCAGGCAATAAACAAAGAAATAACAGATGCATGTAGAAATGGTACAGCAGTTATCATGGGGGATTTTAATCTACATGTTGATTGGTTTAACCAGGTAGGTCAAGGCAGCCTTGAGGAGGAGTTTATAGAATGTATCCGCGATAGTTTCCTCGAACAGTATGTAATGGAACCTACGAGGGAACAAGCGGTCCTAGATCTGGTCCTGTGTAATGAGACAGGATTGATTCAGGATCTCATAGTTAGGGATCCTCTCGGAAGGAGCGATCACAATATGGTGGAATTTAAAATACAGATGGAGGGTGAGAAGGTAAAATCAAGCACTAGTGTTTTGTGCTTAAACAAAGGAGATTACAATGGGATGCGAGAAGAACTAGCTAAGGTAGACTGGGAGCAAAGACTTTATGGTGAAACAGTTGAGGAACAGTGGAGAACCTTCCAAGTGATTTTTCACAGTGCCCAGCAAAGGTTTATACCAACAAAAAGGAAGGACGGTAAAAAGAGGGAAAATCGACCGTGGATATCTAAGGAAATAAGGGAGAGTATCAAATTGAAGGAAAAAACATACAAAGTAGCAAAGATCAGTGGGAGACTAGAGGACTGGGAAATCTTTAGGGGGCAACAGAAAGCTACTAAAAAAGCTATAAAGAAGAGTAAGATAGATTATGAGAGTAAACTTGCTCAGAATATAAAAACAGATAGTAAAAGTTTCTACAAATACATAAAACAAAAAAGAGTGGCTAAGGTAAATATTGGTCCTTTAGAGGATGAGAAGGGAGATTTAATAATGGGAGATGAGGAAATGGCTGAGGAACTGAACAGGTTTTTTGGGTCGGTCTTCACAGTGGAAGACACAAATAACATGCCAGTGACTGATGGAAATGAGGCTATGACAGGTGAGGACCTTGAGAGGATTGTTATCACTAAGGAGGTAGTGATGGGCAAGCTAATGGGGCTAAAGGTAGACAAGCCTCCTGGACCTGATGGAATGCATGCCAGAGTGCTAAAAGAGATGGCTAGTGAAATTGCAAATGCACTAGTGATAATTTACCAAAATTCACTAGACTCTGGGGTGGTCCCGGCGGATTGGAAATTAGCAAACGTGACACCACTGTTTAAAAAAGGAGGTAGGCAGAAAGCGGGTAATTATAGGCCAGTGAGCTTAACTTCGGTAGTCGGGAAGATGCTGGAATCTATCATCAAGGCAGAAATAGCGAGGCATCTGGATGGAAACTGTCCAATTGGACAGACGCAGCATGGATTCATAAAGGGCAGGTCGTGCCTAACTAATTTAGTGGAATTTTTTGAGGACATTAACAGTGCGGTAGATAACGGGGAACCAATGGATGTGGTATATCTGGATTTCCAGAAAGCCTTTGACAAGGTGCCACACAAAAGGTTGTTGCATAAGATAAAGATGCATGGCATTAAGGGGAAAGTAGTAGCATGGATAGAGGATTGGTTAATTAATAGAAAGCAAAGAGTGGGGATTAATGGGTGTTTCTCTGGTTGGCAATCAGTAGCTAGTGGTGTCCCTCAGGGATCAGTGTTGGGCCCACAACTGTTCACAATTTACATAGATGATTTGGAGTTGGGGACCAAGGGCAACGTGTCCAAGTTTGCAGACGACACTAAGATAAGTGGTAAAGCAAAAAGTGCAGAGGATACTGGAAGTCTGCAGAGGGATTTGGATAGGCTAAGTGAATGGGCTAGGGTCTGGCAGATGGAATACAATGTTGACAAATGTGAGGTTATCCATTTTGGTAGGAATAACAGCAAAAGGGATTATTATTTAAATGATAAAATATTAAAACATGCTGCTGTGCAGAGAGACCTGGGTGTGCTCGTGCATGAGTCGCAAAAAGTTGGTTTTCAGGTGCAACAGGTGATTAAGAAGGCAAATGGAATTTTGTCCTTCATTGCTAGAGGGATGGAGTTTAAGACTAGGGAGGTTCTGCTGCAATTGTATAAGGTGTTAGTGAGGCCACACCTGGAGTATTGTGTTCAGTTTTGGTCTCCTTACTTGAGAAAGGACGTACTGGCACTGGAGGGTGTGCAGAGGAGATTCACTAGGTTAATCCCAGAGCTGAAGGGGTTGGATTACGAGGAGAGGTTGAGTAGACTGGGACTGTACTCGTTGGAATTTAGAAGGATGAGGGGGGATCTTATAGAAACATATAAGATTATGAAGGGAATAGATAGGATAGATGCAGGCAGGTTGTTTCCACTGGCGGGTGAAAGCAGAACTAGGGGGCATAGCCTCAAAATAAGGGGAAGTAGATTTAGGACTGAGTTTAGGACGAACCTCTTCACCCAAAGGGTTGTGAATCTATGGAATTCCTTGGCCAGTGAAGCAGTAGAGGCTCCTTCATTAAATGTTTTTACGATAAAGATAGATAGTTTTTTGAAGAATAAAGGGATTAAGGGTTATGGTGATCGGGCCGGAAAGTGGAGCTGAGTCCACAAAAGATCAGCCATGATCTCATTGAATGGTGGAGCAGGCTCGAGGGGCCAGATGGCCTACTCCTGCTCCTAGTTCTTATGTTCTTATGTTAGCTTGATTAGCTAAAACAACTGAAACCATTAGTGGCTTCCTGAGTTCACGACCATGCATGTTTGTGGTTTTGCATTATAACTGTTGCTGCATTAAAATATTTTAACTCCCTCAAGATATTATAAAGCTCTCTCTGTTCTGCCCATTAAAGTACCTCATTACCAGTATTTAAAAGGTACCTCTGCTGTGCCAGTGTGCTATTTTGTTTCCCCATAAGCTACTGTAATGATGTTTCGAAGTGAAATTGCGAGATTAGTGTCAATTTTTGTGAAATGTTGGCAGTTTTGTTGTGTGAACTAATCTCTATTGGAGCCTCTAGCCCAAGTAAGCAGAGGGAGGAGATTTTAATTTTATTAGTTTTGAGTCAGATTGGAATCCAGGTCCCATAGGTCACACAGTACCGTTGTTTCAGCCTTTTCAATGGTTGATCTAATTTTGTTTCCTTCCTAGAGTTGGACAATGTTAATATATTATTGATAAAGAAACAATATATTCTGAAATGTATTTTATTTAACATCTCCTTGTAATTAGAACTCCTTATTTCATTCATAACAAAAGTAAAAATATTGGGCGCGATTCAACCACTGTGTTGCGCCCGCTGCAGTTCTGGACGCACCGGGTAAATAGCAGGAAAGGCCAAAATCGAGATTTGTGCCGGGCACGAACCAGTTTGCAATTTACCCGACCCATTCCTGATGGTGAGTTCCGGATCTTGTACAAAAATGGTGAGCATATCATTAACCCTCATTTGCATTAATTTCAACCTCATTAGCGAGATTATGATTGGAGGGAAAGTGTTTTGCTATGCGCTGCTTTCCAAGTCTGCACAGAACTGAGAACAAAATGGAGCTGGCCTGGATTTTCGAATCTTCCAGCAACTCTCTGACAAGTTCGTTCAATCCCAAACGAGAACAGAAGATGTCCTACAATTCCAGAGACACCCATTGGCTGCTTTCCAAGTCCATCAAAATGACAACACGGGCTTTGCCACATAGCATCAAGGGGAGACCTGGACCAGTACATTGATCAGGGATGTTTTCAGTTTGACCAAAGTCTGCAATTTAAAACAAAATCTGCAATGTTGCAGGACAGGGATTTTAAAAAAAGAAACATGGAACAGACAAGGATTTAACAACTTCCCTACACCATGTGTGTGGTGGGTGACATTATCCGTGGGAGGGTGGGTGTGGGGGACTCTGAAGCTCACTTAGACATCGGGAAACCCTTTCAAAATGTTGGCCCACTCTCCGAGGAGTCAGTCTCATTGGCAAATTGAGCTCCCACTGTTGAAAAAATTTCTAAATGTGGACTAGACTGGGGAGAAACTCACTAAGTCCCAACAAATGACAGCGCAATCTAACTAAAAACAAGAGTCCATTCTGCGCTGGGAACGACCCCACTATCTGACAACATGCTGCTTTTCTTTTTGGTCTCAACGGGGAACACCCCACCGAGGCTGCACTCGGTCACATTTCCTGCACTGAAGAGCTCCGACGTTTAAAAATGGCGCCCCGATCTCTCGACCCCTGACATGGCCCGGGTACCCCTCCCCAAACACCCCAACTCACCTGTTGGGGGGGGGTCCTCAAGCCTCCCGCACTCCACCTCATATGGGCAGGGCATATCCGGGCCCGATCTCGGTGCGGGCAAAATTCCACCTGGGCACCGTGGCACTGCCAGCCTGGCACCCAGGTGGGGCTTTTCACAGTAACTTCATTGAAGCCTACTTGTGACAATAAGCGATTATTATTATTAGTGCCGGGCTGGGGTCTCCTTGGTGAGGCTGGTAGATCCTGGAGGCCAATTAGTTCTGCGTAGGCACAGTTAAGTAACTCTGCAAGTCTGGGTCCCGTCCATTGTGGGCGGGATCCAGATCGCAACATCGAGAGATCTCGTTATATCTCACGAGGTGTAATGACTGTCAGGAATCCCAGAAGAGGACTCTTGTGGCATCTACAGGCCGTGTCCCGTCCGATTCTGGCGGGATGCGGTGGTAAATATTTTGGTTGAACTCTGCCCAATGGCTCAGTCTTCCTGATTTTTGGTTGAACAAAATTTCTGCTCGTCCGCTACTGGATGTGCAATAAGCAGTCTGACCACTTCAAATCTGAAACTCTCCATCAGAAAACTGTGGAGGTCAGTTGAAAACTAAAAAAAATTTTAAAATAAAAATTTAGAGTACCCAATTCATTTTTTCCAATTAAGAATGACCAGTTCACCTACCTGTCACATCTTTTTGGGTTGAGGGGGGCGAGATCCACGCAGACACGGGGAGAATGTTTGCACAGTGATCTGGGGCAGGGATTGAACCCGAGTCCTCGGTGCCATGAGGCAGCAGTGCTATCCACTGTGCTGCCCTTTAACGCTATCAAATTAATGTCACAGCAAAAACCCGTTTGTAAAATATAATTCACGAAATACTATCTTACTTAAAATATGAGACTCTTACACATAATTTTGAAAATTTGAAATAAGAATGTAGAAATAAGACAAATTTGTTAAAGTTTTTAAATTGATAAGTACAGTTCTAAACAAATTTTCAACATAGGGCTTCTTGCCAAAGCTATATTCTCTAACTCATATCTGTTCTTTCTCCCATTCTATTCCTTCATCATATTTGTGACCTTACTCACTCATCATCCAGTCCCAGCTATCCTTTGTTGATGGTTACATTTGTCAGCTTGCTTCATATCATACAGCCTGGGGGTGGACAATCATCAGTCCTTTTTGATTGCAGCAACTGATTTATTACATCCTGATTTTCCCAATGACCTTCACTGGAGCAAAGGAAACTTTGTTATGTTCAATTTCTCAAAGACATAGGGGAGAATTTGCAGCTTGCCCTTATGTCACGTGCTGGAAGGGCATGTCAGTAAATTGCACATGCAATTTCATTTGCAAGTGAATTTAAGAAATAACCGTGTTCAGAAAATGGGTGAAGGGCGGCTAATCTGTGAACTAACATTTGATATTTATGTCCCTGGAAGACTGATAGATGAGCATTGGTAAGAGTATGCCAAAAAATGTGAAGAAATCCCGAGATAAAATTGCGCAGTCGGATTCAGCATCCTATAAAAAGGAAAAAGATCCACTCCTTTCGTAAGAAGGAGGAAGTGACGGCACAGTGGTTAGCACTGCTGCCTCATGGTGCTGAGGAGCCAGGTTCGATCCCAGCTCTGGGTTACTGTTCGTATGGCATTTGCACATTCTCCTTGTGTCTGCGTGGGTCTCACCCCTACAGCCCAAAGACGTGCAAGGTAAGCCGATTGGTCACTCTAACTTGCCCCTTAATTGGAAATTTAAAAAAAAAATGTTTTAAAGAACTTGTTACAGGAGACACATTTGGCTGACAAGCAGTACTTAAAATTGAGGCAGGAATGGGTGGGACAGGTCTTTTCTTGCCTCCTTTTGATTGAGTAGTAAAGGTGTGGCAATCCTGATCAACAAAAATGCCCCTTGAAAGTGGAGAACTATGTTCAGAATAAGGGTGGTTTTGTGAGTGCCACGAAGAATCCAGCACGAGTTTCAAGGATACAAAGAAATAACATTTATTTACAATAACATATATACACACACACAACAGCAGCAACCTCACTTACTGCTTACTCCTTCCTGCTGGTTCCAAACTGGCCAGCTTTATTTATACAGAGAGTCTGCTAATGATTTCTCCGCCCCCCTCATTGGGGAAGCTCATACTCCCACAGGATTGTGGGATTGTCATTAGTCTCCAGCCAATGGTAAGCAGGCAGGTTATAACATCCCTCCCCCCCCCACCAAAATCCAAGGAATCCACTGAAGACCCTGGCGAAGGAGGGTGTCGGACTCGTTTTGCCGCAGGCCGGACACCATTTGCATGAGGCGCTGGACCGGGCGGCGTGTAACGAGGCGGAGACCGGCGCTTCCGTGATGAATGGCGTAACGGTTGTACATCCACAACCCGTGGGCCTGAGGATTCCTCTTCTGATGCGTCCTGTGTCTCCATCTCGGAGTCAGAGTCTGCTGCCTCTGTCATCTCGGCGTCTCTATCTCCATTTGGTTCTGTAACGACCTGCGCAGGCTTTGAGTGAGGCACCAGAGGAAGATTGTGAGGACTACTTTCCATTGTCTATGGTCTCTGCGGCTGTAGAAATGAGCTCCGGGGGCGGGGAATCTTTGGAAGGGATAGTCTTCTGGACCGAACGTGGTCTACATGTTTGCGCTGGAGACGACCCTGGGCTTGCACCTGGCAAGATATCGGGCCCGTTTGGCGAAAGATTATGCCAGGGACCCACTGGGCACCACCAGCAAAATTGCGAAGGAACACTGGGTCACCGGGCACAAACTGCCAAATCGGCCGATGCCGAGAAAAACCCTGTCACTGCTGTTCTTGTGCGCGGCGTACTTTTGCGCCAATTTCCGGGAAAACCATACTAAGGCGGGTGCGAAGTCTCCGGCCCATTAGGAGTTCTGCGGGAGCTACCCCAGTCACCACATAGGGGGTGGTCCTATACGAAAACAAAAAGCGAGCCAGTCTCGTGTCCATTGACCCGGAAGACTGCTTCTTTAGGCCTCGTTTGAATGTCTGCACTGCGCGCTCCGCCAACCCATTTGAAGCCGGGTGGTAAGGGGCAGTGCGGATATGGCGTATGCCGCTCATCTTCATGAACCTCGCAAACTCCTCACTGGTGAATAGAGTTCCGTTATCCGTGACAAGCACTTCGGGGAGGCCATGTGTACTAACAGACAAATGCATCTTCTCAATTGTTGTGCAGGACGTTGTGCCTAGCATCTTAGGCACCTCTAGCCATTTAGACTGGGCGTCAATTAATAAAAGGAACATGGATCCTTGAAAAGGGCCGGCGAAATCCGCATGCAAGCGCGACCAAGGCCGCCCTGGCCATTCCCAGTGATGTAGGGGCGGCCGGTGGAAGCTTCTGATGCTCCTGACAAATGGAGCAGTTTTGGGCCACCTTCTCAATGTCGGCGTCGAGGCCTGGCCACCAAACATAACTCCGGGCCAACATTTTCATTTTGGTCACACCTGGATGCCCATTGTGCAAGTCTCTTAGTATCAGCTCCTGTCCTTTTTCCGGGACAATCACACGCGTCCCCCACAAGGGGATGTCGTCTTCCACGCTGAATTCTGACAGCTCGGAGGAAAATGCCCGCAACTCGCCTGGGAGCTGTCTATGCTGCCCACCATACAGGACTATGTGTCGAACCTTTGACAGGACTGGCTCCGTCTGGGTCCACTCACGGATCTGTGATGCCGTGACAGGCAAGGTGTCCATAAAATTTAGGGTTGCAAACACCTCACCGGTCATAGGGGTTGAGATGGGGCCGGTCGATAAAGGCAATCGGCTCAGTGTGTCGGCATTCGCTATCTGCGTTCCTGGTTTGTGCTCCAGAGAATACTCGTATGCAGTGAGCAACAAATCCCAGTGCTGGATCCGTGCGGAAGCAATGGGCGGTATTGGCTTATCCTCTCTGAAAAGTCCCAGCAGAGGCTTATGATCAGTCATGATAGTGAAGTGGTGGCCATACACGTACTGGTGGAAACGTTTCACCGCAAAGACCACTGCCAGGCCCTCCTTCTCGATCTGCACGGACTTTTTTCCCGCTGCAGTCAATGTGCGGGAGGCGAAAGCTATCGGCCGCTCGGCCCCGTTCTCCATCTTGTGGGACAGGACGGCCCCAATACCATACGAGGATGCATCACATGTGACGAGCAAAGGCTTTCCAGGATCATAGTGGGTTAGTAACCCAGACGACGACAATTGTTGTTTTACCCGCCGGAAAGCGGTTTCTTGCGGCTGACCCCAAACCCAGGTGTGATTTTTCTTTAGCAGTAGATGCAACGGGGCCAGCGTAGTTGCTAGATTGGGGAGGATCTTCCCATGATAGTTTACGAGGCCGAGAAAAGAACGAAGATGCAATGTGTCAGTCAGGGCGGGGGCCTGTTGAATCGCGCGCATCTTCTCTGCGACGGGATGCAAACCTTCGCAGTCCACCCGATAACCCAGGTAGACTACTTCCTTCGCCTGAAAGACACATTTTGTGCGACGTAAACAGACTCCAGCCTCCGAAAAGCATCTAAGGATAGCCTCCAGATTTTCCAAATGTTCCTGCTCCGATGTCCCTGTCATCTAAGTAGACAGCGACACGCGGTAAACCTCTCAAAATGCCCTCCATAACGCGTTGAAAGATAGCGCAGGCAGAGGATACGCCAAAGGGCAAATGTGTAATATTTGATAATAGCCTGATAATACCCAAAGTTTCCAAACGAGTGAGCTCCCCTTCTACCTTCTCGAGCAAGGCGTAAGGCACCGTGCGCGCCCGGAAATAGCGCGGCGTGGCTCCTAGTTCAACTTGGATACAGGCTACGGCCCCTTTTATTTTCCCCAAACCAGGCTGGAATACATCTGGGTATCGTCCGAGCACCTCAGTCAACCCTCCAGAAACTGTTTGGATGATGTGCTGCCACTGCAAGCGCAAATGGTGCAACCAGTCCCGACCCAACAGGCTGGGCCCATGGCCGCGCACCACGATAAATGGGAAACGCCCCTCCTGGCGTCCATAAACAACAGGGGTCATCGTAGTTCCTGCAATGTCCAATGGTTCCCCCGTGTAGGTGGCCAACCTGGCCTGTGTGTCGGTTAATGTAAGGGTCTGTATACCCTGCTTGATGCGGTCGAATGTTCTCTGGGCAATCACGGAGACCACTGCGCCAGTGTCCAACTCCATCTCAAGCGGGTGACCATTGACCCGTACTGTCACCTTAATGGGGCCACACGGGGAGCTGCCATACAATGCAGCTGCAGGCAGTCGTCCTCCGTCTCCACGTCCTCAGGGGTAGTCGCCACAGGTTCAGCCACATGGTCCCAGTTTCGGTCGGAACGACGACGCCTCTGGCGCCCCCAGGACCGGCCTCCGCGACGGGGTCGGTGCCTACAAGTTTGACACGGACATGGCTCCTCATCCATTCGTTCTGGAGAAGGCTCCCTTCAGGGAGGAATGTCCGACGGCCACTGGCGTCGATCCGGTCGTCGTCTCACCCAAGGTACCGCAGGAGTGCGGGGGGACGTTTTCGGACAGAAGGGGTTGCGCCCCAAGGCATGCACTTCCATTCCCTGTATCTCCTGCACTCGTCATTCTGCGCTCTCTCAGGACAATACTATTTGAATGGCCTGTTGAAAAGTCAATGTTGGCTGAGCTAACAACTTTCTCTGGGTGGCCGCATTGTTAATACCGCAAACCAAACGGTCGCGTAACATTTCTGACAATGTCTCACCATAGTCACAGTACTCCGCAATCCTGCGTAGCCTGGATAGAAAATCGGCAAGGGATTCTCCTGGGGTCCTCTCAGCGGTATTAAACCGATAACGCTGGACTATCGTGGACGGGAATGGGTCAAAATGCTGCCCCACTAAATTCACGAGTTCATCAAACGTTTTGGTGTCCGGCGCAGCTGGGTACGTAAGGCTTCTAATCACCCCAAACTTATGCGGGTCGCAGGCGGTGAGCAATATGACCACCTAGAGATCGTTTTCAGTAATATTGTTTGCCCGGAAATAGTAACGCATCCGTTGTGCATACTGGTTCCAGCTTTCCAGCGCAGCATCAAAAACATCCAAACGTCCGTACAGAGGCATGGTGTAATAGAAAACAACTTCCAACCTGTATCCAACAAAAATCCAGGGAGGTGGCTTCAGCAGTGTCGACAGCTATTCACTTTAACCCTCATCGCCAGTTTTGTGAGGGCCACGAAGAATCCAGCACAAGTTTCAAGGATACAAAGAAATAACATTTATTTACAATAACATATATACACACCACGCCGCAGCAGCAGCAACCTCACTTGCTGCTTACTCCTTCCTGCTGGTTCCAAACTGGCCAGCTTTATTTATACAGGGAGTCTGCTAATGATTTCTCCGCCCCCCTCATTGGGGAAGCTCATACTCCCACAGGATTGTGGGATTGTCATTAGTCCCCAGCCAATGGTGAGCAGGCAGGTTATAACAGGTGGCAGGTATGTGATTGTTAGGGGATTGGTACATGAGGAAATTGCCTCCATGATGAATGTGTACGGTTCTCCGAATTACTCTCTGGTGTTTATCACTAAGGCCATCCTGGACTTTGCAGAGTTGGCCCTAGCTAATTCTTTTGTGGATGGTGACTTTAATCATCATCTGACCCCCAGCTCCTGGTCATTCAAAGCCCCCACACACTGCAGGCTAGAGCATTGGCCTCGTCATGTGAGGAGGTGGGATATTTGGATGTATGGAGGACCCTGCATCCTCGGGATAGAGAGTTTATTTTCTTCTCAGCCCCCTTCAAGGTCACACTGGAATTTACTTTGTTGTGTGCCATGGACGATCCTACATTTAGTCTCCTCTTGCTCTTCATGTAGTATTGCAATCTCCGACCATGCTTCTGTCTTCTTGGAATTTTTGCTTGAGGTATTTGTTCAAGGAGCTTAACGCAGCAAGGGTGACTCTTGACTCCTTATTGACGCAGCAGGCAGAGAGAAGCTTAAAATTTGCAAGGCAGAAACTGTACGAGTTGGGGAATAAGCCGAGCAAGTACTTGGCCTACTTGATTAAGAAGGTAGACTTCAGGGCTATCCTCTCTGTGTCGTTCGGGGGGCAGGAGTGCCATGAAAATGGAGATCAATGGGCTTTAAAGAATTTCTATGCAGAGTTATGTAAGTCGGATCAATCTGGTGATGCAATGGCAGGTATGGAATGTTTTCTCTCTTCCCTTTGGCTCTCAGTGGCTTTGGAGAATGAGCGCTTGACCCTTAATGTTCCTATCTCTAAAAACGAGGTGGCTGTGGCCATTAGGGTGCATCAGCCGGGCAAAGCCTTGGGGCCGGATGGTTTTGGGTGTGAGTTTAATGAGTGTTTAAGGACCTGTTGATAGAGCCATTGATGGGTATATACTGTAACTCTTTTGAAGTAGGGCTTTTGCTGTCGACACTTCAGGAGGCAAATATCTCCCTGATTTTGAAGACAGGAAAAGATCTGGAGGAATGTGCCTCTTGCAAGCCAATTTCTCCTTTGGATTAGAAATTGTTGCTTAAGGTATTGGCGAGGCAGTTGGGTTTTTTAAGGGTAGATTCAGCAGTAATAATGTGAGGAGATTGCTGAACATGATTCAGGCCTTCCAGAAGCGAGCACTGGGTGGACTGGTAACCCCCTTGGGTGCAGAGAAAGCCTTTGATCGGGTTGGGTGGAATAATCTGGTCCACACGTCGCAGAGATTTGGGCTGGTTGAGGAACATGTTAAATGAATTCAAATGCTCTATTAAAGACCTGTGGCAGCAGTGCTTCCGAATACTTTTAGGTCTGTGAACTTTGGGCTTCAGAGAGGGACTAGACAGGGCTGCCTGCTATCCCCCTTGTTATTTGCACGGGCCATAGAGCCATGGACGGAGGCTATTAGGCGAGGCCCCCTAATATTGGGGCTGAAGTGTGGGGAGAAGCAGCACAAGATTACGCTTTATGCAGACAATGTGCTGCTATTTGTGTCAAAGCCGATAACTTGTTTCCCTCTCTTATGAACGTGGTAGATAGATTTAGTGTTTTCCCCAACTATACGATCAATTTTACACAATCGGATGCTATGCCGGTGGGTGAGCTGAGAGGTAAACCCCCTCCCCTTGCTATATTCCCCTTCAGATCGCCCCCATTGGGGTTTAAGAATTTGGGAGTCAAAATTACCCTTTTTTTCAGACAGTTTTATGGAGCCAATTTCCTTCAGTTGATTGCTTTTATTAAGTGGGACTTGGCTCGTTGGTCATCCCTGTCGATTTCATGACTGGGTTGGATTGCCTTGATTAAAATGAGTGTGTTGCCTAGATTATTATACCCCCTGCAGATGTTGCCCAGATTGCTGTCAGCTGTAGTTTTAAAGGAGATCAATGGAATGATCAACTCATTTTCTGGAGCAAGAAGGCGCCTCACCTCAAGTTTACTAAGTTGCAGCTTCCTGGGGCTAGGGGAGGTCTGGGCGTCCCGAATAGTAAGCTGTATCAATCGGCTTCTGACCTTAGGTTTACAGGGGATTGTGTTAAACAGGACCTGCCATTTCCGGTGGTGGTGATGTGCTGAACAGGCACACGAAAGGTGACTCTCCTTTGGGAACTTCGATTTAGGTCCTTTTAACCCATAAATCAGGCAACAACAAAAGAAACCCCACCATCACCTTAAACTAAAAGTCACGTCTAGTCTTTTTTTTTTCAACGCACTTTATTACAAACTTGTATCAAAGCAGGTTACAGAAGTAAACACCCCGGGAAACATACCTTCCAACAATGAACTACACAGTTTGTACAGACTTTTCTCCTTTTTCACCCCCCCCTCCCCATCACCCACCACCCTGCAACGAACAGCTCCTCAAACACGGTCACAAACATCCCCCACCTTTTCTCAAACTCCCCCGCTGAGCCCCTTAACTCATACTTTATCTTCTCTAACCGCAGGAAGTCGTACAGGTCACCCAACCAAGCTGCTACCCCCGGTGGCGATGCCGACTGCCACCCCAGCAAAATTCGTCACCGTGCAATCAGAGAGGCGAAGGCCATGACATCAGCCTTCCTCCTCTCCATGAGCTCCGGCTTCTCTGAAACCCCAAATATCACCACCAAAGGGCCCGTGTCCACCTCCTCCACTATCCTGGCTAAGACCGCGAACACTCCCGCCCAGAATCTTCCCAATTTTTTGCAACCCCAAAACATATGCGCGTGATTCGCTGGCCCCCGCCCACTCCTCTCACACTCATCTGCTACCCCTGAAAGAACCCACGCATTCTCGCCCGAGTCATATGCACCTTGTGCACCACTTCAACTCGATCAGGCTCATCCTTGCACAAGACGAGGTCCCGTTTACCCTTCGCAGTGCCTCACTCCATACTCTCCAATTGATCTCCATTCCCAACTCCGCTTCCCATGTCTCCTTGATTTTCACCACCCGCGCACCTCCCTGCTCCCCCAGCCACTTATAGCTATCCCCAATTTTTCCCTCCCCTTCCACATCCGGAAGCAGCAGTCGCTCCAGCAGGGTGTATCCCGGCAATCTAGGGAACCCCTTCCAGACCTTTCGTGCAAAGTCCCTAACCTGCAGATACCTGAATTCACTACCCGTCGGCAGCTCTACCCTCTTCCTGAGCTCCTCCAGACTGGCGGACCCTTCCTCCAAATACAAATCCCTCACCTTGACCAGTCCCACTTCCATCCACCTCCTGTATACACTATCCATCCCCCCCGGCTCAAACCCATGATTCTCGCACAGCGGAGCTAGCACCGACATCCCTTCCACCCTAAAATGCCTCCTCAGCTGATTCCATATCTTCACCATGGACTGCACCACTGGGTTCCCTGAATACCTACTCGGAGCCATTGGCAATGCTGCTGTCACCATAGCCCTCAAACTAGACCCCTTATAAGATTCCTCCTCCACCCTAACCCACTCTACCCCTTCTCCTTCCCACCACTGCCACACCTTGTCCACATTCACCGCCCAATAATAATGAAGCAAGTTTGGCAACGCCAACCCCGCCCTGCTGCCTCTGCCTCTGTAGCAGGGTGCTCCCCACCCTCGGCACCTTCCCCGCCCATACAAAGTCCGAGATGATCGTGTCCACTTTCCGAAAAAAGGCCTTTGGTATAAAGATCGGGAGAGCCTGAAAGATAAACAAGAACCTCGGCAGAATATTGTCACGCCTAGTCTTAGACACAGGTTTGATCCTGCCATAACCCCAAAGATGTACGGGTTAGGTGGATTGGCCATGCTAAATTGCCCCTTAGTGTCCAGGGATGTGAAGATTAGGTTATGGGGTTGCACGGATAGGATAGGACATGAATCGATGCAGACTCGATGGGCCAAATGGCCTCCTTCTGCACTGTTGGATTTGATGATTCTATGATTTTACCAATACAAAACATTGTTGATATGTGCACTCGCATGTGTTAGAAATATTTACTGACTGGAGTATGGAGAACAGTTAGTTCACTTTCTTTACGAACTCTCCCAATGTTCAGATCTCTGATGGAATTATGAGTGAATATTGCAGAAGGTAATGGTTGCTTTTGTGGGAATGTTTAAAGCACATGCATTGAATCATAGAATCCCTACAGTGCAGAAGGAGGCCATTCGACCCATCGAGTCTGCACTGACCCTTTGAACAACCACAATACCTAGGCCCAATCCCCCGTACTAAGGGGCAATTTAGCACGCCCAATCCACCTAACTTGCATATCTTTGGACTGTGGGAGGAAACCGGAGCATCAGGGGGAAACCCACACAGACACGGGGAGAATGAGCAAACTCGACACAGTCAGTCACCCAAAGTCGGAATCGAACCTGGGTCCCTGGCGCTGTGAGGCAGCTGTGCCACTGTGATTGATAGGAAATCGTTTCACCATCTGTTCAAGGCAGGAGATAGAAAGCCATGTCTGCTCCTGTTGAAAATAAGCATGATTGCCATAATGAATAAATGTAATTATCATTGCACAAACCAGGAACATTGTTATCTGCATGAGGATTAACGTTGGTCAGGCTTTATGCCTGCGTGACCTCCTACCCTATAATATCCATAGTGGCTTGTAGCAAGGTAATGGGTTTTTATCTGTGGTACGCCACCAATCAGTTCGGTGTGATGGTGCCTGTTGAAGGTTATCTTTGTCAACAAATAAAAGAACAGCATACATTGATGGACGTATAATTTTGCACAGAGAGGCAAAGACTGTCTAACAGTGAAATTAAGACTATCTTGGTAGCTGAATATGGAAAAGCAGCAATTCTGTGTCGTAAACTCGATCAGTGTATAAGGAAAATTAAACTCATGAGCAATTTTCTTAGTTGTAATTAAGCAGGCCTGCCTTGTCCATATTGTGTAATTGTTCAAAATAGCTTGATTGCCTTTTTTTATGCTTTAGCCCCAGAATAGTACTGGCTGCACTCAATTTAACAATGCTACTGCATGATTATTCAGACAAACTTGGTTGATACTGCCAAGCTCTTTGGATGGGCATTTCCATCAATGCAAGATAATTGACACAATCCACGTACAAAAAATGTCATTGTCAGTTGAATCCATATTTAGAGAAATTGAGATAATTGACAGTTCTCTTATTGCTGACCTCAGAAACTATTTCAAATCAAACACCATCTGCACTTCGCTCCAAGCATGGTGCATTGTGGAAAAGACACCTATCTCCCATAGAATTGCCTCCATGTATGGGAGGCACGGTGGAACAGTGGTTGTTAGCACTGCTGCCTCACAGCGCCAAGGACCCGGGTTAAATTCTGGCCTTGGGTGACTGTCTATGTGGAGTTTACACTTTCTTCCCGCGTCTGTGTGGGGTTCCCCCGGGTGTTCCGGTTTCCTCCCACTGTCCAAAGATGCGCAGGTTAGGTAGATTGGCCATGCTAAAAAAATTGCCCCTTAGTGTGCAAAGATGTGCAGGTTATGGGGATAGGGTAGGGCAGGGTGAGGGGGTGGGGCAGTGTATCTGGGTAGCATGCTCTTTTGGAGTGTTGGCAGACTCGATGGGCCGAATGGCCTCCTTCTGCACTGTAGAAATTTTATGTTGGCTGGACTTCTGCTTCATGATGGGTTGCCCTTTTGGCCGCACAAGGCAACTCTCAGTTTCCTGGTGCAACCACAGTAATCTGAAGAGCTTTGATCAGTACTGCAATTTGCACATTTTAAAATTAAACTGATGTACTCAGCACTATTTGTAACACTTATGTGTACACTAAGGGGTTAAATTACTGATTCAGCACTATTCTGGCAGTTGTGGATGAATTCTAGCTATTAGAAAATCTGTGTGTTACGGTAAGTATGCTAAGAATAGCAGAAAAAAATAATTTAATGAATATCAAGTCTGATGACAGCATCCAGATGAAGGAATCTCTGAAAAATGGTATTTGTGCCTCAAAATAAGAGTGTAGAAATTATAGTAGGCTTGCCTTGGTTTCCCAACTCTTGCCTAACATTCATTTCAGTTTTGAAATTTTCAGTTGACATACCCTCAATAGATTTTCGGAGGAAAAAGTTCCAGATTTCTGCTACCGTTTGTGTGAGGCAGTGTTACTTCACCTCTGAGTGGCCAGCTCTAATTTTAACGTTATGTTCCCTTGTTCTGGACTCCTCCACCTATAAAGAAATTTCTCTCTGTCCTCCCATGGGGATGTGGTGGCTTGGGTATTTTCACTGGACCCGACATCCAGGATATCCTGTGCCGGTTAATGAGTTGGGAGACGCTGACCGCATTGACTATAATCTAAAACTATTGTGTGGCATTATCAGGTATTGCAGTACCCGAGAGGCTGTAGACCATTGGGTAAACCTAGGAGTTTACCATTGGCTGTTTGGTATGTAGCTCCGCCCTGACAGGCGGGGTATAAGAACCAGTGCCTTCCCAGCTGCCCTCATTCTGTACCGAAGCTGCTGGGGAACAGATCTAGTCTATTAAAGCCTTCAGTTATGTTACAACCTCGTCTTTGAGTTTAATTGATCGTGCATCAATTTAATAGACTACTCTTAAGCTGAAAGAATGGATCTCCGAATCAAGCTGGAGTGTCTACAACTCAGCCCCCACGCGGAGAACTCTGCGGCGATATTTAAGCACTGGCTGGCGTGTTTTAAAGGCTACCTCGAGACGGCCGGAGGCACCCCCTCAGGAGAACAGAAACTGCATTTCCTGCACTCGAGAGTAAGCCCTGGAATCTTCACCCTCATCGAGGAGGCGGAGGACTACAATGCTGCGATCGAACTGTTAAAACAACATTATATACGCCCTGTAAACCAGGTCTACGCACGTCACCTGCTAGCAACTAGACGGCAAAGCCCCGGGGAATCGCTGGAGGTCTTCTACCGTGCGCTACTGGTGCTGGGCAGAAACTGTGGCTGCCCGCAAGTTTCGGGCAGCGAGCACACGGAACTTCTAATCCGGAATGCCATCAACAGGTTTACGCAGCTGGATGCGTACCCTCTCCCCCGCATATCCGACCTGGTGAACAGGATCGCGCAATACAAGGTCTTCGCCACGGTCGATCTCAAGTCCGCTTACCATCAGCTATCCCTCCGCACTGGTGACCGCAGGTACACTGCCTTCGAAGCAGATGGGCGGCTATACCAATTTTTAAGGGTTCCCTTTGGTGTCACTAATGGGGTCTCGGTCTTCCAACGCGAGATGGACCGAATGGTTGACCGATACGGCTTACGCGCAACGTTCCCGTATCTGGATAACGTCACCATCTGCGGCCATGACCAGCAGGACCATGACACCAACCTCCGGAAATTTCTCCAGACCGCGAAAATCCTTAACTTTTTAAAATAATATATATTTTATTCAAGATTTTTTGGCCAAACATAACAGTACGTAGTGTTTCTTTTAAACAACAATAAAGCAATATAAATAACAGTGGCCAGTTTTAAACAAATCAATAAATAATATATGAACAGAAACAAAAACCAAACTAAATGGCAACTGCCTTGTCAAAAATAAATACTCTCCAAAGATACAATCCAACAGTCCAATATACATTACCTAAAACAAGTGCCTATACATATAGAATAACATCCCTGAGAGTCCGTCCGATTCCTCCCCCCCACCCCCCCCCCGGGTTGCTGCTGTTGTTTTCTTCTTTTCCATTCCCTCTATCTTTCTGTGAGGTAGTCGACGAACGGTTGCCACCGCCTGGTGTACCCTTGAGCCGAACCCCTTAGTACGAACATAATCCGTTCTAACTTTATAAACACTGCCATGTCGTTTATCCAGGTCTCCACACCCGGGGGTTTGGCTTCCTTCCACATTAACAATATCCTGCGCCGGGCTACTAGGGACGCAAAGGCCAAAACATCAGCCTCTCTCGCCTCCTGCACTCCCGGCTCTTCTGCAACCCCAAATATAGCCAACCCCCAGCTTGGTTCGACCTGGACCCCCACCACCTTCGAAAGCACCTTTGCCACCCCCACCCAAAACCCCTGTAGTGCCGGGCATGACCAGAACATGTGAGTGTGATTCGCTGGGCTTCTCGAGCATCTCGCACACCTATCCTCTATCCCAAAAAATTTACTGATCCATGCTCCAGTCATATGTGCCCTGTGTAACACCTTAAATTGTATCAGGCTTAGCCTGGCACACAAGGACGATGAGTTTACCCTACGTAGGGCATCAGCCCACAGCCCCTCCTCAATCTCCTCCCCCAGCTCTTCTTCCCAATTCCCTTTCAGCTCATCTACCATGATCTCCCCCTCGTCCCTCATTTCCCTATATATGTCCGACACCTTACCATCCTCCACCCATGTCTCTGAGATCACTCTATCCTGCACCTCCTGCGTCGGGAGCTGCGGGAATTCCCTCACCTGTTGCCTCGCAAAAGCCCTCAGTTGCATATACCGAAATGCATTCCCTTGGGGCAACCCATATTTTTCCGTCAGCGCTCCCAGACTCGCAAACGTCCCATCGACGAACAGATCTCTCAATTGTACTACCCCTGCTCTTTGCCATGCTCCAAATCCCCCATCCATTCTCCCCGGAACAAACCTATGGTTATTTCTTATTGGGGACCGCACCGAGGCTCCCGTCTTTCCCCTATGCCGTCTCCACTGCCCCCGGATTTTCAATGTAGCCACCACCACCGGGCTTGTGGTATATTTCTTCGGTGAGAACGGCAACGGCGCCGTCACCATAGCTTGTAGGCTAGTCCCCCTGCAGGACGCCCTCTCCAATCTCTTCCACGCCGCTCCCTCCTCTTCTCCCATCCACTTACACACCATTGAAATATTGGCGGCCCAGTAGTACTCACTTAGGCTCGGTAGTGCCAGCCCCCCCCCTGTCCCTACTGCGCTGCAAAAATCCCCTCCTCACTCTCGGGGTCTTCCCGGCCCACACAAAACTCATAATACTCTTCTCGATTCTTTTGAAAAAAGCCTTCGTGACCACCACCGGGAGGCACTGAAACACAAAAAGGAATCTCGGGAGGACCACCATTTTAACTGCCTGCACCCTACCTGCCAGTGACAGGGACACCATGTCCCATCTCTTAAAGTCCTCCTCCATCTGTTCCACCAACCGCCTTACATTAAGCCTATGTAATGTACCCCAATTCTTGGCTATCTGGATCCCCAAGTACCAAAAGTCCCTTGTTACCTTCCTCAACGGTAAATCCTCTATTTCTCTGCTCTGCTCCCCGGATGCACCACAAACAACTCACTTTTCCCCATGTTCAATTTATACCCTGAAAAATCCCCAAACTCCCCAAGTATCCGCATTATCTCTGGCATCCCCTCCGCCGGGTCCGCCACATATAGCAACAAATCATCCGCATACAGAGATACCCGGTGTTCTTCTCCTCCCCTGAGTACTCCCCTTCACTTCCTGGAACCCCTCAATGCTATGGCCAGGGGCTCAATCGACAGTGCAAACAATAACAGGGACAGAGGACATCCCTGCCTCGTCCCTCTATGGAGCCGAAAATAGTCAGACCCCCGTCCATTCGTGACCACGCTCGCCATCGGGGCCCTATACAGCAACTGTACCCATCTGATATACCCATCTCCAAAGCCAAATCTCCTCAGCACCTCCCACAAATAATCCCACTCCACTCTATCAAATGCTTTCTCGGCATCCATCGCCACCACTATCTCCGCTTCCCCCTCTGGTGGGGGCATCATCATTACCCCTTGCAGCCTCCGTATATTTGTATTCAGCTGTCTCCCCTTCACAAACCCAGTTTGGTCCTCATGAACCACCCCCGGGACACAATCCTCTATCCTCGTTGCCATTACCTTGGCCAGAATCTTAGCGTCCACGTTCAGGAGGGAAATAGGCCTATAGGACCCGCATTGCAGCGGGTCTTTTTCCTTCTTTAGGAGGAGCGATATCGTTGCCTCTGACATAGTCGGGGGGAGCTGCCCCCTTTCCCTCGCCTCATTAAAGGTTCTCATCAGTAGCGGGGCCAGCAAGTCCATATATTTCCTATAGAATTCAACTGGGAATCCGTCTGGTCCCGGGGCCTTCCCCGCCTGCATGCTCCCAATCCCTTTCACTACTTCCTCCGTCTCAATCTGTGCTCCCAGTCCCGCCCTCTCCTGCTCCTCCACCTTAGGAAATTCCAGCTGATCCAGAAAGCACATCATTCTCTCCTTCCCATCCGGGGGCTGAGCTTCATATAATCTTTCATAAAATGCCTTGAACACTCCATTCACTCTCTCCGCTCCCCGCTCCATCTCTCCCTCCTCATCTCTCACCCCCCCTATCTCCCTCGCTGCTCCCCTTTTCCTCAGTTGGTGGGCCAGCAACCTGCCCGCCTTCTCCCCATATTCGTACTGTACACCCTGTGCCTTCCTCCATTGTGCCTCTGCATTACCCGTAGTCAACAAGTCAAATTCTACATGTAGCCTTCGCCTTTCCCTGTACAGTCCCTCCTCCGGTGCCTCCGCATATTGTCTGTCCACCCTCAGAAGTTCTTTCAAAAACCGCTCCCTTTCCCTACCCTCCTGCTTTCCTTTATGTGCCCTAATAGATATCAGCTCCCCTCTAACCACTGCCTTCAGCGCCTCCCAGACCACTCCCACCTGGACCTCCCCATTATCATTGAGTTCCAAGTACCTTTCAATACACCCCCTCACCCTTAAACACACCCACTCATCTGCCAATAATCCCATGTCCATTCTCCAGGGTGGACGCTGTTCTTTTTCCTCCCCTATCTCCAGGTCCACCCAATGTGGAGCGTGATCCGAAATAGCTATAGCCGTGTACTCCGTCCCCGACACCTTCGGGATCAGTGCCCTTCCCAAAACAAAAAAGTCTATCCGTGAATAAACTTTGTGGACATAGGAGAAAAACGTAAACTCTTTACTCCTAGGTCTACTAAATCTCCAGGGGTCTACTCCTCCCATCTGCTCCATAAAGTCCTTAAGCACCCTAGCTGCAGCCGGCCTCTTTCCGGTCCTGGACCTCGATCTGTCCAGCCCTGGGTCCAGCACCGTATTAAAATCTCCACTCATTACCAACTTCCCCACCTCTAGGTCCGGGATACGTCCTAACATACGCCTCATAAAGTTGGCATCATCCCAGTTCGGGGCATATACGTTCACTAAGACCACCGCCTCCCCTTGCAATTTGCCACTCACCATCACGTATCTGCCCCCACTATCCGCCACTATAGTCTTTGCCTCAAACATTACTCGCTTCCCCACTAGTATAGCCACCCCCCTGTTTTTTGCGTCTAGCCCCAAATGAAACACCTGCCCCACCCATCCTTTACGTAGTCTGACCTGGTCTTTCAGTTTCAGATGCGTCTCCTGCAGCATAACCACATCTGCCTTAAGTTTCTTTAGGTGTGCGAGTACCCGTGCCCTCTTTATTGGCCCGTTCAGCCCTCTCACATTCCACGTGATCAGCCGGGTTGGGGGGCTCTTTACCCCCCCCCCCCCCCCCCCCACCTTGTCGACTCGCCATCTCCTTTTTCAATCCAGCTCCTCACCCGGTTCCCACGTAGCCGTATCTCCCCCCAACGGCGCCCTCCCGCCCCGACCACCCCACCCCGTACCAGCTCCCCCTTCTCCCCAGCAGCAGCAACCCAGTTAACCCCACCCCCCCCCACCCCCGCCCGCTAGATCCCTCACTAGCGTAATTGCACCCCCCATGTTGCTCCCAGAAGTCAGCAAACTCTGGCCGACCTCGGCTTCCCCCCGTGACCTCGGCTCCCACTGTGCGAGGCCCCCCTCCTTCCTGCTTCCCTGTTCCCGCCATGATTACCATAGCGCGGGAACAAAGCCCGTGCTTCCCATTTGGCCCCGCCCCCAATGGCCGGCGCCCCCAGCTCCTCATCCTCCCTCCTCCATCCCCCACGACATGGGGAAGAGAGAAAAGTTACAAGGTCGCAGGATTAACAACTTGGGAAATCATCTCTTCCCCCTTTCCCCCCCCTCTTCGCCCCACATATTCGCCCCACCACTTTGTCCCAAACGTTCTTTTTCTAGCCCGCTTATTCCAGTTTCTCCTCGACAATAAATGTCCACGCCTCTTCTACCGTTTCAAAGTAGTGGTGTTTCCCTTGATGTGTGACCCACAGTCTTGCCGGCTGCAGCATTCCAAATTTAACCTTCCTTTTGTGCAGCACCGCCTTGGCCCGATTAAAGCTTGCCTTCCTTCTCGCCACCTCCGCACTCCAATCTTGATATACGCGGATCACTGCGTTCTCCCACCTACTGCTCCGAGTTTTCTGTGCCCATCTGAGGACCATCTCTCTGTCCTTATATCGGAGAAATCTCACCACTATGGCTCGAGGAATTTCTCCAGCCCTCGATCTTCGCGCCATAACTCGATAGGCTCCCTCCACCTCCAACGGGCCCGTCGGGGCCTCCGATCCCATTAACGAGTGCAGCATCATGCTCACATATGCCCCGACGTCCGCCCCTTCTGCACCTTCGGGAAGACCAAGAATCCTTAAATTCTTCCTCCTCGCATTATTCTCCAGCACCTCCAGCCTTTCCGCACACCTTTTGTGTTGTGCCTCGTGCATCTCTGTCTTCACCACCAGGCCCTGTATGTCGTCCTCATTCTCAGCAGCCTTTGCCTTCACGACCCGAAGCTCCTGCTCCTGGGTCTTTGGCTCCTCCTTTAGCCCTTCAATCGCCTGTAATATCGGGGCCAACAGCTCCTTCTTCATCTCCTTTTTAAGTTCTTCCACGCAACGCCGCAGGAACTCTTGTTGGTCAGGGCCCCGTATTAAACTGCCTCCTTCCGATGCCATCTTGCTTTGTGCTTGCCTTCCTTGCCGCTGCTCTCGAGGATCCACCGCAATCCGGCCACTTTCCTCTTCTTTTTCCATCCGTGTCCAGGGGGGATTCCCTTCTGGTTTACTGCACAGTGTTTTTAGCCGTTAAAATTGCCGTTGGGGCTCCTATCAAGAGCCCAAAAGTCCTTTCCACTGGGAGCTGCCGAAATGTGCGACTTAGCTGGTCATCGCCGCACCCGGAAGTCAAAAATCCTTAACTTAACGTATAATAAGGATAAATGCGTATTTAGCACCGACCACCTAGCCATCCTCGGCTACGTAGTGCGAAATGGAGTTATTGGCCCCCACCCTGAAAGCATGCGCCCATTTATGGAGTTCCCCCTCCCTCACTTCCCCAAGGCCCTGAAGCGCTGCCTTGGGTTTTTCAGTTATTACGCCCAGTGGGTCCCTAACTACGCAGACAAAGCCCGACCCCTAATCCAGTCCACAACCTTCCCCCTGTCGACGGAGGCCCGCCAGGCCTTCTGCCGCATCAAAGCAGACATTGCAAAGGCCACGATGCGCGCCATCGACGAGTCCCTCCCCTTCCAGGTCGAGAGCGATGCGTCCGATGTAGCTCTGGCCGCCACCCTCAACCAAGCGGGCAGACCCGTGGCCTTCTTCTTCCGTACCCTCCATGCTTCAGAAATTTGCCATTCCTCGGTCGAAAAAGAGGCGCAAGCCATAGTAGAAGCTGTGCGACATTGGCGGCATTACCTGGCCGGCAGGTGATTCACTCTCCTCACTGACCAACGGTTGGTGGCGTTCATGTTTGATAATGCACAGCGGGGCAAGATAAAGAACGACAAGATCTTACGGTGGAGGATAGAACTCTCCACCTGCAACTACAAGATCTTGTACCGTCCTGGGAAGTTAAACGAGCCTCCCGATGCCCTGTCCCGCGGCACGTGTGCCACCGCACAAGTGAACCGCCTCCGAGCCCTCCACAAGGACCTCTGCCACCCGGGGGTCACTCGTTTTTTCCATTTTGTCAAGAACTGCAACCTGCCCTACTCCATCGAGGAGGTCAGGACAGTCACCAGGAACTGCCAAATCTGCGCGGAGTTCAAACCGCACTTCTACCGGCCAGAGAGGGCGCACTTGATAAAGGCTTCCCGTCCCTTTGAACGTCTCAGCATGGACTTCAAAGGCCCCCTCCCCTCCACCGACCGCAACACGTATTTCCTGAACGTGATTGACGAGTACTCCCGGTTCCCATTCGCCATCCCCTGTCCCGACATGACCGCAAACACCGTCATTAAGGCCCTCCAGGGTATCTTTACACTGTTCGGGTTTCCCCGCGTACATACACAGTGATAGGGGGTCCTCCTTTATGAGCGACGAACTGCGTCAATTCCTGCTCAGCAAGGGCATCGCCTCAAGCAGGACGACCAGTTACAACCCCCGGGGAAACGGGCAGGTAGAGAGGGAGAACGGAACGGTCTGGAAGACCGTTCTACTGGCCCTACGACCCAAGAATCTCCCAGTCTCCCGCTGGCAAGAAGTCCTCCCGGAGGCCCTCCACGGCATCCGGTCGCTGCTCTGTACAACTACCAATCAGACACCTCATGAACATCTCCTTGTCTTCCCCAGGAAGTCCTCCTCCGGGACCTCGCTGCCAACCTGGCTAGCGACACCCGGACCCATCCTGCTTCGGAAGCACGTGCGGGCGCACAAGTCGGACCCGTTGGTCGAGAGGGTCCACCTGCTGCACGCTAAACCCCAGTACGCCTACGTGGAGTTCCCTGTCGGCCGGCAAGATACAGTCTCCCTCCGGGACCTGGCGCCCGCCGGAACCCCACGCGCACCCGAACCATTACCCCCCCCTCCACAGCACCTCACAGGGGGGTCAGTCCTCCCGCCGCTCCTGCCTAGGCCCTCCCACCCACCGACGCCCCCTACAGGTGCCCCCCTCTCGTGTCAACCATTTGCCCCACCAGCGCCGTCTAGGGGTGACTAAGCTGCCATGGAGGCCGAGGCCACGGTCCCGGAGTCGCAGACGCCCGGACCCCCACCAGAATCACCACCGAAGCTCAGACGATCCAGGAGGACGACCAGGCCACCCGACCGACTGATTGCTTCACTGTAACTGTAAATGTAAATGAACACTGACTGTATATATCTTCCACAATTGTAAATATTCTCGACAACCCTGTAAGGCGGTATCACGGTACCTCCATATCTGATCATACTATGTTAAATGCAGTTGTAACCACTGGCCACCACCCCCGCCGGACTCTTTTTTAACAGGGGGTGAATGTGGTATTATCAGGTATTGCAGTACCCGAGAGGCTGTAGACCATTGGGTAAACCTAGGAGTTTACCATTGGCTGTTTGGTATGTCGCTCCGCCCTGACATGCGGGGTATGAGAACCGGTGCCGTCCCAGCAACCCTCATTCTGTACCGAAGCTGCTGGGGAACAGATCTAGTCTATTAAAGCCTTCAGTTATGTTACAACCTCGTCTTTGAGTTTAATTGATCGTGCATCATATTGTATGATTATTTGCTGGTCTTCTCTATGTGGAATGATCATCATTCTGCATTGGGCTGGTGTTTGAGATTTTGTTGCGTCCGCTGGCTATATGTAAAATATCCTTAAGAACGAGGTCCCGAATTGTTCTGTATTTTCAAAATTTCCGTTATTGTGGGGCTAAAGAATCTGTGACTGGCTCCTGCAAGGGTACAGACAGGTCTGATATCTGAGAGGAGGATGTCATAGTGTTATTGGTGCCTCTGGTGTGACTGGAGTGGAGGGAGATATGTTCTGGTGCACTCCCAAACATGGCGCGAAAGTCTTATCCTGAATTCTCATGGACATTATGAGCAAACACCATATGGGAAGGTGTGCACCATTTTACCATGTTTTCATGACTTTATTCTCCTCTTTCTTCTCAAGTGATACATATGGAGCACCAAGTTGAGTTTAGTGATTGCACTGAGCCATCTGTATTGTGCTTCTGTCCTCTTCTGTGTCGATGTATGCTGAGACATTTTTGCTGTGTTGTACCAATCCTGTGGTTTGTTGTGTTATTTGTTAAAAGTGGATGTAAGGTTGTTTCTTCATTGTCACTGGGTTAAAATTCAGCAATTCTCTACTTGACAACCCTGTGGAGACTCCATCACAACAAGAACGGTATTGGTTCAAGGAAGGTCCATCATCAGGCAGCTCTCTTTAATTAAATTAAGGGGCAATTTAGTGTGGCCAGTCCACCTCCCCTGCACATCTTTGGGTTGTGGGGGTGAGACCCATGCAGACACGGGGAGAATGTGCAAACTCCGTATGGACAATGACGCGGGGCCGGGATCAAACCCGGGTTCTCGGTGCCGTGAGGCAGCAGTGCTAACCACTGCGCCACCAGCAACTCCCTTCTTGAGGCAACCAGGAATGAACCATGCATATGTCCTTGCCTACATCCTGACAATAACATTTTTAAGAATCAACATAATAGCCCAAAATTGAATAAGTAAAAATAGCATTCTAAAAATATTTTTGATATTAACTGAGGTATTTTGTTAATTTTATATCCATTTATCCTCTTGATTTAAATAACAGTTTTGTTCCTCACATTCATAATTACTGGTCCAGAGCACCTGCTATATTTAATATCAATGGCCCATGAAACATCACTCCATGTACAACCATAGGTCCTTTATATTATTAAGAGAGGCTGTATCTTTTTGGATTTTTTCTCCACTTGTTCATAGCGACTGAGGTTTCACTAATAAGTTGTATTTTATTGTGGTTATTTTTTTTGGTAGACAATCTCAGTAATAAGCAAGTTCGCCCACTGGCGGTGGCATTGAGGTTTGTGCCCCACTCCAGCGAGAGGATGCAAATGGGTCAAATTAATGGGCTGGGCACCATATTCTCCGAGCCTGCATGATTTCCGGCCGGGATTCACATGGACAAGATTTGGTGCAGGTATTTACAAGCATGGCCCTGATGCAGTGGACCACGCGGTGGGCAAGGGGGTAACTCTTTAAGGGAGTTGCCCCCCAAGGCCCATCGGAGGGCCACCTTGCCCACCACAATGCAATTCCTGCCTACACTTCAACAAACCCCCACCAGAAAACCCCCATTAGAGAGACCCCTCAATCACAGAGACCCCTGCCTGGATGCCCCCCATAAGAGAGATCTCTACCTGGAAGCTAGAGAACAGTTCAGACAGAGACAGTGGGAAAAAAAACACTGCTTTAAAACTCACCTGAAAAATACACCTGCTGGCTCAGGCACAGGAAGCAGCACCTGTAAATTCCTGGAAAGACAAAACCAGTCAGCTGGGATTAAACGCCACTCAGATCTTTGATCTGCCAGCCTTTCATTCATATCTATGTGAAATTAATTTTGCTAGGCTGTGATTAACAGCTTCCACACACGTTCAGCTGTCTGGATTGTTTCACCCATCTCCTTTCACGTGGATCTCAAGTTGTCAGCTGTGAAACCAACACAATGTGTATAAAAGTATAGCTATGATTGACAGCTCCTGGACAATATCAAAGGCAGTTAAGTGCTTTCACTTCCTCTTTCTTTCTGCAGAAAGCACTTAACTGTCTTTTGAGTGGGCGGCCCTTGCAATCTCCACCGTGCATAAATTTGCAAGGCAAGGGATTGTGAATCGCTTCTGAATTTGCGCTCCCAGCGCAAGCGCTGATCAGTGGCAATTCATCTCCGGCTGGAGAACGTAGTCTCCCAAACAGAGAATCGTGCTCAGTTTTAGTTTTGTTTCATATTTGTAATGGTTCATGATGAGGAGCGAGGGCAACAGTGTGGGTTCAATTCCTGTATCGGCTGAGGTTATTCATAAATGCTCCGTCTTATCAACCTTGCCGCTCGCCTGGTGTGGTGACCGTCAGGTTAAATCACCACCAGTCAGCTCTCTCTCTCAAAGAGAAGAGCAGCCTATTGTCCTCTGGGACAATGGCGACCTTCATTGCTGCAAATGCATTTGTTTGTTTATTCACAAAGAGCTTTTACAAACAGATCACTAAATTTAAGCAGGACAATAAGTTCACAATTCGATAGCTAGTCATGCAAAGCGATTATAAAATGACTTGTATTTGGAATCTCTCAGCTTTATTCCATGTTGATGTAAATCAGATTATTTCTTTCCTGTAGATGCCGTTGAAGGAGTAAGGTGGGGAATCTCACAAAGGTCACATTAATTTGAATATATCTCATATTAAATCAGTATCCACGCTCTTTTACTATCATTGTTTTTTCTTCCAGTTTACATGTTATTCCCCAAATGTTATAGAGCACGGATAACTTCTCTGAAAACTTGACCTATGCCACTTTAAACGGTACACTAGAAGATTCTTAAGAACAATACTGGTTTAGCTTTCTCCTGTTTTATGGTCTGACCTTTTGGAAGTGCTTCCTCTATTCTTGGTGTTTCCTGCTGATGATGAGTTTGCACTTCTAACAATTAACAATTCATGAAGCTGGCTAAAACTACTTTTAAAAACTCTACAACCTGCTAAAAAGGAAGTGTTGCGGAAATGACTGTCTTTTCATAAATATAATTTTGATATAATATATGGGTAATTTCAAATCCTGAATATTCTTTATTATCCCTTTGTGCAGAGCTTCATGGCTGTGCCCTGAGCTGCTAGTTAGATATTTGATCAATTTCAGCTGACAGCTTCAGAGAGAAAAATATCTATTCTTCCTTCAACTTATCTACTATTGTTTTCGATAAACTGTGAAAATATGCGACAACATAATAATGCCACGGGTAGGATTGAATGTATGCTGTTCAAAGATCTGGCATTCAATTATCCACCCTTGCAGAAATTACACAATAATTGAAAAATGCTTAATAAGCTTCAATCACGGGTGCGATCTTTCGGCCTCACCGCCTCCGACTTGGTTTGCGATGAGGCCGGTAAATCTCGCGCGCAGATCTCGCAAGGTCTCGTGATTTAGATCCCGCCCATTGTGATTGAGACCCAGATTTGCCTAGTCAAGTGGTTAGCACTGCTGCCTCATGCGTGGAGGACCGGGGTTCAATCTCGGCCTTGGGTCACGATCCATGTGGAGTTTGCACATTCTCCCCATGTCTGCATGCGTCTCTCCTCACAATCCAAATGATGTGCAGGGTAGATAGATTGGCCACACTAAATTGCCCTATAATTGGAAACAAATCTTCATCCTTTCTATTTCCTTTAGAAAAGCCCTCTCTTTATTATTTTCTTCTGCCATTGCCAGTCTAGACTTTTCCTTTTCTTCTGTCATTGCCAATACCTTCTTTCCCTTCATTTACAATTTCTTTAAAAAAAAAAATATTTTTATTAAGGTTTTTATAATAATAATAGTAACAATGACATAAACATGGTACAATAAACATTTCCACCCCCATCCAAAAGAACAGTCCGGGCCCCCCCCCCCCCTAACTTAAGGCAAACTTTATTTTCTCGAGACTGAGAAACCCAGCCATGTCGCTAACCCAGGTCTCTGCACTCGGGGGCTTTGAGTCCCTCCACATTAATAAGATCGTCTCCGGGCTACCAGGGAGGCAAAGGCCAAGACGTCGGCCTCTTTCGCTCCCTGAACCCCCGGCTCTTCAAACACTCCAAAGATCGCTACCTCCGGACTCGGCATCGCCCGTGTTTTTAGTACCGTCGACATTGCCTTAGCAAAACCCTGCCAAAACCCTCTAAGCCTCGGACATGATTTGCTGGGCTTCCCGTGCACCTCGCACAGTCCAAAGACGTGCAGGTTAGGTGGATTGGCCATGATAAATTGCCCTTAGTGACCAAAATGGTTAGGAGGGGTTATTGGGTTACGAGGATAGGGTGGAAGTGAGGTCTTAAGTGGGTCGGTGCAGACTCGATGGGCCGATTGGCCTCCTTCTGTACTGTATGTTCTATGTTACTCAGCTAGTTCCACTTTCCTGCCCTTTCATCTCGCCTGCCATATGTCAGCCCATTCCACCAGCTTAGAAGTCTCCTCAAAGTTCAGTGTTTCCAAGCTATGTGTATGTGTCATTTGCAAATTTTGATTTTGTACCCTGCGCCAAGGTCGAGAGCATGAATAGATATTGAAAAAGAAGTGGTGCTCTTCCTGACAGCTACAAAAACCGAATACCTTCTTTCAGTCCCAAAAATAAATCTTCATCTGTACTCGCTGTTTCCTTTCACTCATCCAGTTTTGATTCCATGTTGCTAATTTGCCTTTTATTCCATGGACTTCCGATTTTACATAGAATACATAGAACATACAGTGCAGAAGGATGCCATTCGGCCCATCGAGTCTGCACCGACCCACTTAAGCCCTCGCTTCCACCCTATCCCCGTAACCCAATAACCCCTCTTAACCTTTTTGGTCACTAAGGGCAATTTTTCATGGCCAATCCACCTAACCTGCACGTCTTTGGACTGTGGGAGGAAACCGGAGCACCCGGAGGAAACCCACGCACACACGGGGAGAACGTGCAGACTCTGCACAGACAGTGACCCAGCAGGGAAGCGAACATGGGACCCTGGCGCTGTGAAGCCACAGTGCTATCCACTTGTGCTACCATGCTCCCCTTTTCTAACAACTTTATTGTGTGGCACTTCAAATGCCATTTGGAAGTGCATGCAGACCACATCAACTGCATTTCCCTCATCAACATTCTCTGTCACTCATCAAAAATATAGAATCAAGTTAGTTAAACACAATTTATCTTTCCATAATTAATCAAATAAGCATGCAGACAGTGAGAAAACAGATCAAAGAAAGAATAACTTATTATAACCTCATAAAGATATTAATAAATCAATGCTAAAACTCAATTTCAGCCTGCATAAGCACATTCCTACTTAGCCGATTGCGTGAGTGAGCCTCAGTGCTCAGCCAAGCTTTCATAATGGGACCATCTAGAGAAACAAATGTGTGGCCATCTGTTTGTATTGATACAGTTGCCAGAAGATCTTTTTCTTCAAAGACTGTGGGCGGGATTCTCCATTGGCCGATGCCAAAATTGGGAAAGGCGATTGGGCGGAGAATTGGTTCCGGCACCAACAATGCGGCGGGCGCACATTCGACACCAAATTGCAATTTTCCATCACCTCAACAGTGGCGTGAATGCGTACCAAAATGGATCTACCTTTTGCATGTCATTAGCGGGCCCAACCCGGTATTCTATGTGGCCTCCGTGATTCTCCGCTTCTGATGGGCCAAGTTCCCGAAGGCGCGGTTTACTTGTGCTTTTAAAAATCGTGAAACCGTCATGGTGGCTGCTGAGGGAGAGAGAGAGGAGGAAGGACATAGAGAGGAGCGACTGCGGGCTGCCGACTTGGACACTGACCATGCTGGCTGGGGTGGGGGCAGGCCCTGCCAGGGTTGGGGGAGAGGGGGGATGGGTGAACAGGCCGAGCGGCTGTGGTGAACCCACATGGGACTGGAGCGGTGTCCAGGCTCGGACGGCCATTATGGTGACTATCTTGCTGCGCACCCACTGATCACCCATCTTGGGTCCTGGTTCTGCAGAGTGACACCGGCCGTATGGGTGCATCCACTCACGCACCCCCTTCCCCGCAATCCACCTGCGGGTCACGGCCCTGAGTTTGAAAACTCCTGTTCTCACCAGCTCACCTCAGTACTCGCACACTGTGGCCATCTCAGAACAGCTTCCAGGGTCAGTGGATCTGACTCCATCCTGGCCCTGCCTTGCCTGAATGAAACTAATGTGTGCCTGGGCCATTTATATGAATATGTGTTTGTTAAGTCAGGAAATGTACCAAATTGAGCTCACTGCCTTGTTAGTGAAAATCTGGCCTGCAATTCAAAATAAAAAATATCATAGTGGGCGGTTAAGCACTTTGAGATGTGTGGAGAACAGGTAAGATACTACATACATGTAGGCTCCTTGTTGTTTTGTTAAACTGTACTGTGTATGCAGGAATCTTCTTCATACCCATAACATTCCTTGATCCCATTATATGATATAACAACAACAGGGGGCAGCACGGTAGCCTTGTGGATAGCACAATTGCTTCACAGCTCCAGGGTCCCAGGTTCGATTCCGGCTTGGGTCACTGTCTGTGCGGAGTCTGCACGTCCTCCCCGTGTGTGCGTGGGTTTCCTCCGGGTGCTCCGGTTTCGTCCCACAGTCCAAAGATGTGTAGGTTAGGTGGATTGGCCATGATAAATTGCCCTTAGTGTCCAAAATTGCCCTTAGTGTTGGATGGGGTTTCTGGGTTATGGGGATAGGGTGGAGGTGTTGACTTTGGGTAGGGTGCTCTTTCCAAGAGCTGGTGCGGACTCGATGGGCCGAATGGCCTCCTTCTGCACTGTAAATTCTATGATATGATAAAACAAATTATATAGCACCTTTAACATAATGAAAAGTCCTAAAGTGCTTCACAGGAATGTTATAAAGCAAAATTGGACACTGAGTCATGTAGAGTGATATTCAGACAGATGGGCGAAACCTTGGTCAAAGAAATAGGTTTTAAGAGTGCCCTAAAGGAGCAGAGACAAATGGTGAAACAGAGAGGTTAAGGGAGGAATTTCAGAGCTGAGGGCCGAGGCAACTGAAAACATGGCCATACATAATGCAGCAATTACATTCAGGCTTGCTTAAGAGGCCAGAATTAAATGAGTGCAAATATCTAGAAAGATTACGGGCCTGGAGGAGATTATGGAGTCAGGAAGGGGCGAGGCCATGGAGAGATTTGAAAACACGGATGGGAATTTTAAAATTTAAGCATTATATGATCTCCTAAGCCTACTTAGCGTGATACCTGAGTGGCAGGAATGTGAGAGGTTCCAATTCATTCATTCAATTTGAGTCTGTTGGGATTGAGGCGATCCTCATCTCATGGAAGATTTATTTCTTCATTAAAGTGCAGATAAAGGGGAACTCCTTTGCTGAACACATTGTGTCCTGAAATGCGAAAGGGGGAAATGGCAGGCCCACAATTAATGGCACAGAGACACGTGAAAGCAGTCAGCAGCAGCTTTTAAGCTAAAACAAAATTATTTCATAAATTTCTGCAAATGCAGTCAATCCAGTTAAATTGCTGGCTTCAGTTTTCTCTAGTCCCCAGAAACCCTATATTTATTTTTATAGCAGCAATAAATAAGAATGGTAGCAATTAAGATGGAAATGATGGAAAATATTGTTTATGACATGGCCATATCATTAATGCTCATTTGCATGTACATAACCATGATACACTGCAGGATTACATCAAGATGCCATTAGGCGGTGCATGTGTGGCCTCTTCCTACTGTGAGACAAAGAGGTCCTGGCTGATTGAATATACTTCCTTTGAAAAGAAAATCAAGTGGCCTATGCCATCCACCCTTTACCTGTCATTGATGCCCCCTTATTCCCCCTCTCTTGCCTCTTTCTCTTACCCTATCCTCCTACCTCTTTTTGCCACCTCTCCATTGATCATCCCATCTTCCCCCTTTTCCTGTTTCCCCTTGTCTCTTTGCCCTCTCTCTACCTCTTTTCCCTTCTTCCCATGCGCTCCATGTTCTGCCATCTCTTTCCTTCCCTACCTGTGTCCAGCTTGTTACAACCTTGCTTGACATGAATTTTGCATTTGGTCTTAAATTTCTGATTGGAATATCACTGTAGATTTACTTGCATTTGACAATGAACCTGGAAGATGGAGAGCCGATCAGAAACAATGGGCTGAATGGCTTCCTTCTGCACCATAACAATTCTGTGATTCCTGCGTGAATCCAGACAATTAATCCTGCAGGCTTCACATCAGTGTGTTCAATGCCATCCTAAACCTTTTCTGGAGTCATTGTATGGAAAGTTTGGATAGGAGTGCTTATTTCCCCCACCCTACTCCAAGGGCACTGAGGCCAATAGTGACGCATCTATTGCCAACCTCAGTGAGTTCAGTTAATTCAGTGGTGACTGGAAATCAAAATGAGAACCGCCCTGTTCTGTTTGACTCACCTCCAAACTTGACTGTAATTCCCCAACCGAGCAATAGAGGTACCTGATAAAATAGTTTTATTTGGAGGAAGTAGTTATTTGCTTCAGTGAACCCATGGCACAGATGAGGACAGAATTCACTTATATTTCAAAAAATATGTTAGCATTCTCCTGCAGGCAAGATTTGGAACCATTTCCTTCAAAACCCTTTCAACTTATCTGCTCCTCAAGGAGATGCACTTTAGGTGGATAATTCTCTCAAGTGAAGATGCTAATAGCCATTATGTTATGCTGGTAACAAATAGATTGCAATGGCCTTGGCATGCTTTTACTCAGATACTAATGGTTTCATCCTCCACCCCACCCCCACGCCCTCCACAACTGCCTATTGTGGTTTGCTATTCCTTTTAGAGACAATGTCTACTTAAAGCAAGGATTGACTGAATTACCTGAGTATGCTTAATAAAGCAACATTTGATAGCCACTTAGTATGCATCCAAGTACTGTACCTTGAAAGAAATTCCAAGCACAAGAGTAAATTGGGGATGTGTGAATCAAGAATTTGCTATCCATGACTAGTGATCCTTTAATGAGTTTGAATATTGATACTTCATCTGGACTCTGGTGGTCATATTTCATAGATGTGGTAAATGAAAGACTTGTAAACCATTGTCCATAATGTTTTTAAAAATAAATTTAGAGTACCCAATAATTTTTTTCCAATTAAGGGGCAATTTAGCAAGGCCAATCCACTTACTCTCCACATCTTTGGGTTGTGGGGGTGAGACCCATGCAGACACGGGGAAAATGTACAAACACCACACGGACAGTGACCCGGGGCGGGGATCGAACCCGGGTCCTCATTGCCATGAGGCAGCAGTGCTAACCACTGTGCCACCGTGCCATCCCCGTCCATAAAGTTAAAATGTTTTGCAGACAGGGAAGGTAAGGCAAATTAGAGAACTGTCAAATCTGTATTCAGGCTAAACAGTAAGACGGGCCGATTGGCCTGGCCTAATTCTGCTCCTATATCTTGTGGTCTTATGGTTCAGGCTGCCATTTACATCACCCAGATATGACCACCAGGGATGACGAAGAGGACAACCAAGTTTTACCCTGAGGTGAGAGTCTATCGACTGCGGAGGTCATATCTCTGCATGACTGAGAACCAATGCAGAAGTAGGTTCAGGTTAACCCAGGAACCGGTCACCTATATTTGTGCCTTTGTCCAGCTAGTTCTTGAAACAGTCACTCAATGCCCTGTCAGTGGCTCTCAAGGTCACCGTTAATCTGAATTGTTATGCAGCTGGTCTTTCCCGGGCTAAGCAGTTGGCCTCTGTGGAATCTCACAGTCAGCCACACACAACTGCATCAAGACAGTCACTAATGCCCTCTTTGCTCGGGTGGGGGGAGGAACACATTCCCTTCTTGATGAATATGAAGTCTCAGACACAGACAGCCAGAATTATCAGGCTTCCCTCAGGTGCAGGGGGCTATCGACTGCACCCATGTCACCATCAGAGCACCAACTCATTCACCTGACAGCTTGTGGACAGGAAATCTTTCCACTTCCTGAATGTGCAGGTGGAGTGTGACCACAGCAAGGTGTTCATGTCCGCCTGTGCACGGTACCCTGAGAGCTGCCATGATTCAGTCACCCAGAGAAATTCACAACCGCCTCAGCTAGGGCCCTTTAAGGTGGAGGCTGCTGATCCCTTTTATGTGGTCCCAAAAAGCTTGAATGGCACTAAAACAACAGCTGTGTTGTGACTCACATTTCAGTGGAGCAGGCTATTTGCTTTCTCAATGTGCTTCAGGTGCCTTGACAGTTTAGGAGGAGTTCTACGGTATTTTCCTGCAAGGGGCTCCGTGATTGCAACGATAGGCAACATTCTGTACTGTGTGCTGCAGCACGGGAATCTACAAATAGAAATGGCAGAAGCCAGGGCCACAGCTAACATCTGAGGAGGATGATAATGAAGAAGGTGAGGAGCAAGAGGGGGAGGCCCTTGTCCAGGCCTTTGGACCTGTCAGAGTGAAGGAAGGAGAGCTGCAATGACGGATGAGCTGAGGGAAAGGAGCTTTTAGCCATAGCTGACTCTTTGCAGGAGGGTTGATTGCCCGAAGCCTGCTAATCCAGAGTAGATTCACCTTGGCTCCTGAAAGCTCACAATTAACATCAGCCTGAGCAGCTTCCACACAATAAACCTTTAACATGGAAGCCACACTATTTCAGGGAATTGCTCATCCCCAACAAGAAAAAAACCAAATGTCAAATAATTAAAGTCAGTGCAGAAACGTGGCTGGAACTATGAGAGAGATCTTCTGGCAGTTCACGCCGGCGGGATCTTCCAGTTCTGTTGACGGCGCACCCCCCCTGGAGGTTTACCAGCAGGGTGGGGTGGATTCCATTGGATATCCCAATGACAATCAAAAGCAGGCCGCCTCCCTCCACCGCGAAACATGCCACGGGGAAGCAAGAGAATCTCACCTATGACTCCTGGCCTCAACATAGTGCACAACAGATTTTGAGAGGTCCTTCACATACCTGCTAGTGGCTGTCAGTAAGCCAGTGAAATCGCCACCCTGTGCCTACTCAATGTATGCCCACCATGTTGAGAGTGCCAGTGGGATACAGGGCTTTACACCCAAAACCTGCAAATATGATCGCATGTGCTCACAGTTCTGCAGCTAATGCGCATTGTGCAAGGTGAGGCCACAACTGTGTTAGAATAACTCCTTTAATCATCTTCCACGTTATTCATCCATCAACATCCAGTTCCAGGAGTGTGCATCATCTGCAACATGCAAAGAAGCCAGAAACCTCTGTTTCCTTAGCAACCACAGCCTCTACCAAATGGAAGACAAAGACTTCCAGTGTAGTGGGGAGACCACAGGAGCATGCTTCCCTGGAGCAAACATGACATCTTAACATGCAGAGCTTCCATTTAGGTGACTGTGTAACACTCACATGTGAATGACTGCTGTTGACACAGCACTCATGCTTGAAGTGGACCGGCTAAACTTCATCTGATCATTCTGTGTGAAAATTTATCCCTAAAGAGGCCCATAACTTCCGGGTTACCCAATGTCAGATATAGGGGTATCCCAATGATGCTCTATGGGTTTATCTAGCAATTGCCCAGAAGTACTAACTTCCTTTGGACAATTACACTGGGCTGGGAACCATCTGACTGAAGGGATTTAAATCGTTAACTTCAGACGGTTCTGCCAGTTTCACCCTGATAGTTACTCAGAAAGAGTTACAGGAAGAAAATCACTTCTATTCCTACAGTAACTATTTTAAATACCCTAACATTTAGGGGAGGCAATGACGTAGTGGTATTGTCACTGGATCAGTAGACCAGAGACCCAGAGCAATGCTCTGGAGATCCAGGTTCAAATCCTGCCACTGCAGATGGTGACATTTGAATTCAATGAAAATCTGGAATTAAAAGCCTAACGATGACCTTTAAAACCACTAGGTTCACTAGTGCCCTTTAGGGAAGGAAATCTGCCATCCTTACCTGGTCTGGCCTATATGTGACTCCAGACCCACAGCAATGTGGTTGACTCTTAAGTGCGCCCTCAAGGGCAATTAGGTATGGGCAATAAATACTGGCACAGCCTGCAACACCCACGTCCCATGAACGAATGAAAAAAAACTCCACCTCACAAGGTGCACCCCTCATACGCTCCCCCCCTCCCCAACAGAATGCCACTCTACGGACATTACAGGCCTCTGCCATTGAGAGTTTTAATCTACAACAGCTGACCAAGGTGGTTTTTATTGTCGTGATTTGTATTAAAAATGTATGTCATTTTGATATGTACGAATTGATACTGTTACTGCGGTGAACTCATTTGTGATCAAGATGACACAGTGTCTTGTGCTCGAGAATGCTCCGACAAAGCGCATGTTGCCTTGGAGGAGGTGGAGGCAGCTTGCTTAGCTCACATTGAGGAACATGGCGGCCTGCCTTGTTATTCATGGACCCACTGGGTATCTTTTTCAGACTGTGAGCTCTGCATTTCTAAATGGGAGCTGTTGTCACTGGGATAGGTGAAGCCGATGTGGACACTGGTGGATGGGCTGGAGTTCGAAGAAGATGGCGGTGCTGAGATGCTCTCAAAAGCTTCACCCTTCTCACTAACCTTCACTTCCCTGGGTTGACTTTTGGGGGGAGGTCAGCGGGGCAGATGTGCAGCAGCTGTTCATTCCAGCAACCATTGTGCCACCAGTGCAACCATACAGTTAAGGGAATGCAACTCCTCATATATTCCGTGGATGTCATTGGTCTTACCCTGAGCAGATTGCTCCAGGCTACTTTAACCATAATCGTGTTGGCTTCATCATGCAATCCACCTTCATTCTCCCTCTCCTGCCAATATCCCCTTGTGCTCAGTGAACTGATAGCATCTCCTCCACCACCATGTTCCAAAGTGCCTTTAAAACAGCCTTCAGTACATTCTGTGGGTGGTTTTCCGATCCCTGACAACCAGGCACCTTGGCTATCTCCATGGCGGTCTTCTCCACATACCCAATGACCGATAGACTCGCAACCCCACCCCCAATCCGATATATTTTGGTGGAGGAAACATGGGAGACAATTATAGGCTCAATGGTACAAATTTGAGGGGAGTACAGAAGCAGAGGGACCTCGGGGTTCAAGTACATAATTTTTCAGAAGGTGGCCAGGGAAGTTGAAACAGTTGTTAAGAAGGCTTATAGTATCCTTGGGTTTATAAATACAGGCATAGAGTATAAAAGCAAGGAAGTGATACTATCCCTCTACAAATCATTGGGCAGAACACATTTAGAGTATTGAATCATAGAATTTACAGTGCAGATGGAGTCCATTCAGCCCATCAAGTCTGCACTGGCCCTTGGAAAGAGCACCCTATTTAAGCCCACACCTCCACTCTATCCCCGTAACCCCACCTAACCTTTTTTGGACACCAAGGACAATTTAGCATGGCCAATCCACTTAACCTGCACATCTTTGGACTTTGGGAGGAAACAGGAGCACTCGGAGGGAACCCATGCAGACACGGGGAGAACATGCAGACTCCGCACAGACAGTGACCCAAGCGGGACCCTGGAGTGTGAAGCAACGGTGCTAACCACTGTTCTACTGTGCCGCCCTGTTTAGTTCTGGGCACCTTATAATAATCTTTATTAGTATCACAAGTAGGCTTACATTAACACTGCAATGAAATTACTGTGAAATGCTGTGAATATTTATGGAAAGATGTTAAAGCCATGGAGAGAGTGCAGAGGAGATTTACTGTGATGATACCAGGAATGAGGAAGTTTAGATATAAGGAAAGATTGGAGAAATTGGGCTTGTTCTCCTTGGAGCAGAGAAGATTACGTGGTGACCTTAGTGAGGTGATCAAAATTCTGCACACGTTTGATATTCTGTTTCCGCTAGTGAAGCAGTAGAGGCTCCTTCATTAAATGTTTTTAAGATAAAGATAGATAGTTTTTTGAAGAATAAAGGGATGAAGGGTTATGGTGTTCGGGCCACAAAGTGGAGCTGAGTCCACAAAAGATCAGCCATGATCTCATTGAATGGTGGAGCAGGCTCGAGGGGCCAGATGGCCTACTCCTGCTCCTAGTTCTTATGTTCTTATGTATGTCAGTGACTAGGAGTCACAAATTCAAGATGGTCTGCAAGAGAGCTAAGAGTAAGATGAGGAGAAACTTCGGAGAGTTGTTGGGGTTCGGAATGCGCTGCCCTGGAGAGTGGTGGAGGTGGATTCCATCGGAGGTTTCAGAAGAAGGCTGTGTGTAGATTTGAAAGTGACGAATTTAGAGGGCTATAGGGCTGGGGAATGGGACTAGTTAGGTTGCTCTTTTGGGAGCCGGTTCAGACATGATGGGCCAAATGGCCTCCTTCTGTGCTGTAAATAACTTTAACAATAGATATAAAGAACAGAGAGAATATAGAGAAAGAATAGAAAATAGAGGGAAAGAATAGGGAGAAAATATATCGATATAATCATAGATTAGAATTCCTACAGTGCAGGAGGACACTATTCAGCCCATCGAGTCTGCACCGACCCTCTGAAAGAGCACCCTACCTAGGTCCATTCCTTCATCCTATCCCTATAATCCCACCTAACCTGTAAATTCCTGGACACTAAAGGGCAATTTAGCATAGCCAATCCACCTAATCTGCGCATCTTTGGACTGCGGGAGGAACCTCACGCAGACACGGGGAGAACGTGCAAACTCCACACAGACCGATACTCAAGGCTGGAATTGAATGCAGGTCCCTGGCGTGTGAGGCAGCAATGATAACCAGTCTGCCACTATGCCGGGAGAGAGAGAATATAAGAAAGAGAGAGAAAGCATATATATGGAGAGAGAATGGAAGAGAGAGGGAGAGTGTCCCACTACATAGCACAGTATCAATCCCCAAACTAATGCCACTGCCCCACACTCCCCATAGCACTGTATCAATTTCAAACTAATCCCACTGTCCCATTCTCCCCCCCCAATAGCTCGGTAGCAATCTCTAACTAACCCCACTGCCCCATTCACCCGCCTTAGCATTTTGGGGCAGTAGTTGCTGGTGTCTGAAAATGATTGTCTGATCCCATCGCCCAATGTTTGTGCTCTTCCCGATATTGAGTTTGAGTACTTTGCAGGTCACCTCTCAAACAATAGGTGTTCACAGTTTGATGAAAAGACCGCTTGTGGCTTGTGTGGATTCCTGCATCATCCAGGAACTTGGGAAAGCATTTCAACTCTGTTCTCTTCTGGAGATGAGTGCCGGATGAGGAGGAGGGTTACACATTATAAGGTTGACTCTTAAATGATTTCTGGAGTGGCCTAGAAAGCCACAGTGCTAATCGCTGTGTCACCCCACAGCCCACATCAAGAAGCTTGACATCATCCAGGACAAAGCAACCTGCTTGATTGGCACCCCAACCAGAAATATTCATTCCCTCCACCCCCAACACACAGTAGCAGTAGTGTGTACCATTACAAGATGCACAGCAGGAACTTACCAAAGCTCCTTAGGCAGCTCCTTCCAAACCCATGACCATTAGAAGGACAAAGGCAGCAGGGATGTGGAAGCATTGGAAAGGGTGCAAAGGAGATTTTCCAGGATGCTGCCTGGTTCTTGGATAGGTCTTATGAGGAAAGGTTGAGGGAGCTAGGGGTTTTCTCATTGGAGCGGAGGAGGATGAGAGGCGACTTAATAGAGGTTTATAAGATGATGAGGGGGATAGATAGATAGATAGACTATTTCCTCGGGTGGATGTAGCTGTTACAAGGGGGCATAACTATCAGGTTCAGGGTGGGAGATATAGGAGGGATGTCCGAGATAGGTTCTTTACTCAGAGAGTGGTTAGGGTGTGGAATGGACGGCCTGCTGTGATAGTGGAGTCGGACACATTAGGAACTTTCAAGCGGTTATTGGATAGGCATATGGAAATGAAATGAAATGAAAATCGCTTATTGTCACAACTAGGCTTCAAATGAAGGTACTGTGAAAAGCCCCTAGTCGCCACATTCCGGTGCCTGTTTGGGGAGCTGGTATGGGAATTGAATCGTGCTGTTGGCCTGCCTTGGTCTGCTTTCAAAGCCAGCGATTTAGCTCTGTGCTAAACCAGAATGACAGGGAGTGGGATAGCTTGATCTTGATTTCGGACAAGGCTCGGCACAACATCGAGGGCCGAAGGGCCTGTTCTGTGCTGTACTGTTCTACGTTCTAATCCGGGCCATCTCCCTGACATTATGGGCCCTCTTGTCCTGACATAAAGGGTAATTTGAACCAAATACTTTTTCCACAAGGGATAAATCTCTTGAAAGTGTGAGTGCATCACAATGGACATTCACATCTCTACTGTGTACACCTACAAGAGTACCTTGGATATTCAAGGCTCTATGGTATAAGGAAACGTATAAGCTAGGTCCCCTACCATAGGTGCATCATTCAGATGTGAATCTGAATCACTGGATCTCTGTGTAATTGTACCAAATTTCACCTTGCCAGAATGCAGCAAGTCCTGGAACTGCTTCCTACATTGTACCCATGTTCTCTGAAGATCACCTGTTGCACCTACAGCAGTAACTTTCCCTTGCCACGTCCTCTTGGCTACTGTGACAGGTTCTGGTGGCCACATGGATATAATATTGCGCACTGTGACTGGGCCTCTTTCACCAGGATCTGGAGGTCCTGGTCATTATGTGGGGTGCAGGCCTTCCTATTCCGGCTCCAATATCTCTTCAGTCAGACATTCTAGTAAGAGAAATGTAAAAAGAAAAGGCACACCAGGAATCCAGCTTCCAATGTGTTCATGCATATTTGTGTGCCTACATACACGAATCATGTTCTCCAACTCGTCAATGCTTAACGTTGCAGGGGTGATGGGGTTGGTGTTGTGGAAACGGTCTGGCCGAATGCAGGGTATCCCTGATTTTGTTTTTGTCAGTCCCAGATAGCATGCTGTGCTCTCAATCACTAACTAACCTGCAGCCCTGCTCCATCTGAGTCACAATGTTAAGCCATGAGATTGTTCAGCGATAAGGGTCTTCGTCAAAGGTCAATTGAATGGTTGCACTGTGAGAGGTGGGTGAAAAGAGGGTAGATAGAAGGATAAAGGTTGATGGAAAATGTGGTGTGTACCAGTCATCCCCTGAGGCATAATAGTAACGTGAGTCAGTGCAGATTATCATGAGCAGCTGATGGTGCCAAGATGCTGCCATTTCCATGGCTGTACCTCGTGAAGCTGTTCCAACGTTAAATTGGTTGAATAATCTCTTTCGTTATAAAGTAAATAGGCATCAACAATGCTTATATTGTCCATGGGAAGCGGCCTCCCCAGTAAATGCTCACGCTGGCGCCAATTAGCACTCCTTGTGAAAAACGTGAACCTGACGGAAGGACTTCTGTGGGGAGCCAAGGAGGTGAGTAGCCATCTTTGCTCACAGGCAAAGAGCCCGGGGTGCTGGGCTTGTCACCCCAGTGCTAGGCAGGGGGTGGGCGACCCTCGGCTGGGGATGGGGGACCCTTGGCTGGGGATGGGGGAACGCTCCGCAGGGGTGGGCCGCCATGGGAGGGTGGTGAGAGGCACGGGGGGGGGCAACAGTGCACAATACCACCATGCCAACTCCTGGATCGTGTGTACCCGTTACAGGGGCAACTCCTGTCCTAGCCCATCTGCCCCACCGACCATCCATAACCCCCACAAACTACTGAGGGCTATGGCCGTGCGGCTGAAGGCTATTGGGGGGGGCGTTGATGTCTACTCACTCGTGCTGCCCGGTGTAGGTCATTGACCTTTTTCCTGCACTGGAGGCTAGTCCTCCTGGTCTCACTTCCGCTGCTCACAGCCATCACCATCTCATCCTAGGCAGCACTGGCTGCCCTGTGGCTGACCCTCCTGCACCATCGGCGGAACAGGACATCCCTCCTGGCCTCCACAGTGTCTAGCAGCCTCCCCAGGTCTGCATCCCCGAATCTTGTGGCTGGTCTCCTGGGCGCCATTGTTGCAAGTTGTCTGGGGTTGGCTGAGAAAGTGCTGCTTGACCTTGTCAGCGGGGGGCTTGCGAGCACATGCCGGCGTATCAGCTGGTGAGCCTTCATTTGCAGCGAGAAGCCCGTGAGGCTGGTTAAGTGGATCAATTTACGTTGAATAGATTTGCCGGCCGAGCGCTGGGAAGCTCATGGTAGTTCCCACTTGCTACAACAGTTAGAAATCTTTCCTGAGAATCGCGCCCATTGCCTTTGCTTTATTCACAGATCTTTTCTTTAATTTTCCATTTGTGTTATCATCACACCTTTCCCTTAATGTTGCTCCGATGATTTCTTCCGATGTGTGATTATTCTGTTCTCTGCCTTTTGGAATATTTTTATGAAAGGCATTTTGCACATATACACAGAAATATTAGAAGACCAAAAATACATAGGAACGAAGAACAGAGGCCCACAACATCCCTCGATATCGAACCCACAACTTTCTCTGCCTGTTAATTTTTCCCCTTTATCTCCCACCCCCAAAACTCCTCTCTCCCCCCTCCCGCTGATACCTCAATTCGATTTGATTTGATTTATTGTCACATGTACCGAAGTACAGTGAAAAGTATTTTTCTGCGGCCAAGGGAACATACACAGTATGTACATAGTAGACAAGAAGAATAATCAACAGAGAACATTGACAAATGGTACATCGACAAATGGTGATTGGTTACAGTGCGGAACGAGGGGCCAAACAAAGCAAATACATGAGCAAGAGCAGCATAGGGCGCCGTGAATAGTGTTCTTACAGGAAACAGATCAGTCCGAGGGGGAGTCGCTGAGGAGTCTTGTAGCTGTGGGGAAGAAGCTGTTCCTATGTCTGGATGTGCAGGTCTTGAGACTTTTGTATCTTCTGCCTGATGGAAGGGCCTGGAAGAAGGCGATGCCTGGGTGGGAGGGGTCTTTGATAATGCTGTCTGCCTTCCTGAGGCAGCGGGAGGTGTATACAGAATCAATGTGAGGGTGGCAAGCTTGTGTGATACGTTGGGCTGAGTTCACCACACTCTGCAGTTTCTTGCGATCTTGCACCAAGCAGTTGCCATACCAGGCTGTGATGCAGCCGGTTAGGATGCTCTCTATCGCACATCGCACATAGACGTTTGTGAGAGTCGATGCAGACGTGACAAATTTCTTTAACTTCCGTAGGAAGTAGAGAAGTTGTTGGGCTTTCTTGGCTGTTGCATCAACGTGAGTGGGCCAGGACAGACTGTTAGTGATAGTGACCCCCAGGAACCTAAAGCTCTCGACAATCTCCACTTCGGAGCCATTGTTGCAGACGGGGCGGCGGGGGGGGGGGGGGGGGGGGGGGGCGGTGTCGTGCTACAGTTCCTGAAGTCGATGATCAGTTCCTTGGTCTTTCCGACATTTAGAGAGAGGTTGTTTTCGGTACACCATGCAACCAAGTGATTTATCTCCCTCCTGATTCGTCGTTGTTTGAAATACTGCCCATCACAGTCGTATCATCTGCAAACTTATAGATTGAGTTGGAGTTAAATCTTGCCCCACAGTCATGTGTGAATAGGGGGTACAGTAGAGGACTGAGCACACATCCTTGCGGGGCCCTGGTGTTGAGGACTATTGTGGAGGAGGTGTTGTTACCTTTCCTGACAGATTGCAGTCTGTTGGTGAGGAAGTCAAGGATCCAGCTGCACAGGGAGGGGTCAAGTCCAAGGTTGCAGAGTTTGCTTATTAGTCTTGTCGGGATAATGGTGTTGAAGGCGGAGCAGTAGTTGATGAACAGCAGTCTTACTTAGGTGTCCTAGTTGTCGAGCTGTTCGAGTGTTGATTGTAGAGGCAGGGAGATAGCATCTGCTGTGGACCGGTTGCGGTGATAGGCAAACTGCAGTGGATCGGGACTGTCTAGGAGGCTGGCAGTAATCTGTCTCATGACTAGCCGCTCACAGTATTTCATGATAACAGACATCAGGGCCACCACTACCTCTACCTCCTGCCCCTCCGAGGGCATCATAAAGACATTGAGCAGCCTGCGCACATTTGCCGACAGCTGCAGCCCCTTCACAAACCCTGTCTGGTCATCCCGTGTCGCCGCAGCACATAATCCTCTATCCGCGACGCTACTACCTTCGCATCCACATTTAGCAGCGATATCGGGCGGTATCCTTATCTTTCTTTAAAATCAGCTAAATGAATGTCTGCGACAATGTGGGGGGAGGGGGGGCGGAGCTCCCACTCACCTTGTTCTACATTTCTATTAGTAGAAGCCCCAGCTCTGCCCCAAACTTCTTATAAAACTCTGCTGGGAACCCATCCGGCCCCAGGGCTTTCCCTGCTTGCATCGATCCGAAGCCATCCATCACCTCCCTCAGCCCAATCAGGGCCCCCAACCCCTGCACTTTCTCCTCCTCCACCCTTGAGAACTCCAATCTGTCCAAGAACCACCTCATACCCTCCTCCCCAGGTGGATACTCTGACTCTTACAACCTTCTAGACGGCCTCAAACACCCCTTCTGGGTCTGACACCACCTTGCCTCTCTCATCCCTCACCCGACGGATGTCCCTTGTCATCGCCTGTTTCCTTAGTTGATGCGCCATCCTCCTACTCGCTTTTTCCCCGTACTCATACACTGCCCCTCTGGCCCTCCGCAATTGCCCTACCGCCTTACCTGTGGACACCAACCCAAACTCCATCTGGAGCCTCTGCCTCTCAATTTGTAGCCCTTTCTCTGGCGCAACCAAGTACCTCCGATCCACTCTCAAAATCTCATGCAGTAGCCTCCCTCTCCCAATGCGCCTGGATCGAGATACGTTCACCCCTGACTACCGCCTTAAGTACCTCCCACAACGTGGAGGCCGAGATCTCCCCTGTGTCTTTCTATTCCACATACCCTCGGATAGCTGCCCCCACCCTCTCGCCAACAAGCCCACATCTAACCTCCACTGCGTCCACTGGGCCTCTCCCTGAACCACCCGCAAATCCACCCAATGTGGCACGTAGTCGGAGACTGCAATTGCCGAATACTCCAAGTCGGCTACCCCCTCCAATAGCGCCTTGTCCATCACGAAAATATCAATCTGGGAGTACACCCTGTGCACATGTGAGTAAAGTGCGAGAACTCCTTCGCAGTTGGCCTCTGAAAATTCAACGAGGCAGCACCACCTCCCCCCCCCCCCAAAAAAAAAGCCCACGAACCCCCTGAACTCCCTCATCATCACCAACACCTTCAAGACCGAGGACATGACTGGTCCAATCTTGGATCCAAAACCGTGTTAAAATCGCCCCCCTTACCTGCCGGTGCATGTCCAGATCCGGGACCTTCCCTAACACCCACCCCATAAAGTCCACATTGTACCAATTTGGGGCATAAACATTCACCAAGACCAGCGGCATCCCAAACAGCTTCCCACTGACCATCACATACCTACCCCCCCGCGTTGGCCACAATACTACCCACCTCGAAGGCCACTTTCTTATTTTTTTTTTTTTTTTTTTTTTTATAAATGTTTTATTGAAATTTTTTTCCCAAACAACAATTTTTCCCCTCTTACAAAGCAAACGCAACAATAACAATACAGAAATTTTAAACAATACACAAGTAACAAAACCCCTTTATCTTTGACCTAAACTAAACCCCCCCTCCCCCCCCCCCTCCCCCTGGGTTGCTGCTGCTGGTCATCTGTCTTCCCTCTAACGTTCCCCTAGGTAGTCGAGAAATGGCTGCCACCGCCTGGTGAACCCTTGAGCCGATCCTCTCAGGGCAAACTTTATCTGCTCCAGTTTAATGAACCCCGCCATATCATTTACCCAGGCCTCCAGTCCGGGGGGTTTCGCCTCCTTCCACATGAGTAGGATCCTGCGCCGGGCTACTAGGGACGCAAAGGCCACAACGTCGGCCTCTTTCGCCTCCTGCACTCCCGACTCTTCCGCAACTCCAAATAGAGCTAACCCCCAGCCTGGTTTGACCCGGGCCCTCACCACCCGCGAAATCACTCCCGTCACTCCCTTCCAATACCCTTCCAGTGCCGGGCATGCCCAAAACATATGTGCGTGGTTTGCCGGGCTCCCGCCACACCTCCCACATTTGTCCTCCACTCCAAAGAACCTGCTCAATCTTGCTCCCGTTATGTGTGCTCTATGTAGCACCTTAAATTGAATCAGGCTAAGCCTGGCGCATGAGGAAGAGGAATTTACCCTGCTTAGGGCATCAGCCCACATACCCTCCTCTATCTCCTCCCCTAGTTCTTCTTCCCACTTTCCTTTTAGTTCGCCCACCGACTCCTCCCCCTCTTCCCTCATCTCTCGGTAAATCTCTGACACCTTGCCCTCTCCGACCCACACCCCTGAAAGCACCCTGTCCTGTATCCCCTGTGTCGGGAGCAATGGAAATTCCCTCACCTGTTGTCTAGTAAATGCCCTCACCTGCATATATCTCAAGAAATTTCCCCGGGGCAACTTATACTTTTCCTCCAATGCTCCCAAGCTCGCAAAAGTCCCATCTATAAATAAATCTCCCACCCTCCTAATTCCCAACTGGAACCAGCTCTGAAATCCTCCATCCATTCTTCCTGGGGCGAATCTATGGTTGTTCCTGATTGGGGACCCCACCAGGGCTCCCCGCACCCCTCTCTGTCGCCTCCACTGTCCCCAGATATTCAATGTTGCCGCCACCACCGGGTTCGTGGTAAACTTTTTAGGTGAGATCGGTAGCGGCGCCGTCACCAGCGCCTCTAAACTCGTCCCTTTACAGGACTTTCTCTCCAGTCTTTCCCACGCCGCTCCCTCACCCTCCATCATCCATTTACGTATCATTGCCACATTGGCGGCCCAATAGTAATCGCCCAAGTTCGGTAGTGCCAATCCTCCTCTGTCCCTACTACGCTGAAGGAACCCCCTCCTTACTCTCGGAACTTTCCCTGCCCACACGAAGCTCGTGATGCTCCTGTCTATTTTATTAAAAAAGGTCTTAGTGATTAGTATAGGGAGACATTGAAATACAAATAAGAACCTCGGGAGGACCATCATCTTAATTGCTTGCACCCTGCCTGCCAACGATAGAGGCTGCATGTCCCACCTCTTGAAGTCCTCCTCCATTTGTTCTACCAACCGTGTCAGATTAAGTCTGTGCAAGGTTCCCCAGCTCCTAGCGATCTGAATCCCCAGGTATCGGAAGTTTCTTTCCACTTTCCTTAGAGGCAAGCCTTCTATCTCTCTACTCTGGTCCCCTGGATGTATCACAAATAATTCACTCTTCCCCATGTTTAGCCTATACCCCGAGAAATCCCCGAACCCCCTCAAAATTCGCATAACCTCTATCATTCCCCCCGCTGGGTCCGACACGTATAACAATAGGTCATCCGCATATAACGAGACTCGGTGTTCTTCTCCCCCTCTAATCACCCCTCTCCATTTCCTGGAGTCTCTCAACGCCATGGCCAGAGGTTCAATTGCCAACGCGAACAACAATGGAGACAGCGGGCATCCCTGTCTTGTTCCCCTATATAGTCGGAAATACTCCGATCTATGTCGACCTGTAACTACGCTTGCCGTTGGAGCCCCATAAAGAAGTCTAACCCAGCTAATAAACCCGTTCCCAAACCCAAACCTCCTTAACACTTCCCATAAATACTCCCACTCCACCCTATCAAATGCCTTCTCTGCGTCCATTGCCGCCACTATCTCTGCCTCCCCCTCCACTGGGGGCATCATTATCACCCCTAATAGTCGTCGCACGTTAACATTCAGTTGTCTCCCTTTTACGAACCCTGTCTGGTCTTCGTGCACCACCCCCGGGACACAGTCCTCTATCCTCGATGCCAGTACCTTTGCCAACAATTTGGCGTCCACGTTCAACAATGAAATGGGTCTATAGGACCCGCACTGCAACGGATCTTTATCCCTCTTCAAAATTAACGATATCGTCGCCTCCGACATCGTCGGGGGTAGAGTCCCCCCTTTCCTGGCCTCATTGAACGTCCTCACCATCAACGGGGCCAACAAGTCCACATATTTTCTGTAATACTCCACCGGGAACCCGTCTGGTCCTGGGGCCTTCCCTGCTTGCATGCTTCCCAGTCCCTTAATAACCTCGTCCACCCCAATCGGTGCCCCCAGGCCTACCACCCCCCGCTCCTCCACTTTCGGGAACCTTAATTGGTCCAGGAACTGCCGCATCCCCTCCTCTCCCTCTGGGGGTTGAGACCTATACAGTTCCTCATAGAAGGTCTTGAACACCTCATTTATCTTTCCTGCCCTTCGCACCGTGTCTCCCCTTTCGTCTCTAATTCCTCCTATTTCCCTCGCTGCTGCCCTCTTTCGCAATTGATGAGCCAACAGGCGACTCGCCTTTTCCCCATATTCATACCTCCTCCCCTGTGCCTTCCTCCACAGTACCTCCGCCTTTCTGGTGGTCAGAAGGTCAAATTCCGTCTGGAGTCGTCTCCTCTCCCTGTACAATTCCTCCTCCGGGGTCTCTGCAAATTCCCTATCCACCCTTAAAATCTCCCCCAGTAATCTTTCCCTTTCCTTGGCCTCTGTTTTCCTTTTGTGGGCCCCAATGGAGATCAGCTCTCCTCTGACCACCGCTTTTAGTGCTTCCCATACCACTCCCACAGGGACCTCGCCGTCGTCATTGACCTCCAGGTATCTCTCAATACACCCCCGCACTCTTGCACACACTCCCTCATCCGCCATCAGTCCCACATCTAATCGCCAGAGTGTTCTCTGCTCCCTTTCCTCTCCTAATTCCAGGTCCACCCAATGTGGGGCATGATCCGAAACCGCTATGGCTGAGTACTCAGCTTCTTCCACCCTAGAGATCAACGACCTTCCCAAAACAAAAAAATCTATCCGGGAGTACACTTTATGGACATGGGAGAAGAAGGAATACTCCCTAGCCCTAGGTCTAAGAAATCGCCATGGATCCACTCCCCCCATTTGGTCCATAAACCCCTTAAGTACCTTGGCCGCTGCCGGCCTTCTTCCGGTCCTTGAGCTGGATCTATCTAGCCCCGGGTCCAGCACCGTATTAAAGTCCCCTCCTAAAATCAAGTTTCCTACCTCCAGGTCCGGTATACGCCCCAGCATCCGTCTCATAAATCCCGCATCGTCCCAGTTTGGGGCATACACGTTAACCAACACGACCTCCATTCCCTCCAGCCTGCCACTCACCATTACATATCTACCTCCGCTATCTGCTACGATGTTCTTTGCTTCAAATGCGACCTGTTTCCCCACCAAAATGGCCACCCCTCTATTCTTTGCGTCCAGTCCTGAGTGGAACACCTGTCCCACCCATCCTTTCCTTAGCCTAACTTGGTCCGCCACCTTTAGGTGCGTCTCTTGGAGCATAACCACGTCTGCCCTTAGTCCTTTCAAATGCGCGAGCACTCGGGCCCTTTTTATCGGTCCGTTCAGGCCTCTCACGTTCCACGTGATCAGCCTCACTAGGGGGCTACCTGCCCCCCTCCCGTGTCGACTAGCCATTACCTTCTCTAGGCCAGTCCCATATCCCGCCTCCACGCTCCCGCTCGCTCCCCCAGCGTCGCACACCATCCCCGCCCACCCACTCTTTAGCCATTTCCTTTTGGATTTCCGCAGCAGCAACCCAGTTGTCCCCCCCCCCCCCCCTTCTCCCTCCCTCCTCCCCTCCCTGCTAGATCTCTTTCTAGCTTGATTGCTCCCCCCATATTACTTCCGTAAGTCAGCTGACTTCAACTGACCCCGGCTACTCCTGCTCACTCCTCGACCCCCCCCATGTGGGGAACTCCCATCCGCCTTGCGCCTGTCTTCCCGCCTTATTCTTTCTGGTGCGGGAACATCCCTTTACCTGACCCGCCTCTTATGGCGCAGCTCCCTTTCCCCTCCCCCTCCCCTTCCCCATTCTCCAACTATGTCCCGTCTTTCCCCCCTCACCGGCGCCCACATTTCCCCAATGTCTCCCCCCTTCCCTGTTTACTTCTCAATTAACTTCCACCGTAACATTAACAATAACATTTCCTGCAGCATCAGTCCCTCAGTTCCGATCCAATTTCTCTTCTTTGATGAAGGTCCATGCTTCCTCCGCCGTCTCGAAATAATGGTGTCTCTCCTGATACGTGACCCATAGTCTTGCCGGCTGCAGCATCCCGAACTTCACCTTCCTTTTATGCAACACCTCTTTGGCTCGGTTGAAGCTCGCCCTCCTTCTCGCCACCTCCGCACTCCAATCCTGGTATACCCGTACCACTGCATTCTCCCATCTGCTACTCCGCACCTTTTTAGCCCATCTCAGGACCTCTTCTCTATCCTTAAGGCGGTAAAATCGCACGATTATCGCCCTGGGTGGTTCTCCCGCTTTTGGTCTTCTCGCCGGAATCCGATTTGCCCACTCCACCTCCAAGGGGCCCGTAGGGGCCTCAGCACCCATCAGTGAGCTCAGCATCGTACTTGCGTACGCTCCACAGTCCACTCCTTCCACACCCTCAGGGAGACCCAGTATCCGAAGGTTCTTCCTTCGCGCTCCATTTTCTAGGGCTTCGATCCTTTCAGTACACTTTTTATGGAGTGCCTCGTGCGTCTGTGTCTTAACCGCCAGGCCCAGGATCTCGTCCTCAATATCTGTCACCTTCTGCTCCACCACACGGAGCTCTGTCTCCTGGGTCTTTAATGTCTCCTTGAGCCCCTCAATTGCCTGTAGCAACGGGGTCAGCACCTCCCTCTCAGCAGCTCCACGCACCGTCTCACAATTTCATGCTCAGGCCCCCATGTCGCCTGCGCTTTCTCCGCCGCCATCTTGTACTTCTCTCTTTCTGACCCTTTGGTCGACGATTCCTCGCGCTGCAGCCGCCGCCGCCGGTTTTTTCCTCCTTCGTTTGGGGGGGACTCCCTTCTCACACGCCCCACACCGGGTTGCGTCGTCGAAAAATTCCCCGTTGAGGCTCTTAAAAGAGCCCGAAGGTCCGTCGGAGCTGGAGCCGCCGAAGCGTGCGGCTAGCTAGGCATCACCGCAACCGGAAGTCCCTTCAGTGGCCTTGATGAGGTCTTTTCACAGTTGTTCCCTCTGCTGCTAGAATTCACCTTTGATACAGGCCCTCAGGTCAGCTTGCAGCTTTAAGCTTGCCCTTCCCCCGCCTGCATGCTGGAAGAGGCCCTGTTTATCCTGTAGTTGCAGCCAAATCTTTCACTGTTTCTGCGTGTGTCTGGCAACCAAGAGACATACCCTTCCTGGGGGACACTGTCGGGGGAATATTGCCGCCTTCTTCCCACACCGGGAACTGTCAAACAAATGCCGTGGGGGCCCTGTAAAAGAGCCCAAAAGTCCGTTCCAAGCAGGAGCTGCCGAATATGCGACCTAGCTCTGCATAGCCGCACCCGGAAGTCGAAGGCCACTTTCTTATTGACCAGCACCACCACCCTCTTTGTCTTCATGTCTACCCCCGAGTGGAACACCTGCCCCACCCATCCCTTCCTCAGCCTCGTCTGATTCCCCCAGCTTCAGGTGTCTCCTGCAGGAAAACAACGTCTGCTTTCAAAGTCCTCAAGTGCAAAAAACACATGACTGTTTAACCAGCCTATTCAACTTTCGCACGTTACAAGCAACCAGCCTGGTTAGGGGGGGGGCTCCCTGCCCCCGTCCCCAGCTGATCAGCCATAACCATTCTTTAGCCAGCTCCACCTGGGCCGCGTCACGCACTCCTCCAGGCCTGCCCCAAGATGTCCACCGCCATGCCTCCTTAACCAACTGCGCCACATCCAAGTCAGCAGCAGCACCCCCCCCCCCCCCCCCAAACCCCCCAACAACCACCACTCCACCCATTCCCCATAACCAAAACCAAACCCTGCCAGCCCTTCTTGCAAATCATGGGTATCTTATTCTAATTATACAGGGATATACTACTAAGATTTTCCCTCACAGGCAGGAAAAATTAATACTTTTCTGAAACTTATTTTAATATTTCACAACAAATAATATCCTGAGGCAGGGCGAAAGATTGAATTAATAGTTAGCAAAATTTGGGTCTGGTTTGTATTGAGTACACCCAGTTAATGTGAAGGTGTTACCAACAATGTTAATTAATCAGTTATTTAAGTTAAAACAAATTAAAGGTTGTTTTAAATGAGTAGTCAGAATAACCATGCAACCCATCTTTCTCTTGCATGCTTCCAGCAGATGAAGCACTCTGTTGGGAAAATTCTTCCTATTATCCTAGCTTGATATGATTGGTAAGTAAATGTGAACATTTCCAATCATAGCTCAAGGCTCAGTGAACTCAGGATTTTCCATTGATAGTTGGATGGATAATCCTGTGTGGCCCATTAACCTTTGTGTCTGAATTACTGATAGGTGCTCCCAGTGAGAATGCAAATTTACAAAATATATTTTGTGTATTACTGAGCATCTTACTTTCAAAGCACATTGATGCATTGGAGAGGGTTCAGAAAAAGTAGTGAGGATGATTCCATAACTTATGACCCAAAATTATGAGTAAAGTTTTTTTCTGTTATGAAAAGGGCAAGGAATAATCTCTGGTTTGAAAATACTGAGAGAAATGGATAAATTAGATGGATTCTTAATTTGTGGTTGGAATGCAGAGTTCAGCCTGTGATTGTAAAGGTGCACCCACATTCCACAAGGTTTCTCGTTAGTGCAGAGCACAAATTGTCTTGTGCTGGTGATAAACTATAGTGAATATGTGTTTCCAAGGTCTGAATTAATTCAGGTGAACTGCAATGAGACTACATCCTCCTGGGAGATTCACTAATGTTTCCTTCAGGTGTCAGGTTAGTCCCTGCTGTGAAAGTCAGACGATATTTACACTGTGTCTACAGTACTGATGCCATGACACAGCATTTAGAGTGTGAATACAGCCTAAGATGAACAGGTCTTAAGCAGAGTTGTAGATATGTATAATAAACCCTCAAACACATACTTTATATTGGGGTTAATAATACATTCTTTGGTGCCCTATGCATAGCTACAATCCAGATGTGCATGCTCCATATTTTGGTTCATGAAGACCTGCCGCCAATGCAAAATAGTGAAGAACTTTAAAAAGGTGAGGCTGCCTGGAGCACATGGGTTCTTTCCAATTCCACTCAGTGCTTTGGCTTGTGCAGAGGACCCTGGCACAATAATGGAGTTGAGTGCAGCCCGGGACTCATTGTGGTCATACCACTATCATCAAAATGTGGAAAAACTTCTATATCTAGGTTTGGGCATGTTTAGCTGCAGCGGCGAGAAACATCTCGCCATTCAACGGTACTTTGCTGGTTTTGTTTGCCTCGGGAACTTTTTCTCCGCCGAGGCTGCATTCAGAGGAATTTCCTGCTGGCTCCCTCTCCTTCTCCCCCCCCCCCTCCCTTTCCCAGCAACCTAGGGGAGGCACCCAGAACATTCCCCCACCCACCCAAGGCCCGAACCCTGACATTACCAACCTATCACCCAGGCATAGACAGCCTGGCACCCTGGCAGTGCCCCTGCTAGCCTGGCATCCCCCCCCTCCCACCACCCACCCCTGTTCATTTGGACTCGTGAGCAAATAGTTTAAATTTGTTAGAGGACATCAGACCCAGTTAAAAGTGAAATGGGAACGTATTGCTGCTTCTTTTATGTACACCTCTGTGAATTTCTAAGCCTTTCCACCACTTTTGACCTCAAGACCTGGATTTAACACACTTTGCATTTTACCTTTTTGCAAGCCTATTCAGGCGAACTGCTTTGCAACTTGAGACAGTAAGTGACCCTGAATAATGTGAATATTTGTTTTAGAACCCCGTTTTAAGTTTTGGGGCAGCCAATTAAATGCACCTGTTTAAGCTGAATTTCCACAACTCTGATATCAAATCAGGGAGATATTGAGCAGGCTGAGCTTGAATTTCTTTCAATAAAGAAACCCTGTTAGTTTAAAACTGTACATAATTGTGGTTTGATGCACTGTAATTCTTAATTGGACCGTGTGCTTTCTAAAAACAAGAGAATCCACAGATTATACATGATTCCTACTTTTTACCTTGTGTGCTGCACGAGATCCTGTGCTTTGGACTGGGCAATTATGTTCTTTGAATCCTGAAAGAGAGGCAGTGATTGCATTAAGCAGCCCACTTGAGACACAGCAGCTGAATCATATGTTGGCTGTGCATTAATAATAATAGCAGGCACCGAGGAAAATAATCACATAGTCCTGCTATATATTGCTATATACCATGCACTCACCTGCATGGCTTTTACTGTAACATCTGCAATATTTTAGGTAAGAATTTAATTTGTTATGTATGAGATTTCTCATTTTAGTTACTGAATGAATACAAACTGCCAGTAAGCCTCCAGATCAAAAACATTGGATTTATGTGAAGATGTTTTATTTGAAAAGTAAAAAAAACATAAAAAATAAAACATTTCGTTGTGGAAACAATGGACCAGAGCTCAGCTATTCTAAGAACCTGTAAATGCTAGAAGCACCCTTGCCGTTAGAGGCAATTTTCTGGTTTTCTGACAGAATACAGCTTTGTTTGTAGCTAATTCAGATTGTCAGCAGAAACAACAGAAGGTTCTTGCATTGCCCGTACATATAAATCTGATTACTGAATGACGACTTTGGCAAGTGGTTTAATGTACGAGCTGTCTTCTTGTTTCCAATAATAATTAATAGCTAAGTCTATTGTGACCTATACCAAAAAAGAATGCATTGAATACAAAAGTGAATCCCACACCCTGTTTGAATGTATCTGATAAATAACAGAGGAGGCAGGATAAAGGGAATGCAAGAATAATGATTGGTGTGGTTGCTTATGATGTAATTTGATGGTCATGTGATATTAGGTGAGCTGTGACTGGTGGAATGGAAGCACATGTATAATGTAGAGGTACCAAGAACAGATTGCCTGCTAGACATCTTTAAGCTAGCAGTTCTGAGGACTAACAAGCTCAGTACATCTTTGGTGTCTGAGGATTCAGATCACATACAATTCGGCAGAATAAGCAGTCAAATAAGTGAGTCTGTAATTTGATATGTTATTGAATTTAATGAGTCTTTGCTTTCCTGATGATTTTATTTGCAGCTGTATGTGTTTAACATTTGAAGCCGAGACAATCTAGTAGAGTACATTTAAAAAAAAATTCTAGCTTTGATCATTGATGTTCATTACATTTCAAATCACTGCTATTTAATTATTCTACATTATTCTTTAAAAATAACAAATATATATTCAGTGCCTTTTGCTAGTGAATCTTCCATGCTTAACTGTTCTATTTGCTATTTTTGTCTTTTGCTGATGTTGAGTGGATAGGCCAAGGTGTTTGTTATTGCTGTAACATCCTTCTTTTGTTTACTGTGCTTGGGTGTGAACACTCCAACATTACTGATTCTGCCTTGTCAGTGAAAGGAACTTAGTGCAATTACATAATAATGAAAGTGCTCAGTGCTCAGTCGTTAACGTGCAGCACTCTTTCTTTGATGCTGCCCGTAAAATCTGTGTCACTTTCCCTTCATTAATCAGGGAACTGGTGGAGGTGAGAGTAACAGTTTTAACTGTCTAACCACTGGAAGACTGTGCAGTACAGGAAATTGCCCCACCCTTGCCTTTGTGCCTCCACCTTCACAGCAATATCACCAAATGACTTCAATGGTTCATTTTTACCAGTGATGAATTCATGGCATGCCTTTCAATACAGAACTAAGGAAGTTACCTCAAATAAACATGCAATGTTGTTATGCAGGAGGAACTATGAACGAATGTTGTATTATTATCAAATTTCACTTTGTAGTTTTTGATGACTGGAAGCAATGATGTCCAAAACAAGACCCAACTGTTGTGACTGTGGGGGTTCACAACATTTTACAGTTTAACTCCTTGTGTTCAGAACATCTTCAAATTTGTTACACAAAGTCAGTTTTGTGTGTATAGTGCTCCAGAGAATGGTTTGGAAAATATTTAATGCTGAATGTGACTGAAATAGTCAAAATGGCAAAGCCAGAATCAATGCAGCCAGCATGGTGTGGCCTCTGAGTCATTTTGCTGATGAAGGGCATGTATTGCTAATGGTATGGTTGGCTTATTACAGTAATTGGTGCGAGCAATCTGCTTATTCTGTGGTGTATTGTGGGTAATAATGCAGGCTGCACATTGTGTTTTAATGATTCAGTGACTATAGTTTTTGAACTGTATATTAGGCACATGAGTCAGATACAGGCGTGTCCGCTCCGAAGCACAACTTGTGGCGCTGGTTCGTAGGAAATCTTTTTAGAAAGATCGAAACGGAAAGAAAGATGTTTAATTTTTGCCATTGGTGTGAAAATGATAACACAACAGTAATAAAATGAGAATGAAGTGTGAGAGCAGTGATATTCAGCAAGTGATAGATAGTGCTAAGAGAAAACAAAAGGGTAATATAAAATATTGAGCCAACAATAGAGTGAAGTTAATCCTCGTTTAGATTGGAGGCAAGTATTAGAGTATTAAGATTGTTGTTAATTTGGAGAACTGTCATCTGTTCATACTTATTTTCTAGATGAACAATTTGTGTGAAATTGAAAATAACATTTGACATTAAAGAATTCCTGAACTTAAGAATATTTTTAGTGCAAGCTCTGTGCAACAAACACCATACCATTTATTTTACTTTACAATATGCAAAGCTATTAAAACTGAAAATATTTCCATGTCTGGTTCTGGAACATTCCTTCTATAAATGATGATTTGATGACCATTGTTGAGCTTTGCCAAAAAGAAATATAAACTGCATGGCTAAAGGACAAATCAAATGCCAACAAGTGTCATAGAATTGAGTGAGGTGAATACTAACACTGTGCTCGGTTCATAAAAGACCCAGTGTCACTAGTTGTAGTCAGAATACCGATGAATGTAGCACAGTGCATGAATTTGTCGTGTTATGTGGGGATTTCTACAGTGGTCACTGACTGTTACTGAGTCAGCCTATTCTTTGAGTACGAGGAATAGTAAACAAGCAATCAGACCTGGAGTAATGGGGTTGGGGCCTTTGCTGTTCACTGCTTGTCTGCAGTACAGTAATGCAAGGAATCCAGCAGCGATTTCAGCCCTGTCATTGGGGGGTATGGAATGCTGTCGCTGTTAGGAAAATTGTTTAAATCATCAGTCGCTTCAGTGTTTGCATTAATGTAGCATTAAGTTATAAAGAGTTACGCCTTGAAGCAGAAGGATAAATATGCTGTATTGGAGGGAGTATGCATGAATAACCCCACCCTACCAAATGCAATGTAAGTGAGCATAAATGATACTGGCTGTGATATATTTTTGTTCATGGCGAGAAGTATCTCCCCTCCAGGAGATAACTAATACCATGATGTTAATTGTTAAATCCACTGTAGTCAATCACACCATTTCTGTTTTATGAAATTTTGCAGCAGTGAGTCCAGCTTGTCAAATCTCATCTCTATGGAATACCACTTGGTTGTCCTCGTTTTAAAAATGACCCATTTTAATGCATATCAACGATAGATAAGTGGATTCAAGCTGTCCCACAATTTGTGATTTATAAATGCCCGTCCTGACACATTCTTTTTTTTTTAAATTTAGAGTACCCAATTAATTTTTTCCAATTAAGGGGCAATTTAGCATGGCCAATCTACCTAGCCTGCACGTCTTTGGGTTGTGGGGGCGAAACCCACGCAAACACGGGGAGAATGTGCAAACTCCACATGGACAGTGACCCAGAGCCGGGATCGAACCTGGGACCTTGGCGCCGTGAGGCAGCAGGGCTAACCCACTGTGCCACCGTGCTGCCCTGTCCTGACACGTTCTTAACATGAAAAAAATGAAAGGAGTAAATACAGTTTTTTTTTTTTTTTTTTTTTTGTTCAAACAACCATTTGATAAAGACACCAAAGAGAAAATGCTGGAAAATCTCAGCAGGTCTGGCAGCATCTGTAGAGAGGGAAAAGAGCTAACGTCCAGATGACCCAAGGGTGGAGAAGATCCAAGGGTGGAGAAGGGTCATCTGGACCCAAGAATTCTCTCCCTGCAGATGCTGGCAGACCTGCTGAGATTTTCCAGCATTTTCTCTTTGGTTTCAGATTCCAGCATCCGCAGTAATTTGATTTTATTTGATAAAGACATGCAAAGAAGTCGGTTTTTGAAAATCTACTCCTCCAGTTGGCTGGTTTAAGTTTGAAATCTTCAGTCAAACAACTTGCGACAAAGTCAAAATGTTTGATTGATTTGGAATTAAAATGGAGGATGTCTGCTGGCAGGTTATCTTGGTGCAAGGCATTGGGGTTGTGCTCACTCTCTGCCATAAAACTTTGAAGGATGCCAATTCTCATTGGCCTACAATGTCCTCATTGACCCACATTGCATTCAATTCAAAATTGTTGACCTTGTCAAAAAATTCCACCTAGATCTTCTCCACTCATATTTGCAAAGTCAACCAGCCAGATATTCCTCCTTGAAATTCTGTTCTTTGAAACTCCCATTGACCCCCTTTAACTATCTCATTCCTATACTTTGGAACTCGCTCCTCTAAGTTCTCTACTGCTGCAGCTTCCTCTCCATTATTAAATTTCTCCTCAAAGCAATTTCTAATAGGCGTCGAGAAGAACAAAAAGGTTTATTTCTGATGTTGTTAGGTGATGGGAAATGTCTGAATATGCCAGGGTTCTCTAATCTCAGAAACCTCCTGAGTGTACCATACGGTATCAAGTAGAATATGTAATGGACTAAGGAATATAAATCCAGAAGAATAGCTTCAGACAAGGCAGCAGGAAGGAGAGCACATATTCAGGGTTGTGAAGGGCAAGTTTAGGACAGAGGTATTACATTACAGTAAATAATCAATATTTGGAGCAGATTAGCAGGAAAGGTGGCAGAGGCCATGGACAGTGGATTCATTGAAATAACAACTGGATGCTATAATAGGAAGAAATATGAGCTGTTATTCTGGAATGATAAAATCAAATGGCCTGAAGGCCACCTTAAGATCTCACGAAAATAATGAGTGCATTATTGCCAAGTCGGGAAGATGTTATGACCTTTCCAAAATAGTGGGTGCGGCCCAGTTGTGGAGGCCCACCCCATTTCCGATAAATCCAATTTTTGCCCATGGGGTGAGGGGGTAGAGTGTGGGGTGTGATTGTTGTAGGAGGGGAAACCAAATTCACGGCCATTTGAACTCAACCAGACCTGACTTTGGTTGTTGCAAGGGCCTTCAACCGTAATGCGGGATCATGGTTTGATGTACATGCTCTTGAAGGGTAGATGAGGTCTGTACAACTTGCCATTTTCTTTTTCTCTTGGAGAGGCCTGAATCTTTGGAACTCTCTTCCTCCAAAAGGTGTTGGAAGCAGAGTCTCTATGTATTTTTAAGGCAGAGAGAGGTAGATTCTTGATAATCATGGGGTGATAGGTTATCAGGAAAAGTGGGAATGTGGAGCTGAAGTTACAATCTGATCAGCCATGAGATTGAATGGCATGGCAGGTTTGAAGGAATAGTGTGGGCAGTTCCGGCCACCACATTACAGGAAGGATGCGATTGCACTGGCAAGGGTACAACAGATCTTACCAGGATGCTGCCTGGGCTGTACGGTGAGAGCCAGGATGCTGCCTGGGTTGTAGGGTGAGAGCCAGGATGTTGCCTGGGTTGTAGGGTGAGAGCTACGAGAAGAACCCAAAGAGAAAATGCTGGAAAATCTCAGCAGGTCTGGCAGCATTTGAAGGGAGAGAAAAGAGCTAACTTTTCGAGTCTAGATGACCCTTTTTCAAAGCAAGAAGACAGAGAAAGTGGGAAATATTTATACTGTGGAGTGAGAATGAAAGATGAGTTATAGCCACAGAAACCCAGGGAATCGGGGTGCTAATAGCCACATAAACCAAGGGGAAAGAGTGCTAATGGCAGTCCCCTGAGAGAACAAAAGGTGTAAAACGGCAAATTGCAGAGAAACCAACACCAGAGGGTAAACTGTGACAGATGTAGATGTGGGGGGAGGGGAAGGGGAGAAAGGGTAAGGAGAGGAGGATAAGATGGGAGTGGTTTGGCTGTTCACACCTTATTGTCAGATAATTTTAAAAAACCTTCTGCTGGAGTGCTTTGGTTGGCAGACTTGCATTAGAAAAGGGTATGTAGCATCTGATCATGCAGTTTCAATAAAATTCCTTGTTGACAATTCCCTAAGGGCTATCATTATGTCATTTATGAATGTTTGACTGAGTTTCAAAAGCTACAATTATCTCAGTGGGTGTTCTGAGTTCACAATTTGAGTGAAAGCTATAGAGGCTATAAAATTATTGGCTGTCTTTGATGTCGGGCCTGAAAATACGTTTAAAAAAAATGTTTTATAAGAGGTTAACCACTTCCAACTTAAAAGCTTTTAATGGGTTCAATGAACAGGAATGTTTCACTATGAAGTGTGTATGAGGGATTTTAGATTTGCTTCATATCCAGATATGCTGAGGACTTAACAGCTTCTCAACAATTGGGACAAAATCCCAGAGAACCCAAACTCGCCTGCCCCCATGACCACCGAGGGTAGGTCGTGCCTCACAAACCTTATTGAGTTCTTTGAGAAGGTGACCAAACAGGTGGATGAGGGTAAAGCAGTTGATGTGTATATGGATTCAGTAAAGCGTTTGATAAGGTTCCCCACGGTAGGCTACTGCAGAAAATATGGAGGCATGGGATTCAGGGTGATTTAGCAGTTTGGATCAGAAATTGGCTAGCTGGAAGAAGACAAAGGGTGGTGGTTGATGGGAAATGTTCAGACTGGAGTCCAGTTACTAGTGGTGTACCACAAGGATCTGTTTTGGGGCCACTTTGTCATTGGGCGTAGAAGGATGGGTGAATAAATTTGCAGATGACACTAAAGTCGGTGGAGTTGTGGACAGTGCGGAAGGATGTTACAAGTTACAGAGGGACATAGATAAGCTGCAGCGCTGGGCTGAGAGGTGGCAAATGGAGTTTAATGCAGAAAAGTGTGTGGTGATTCATTCTGGAAGGAATAACAGGAAGACAGAGTACTGGGCTAATGGTAAGATTCTTGGCAGTGTGGAATAGCAGAGAGATCTCGGTGTCTATGTACATAGATCCCTGAAAGTTGCCACCCACGTTGAGAGGGTTGTTAAGAAGGCGTACGGTGTGTTAGCTTTTATTGGTAGAGGGATTGAGTTTCGGAGCCATGAGGTCATGTTGCAGCTGTACAAAACTCTGGTGCAGCTGCATTTGGAGTATTGCATGCACTTCTGGTCGCTGCATTATAGGAAGGATGTGGAAGCATTGGAAAGGGTGCAGAGGAGATTTACCAGAATGTTGCCTGGCATGGAGGGGAGATCTTATGAGGAAAGGCTGAGGGACTTGAGGCTGTTTTTGTTCGAGAGAAGAAGGTTAAAAGATTACTTAATTGAGGCATACAAGATGATCAGAGGATTGGATAGGTTGGACAGTGAGAGCCTTTTTCCTCAGATGGTGATGTATAGCACGAGGGGACATAGCTTTAAATTGAGGGGAGATAGATATAAGACAGATGTCAGAGGTAGGTTCTTTACTCAGAGAGAGTAGTAGGGGTGTGGAATGCCCTGCCTGCAACAGTAGTGGACTCCCCAACACCTAAGGGCATTCAAATGGTCATTGGATAGACATATGGACGATAAGGGAATAGTGTAGATGGGCTTTAGAGTGGTTTCACAGGTCGGTGCAACATTGAGGGCCGAAGGGCCTGTACTGCGCTGTAATGTTCTATGTGCTATGCTCCCAGGGACAGAGAACCCTGCACCCACTTTGCAGAGTAAAAATCACAAAGTTTGGGGTGCTTTTTCCCTGAGGTGGTTCTGACAAGTTGGGAAATTTCCAGACACAAACTGTCCACCTCTGTAGCCAGAATCCTGCCCGAAATATTTTTCTGGAACTAGTTTTTTGAACTTGTGTTTCGAGCACTGAACCTTGAACCTCTCCTGCAAATCAGGAAACCATGGGTGTGCTGGCCTAAATAATAATCTTTATTGTCACAAGTAGGCTTACATTAACACTGCAATGAAGTTACTGTGAAAAGCCCCTAGTTGGTACATTCCGACGCCTGTTCAGGTACACCGAGGGAGAATTCAGAATGTCCATATTACCTAACAGCACGTCTTTTTTGGGACTTGTGGGAGGAAACCGGAGCACCCGGAGAAACCCACGCAGACACTGGGAGAACATGCAGACTCCGCACAGACAGTAAGTACGTGATAGGTGAAATTATCTTGCCAATACACAGGTTTACAAAATGAGCATTGCTGAAAAAGAGACATATCGAAGCTTTGCGTCTTGTGCTCATTCGGACAGTTCTCAAGAATATCAATATAAGGGGAAAACAACAATCAATACTGTGTGAAAGTGTTGATAGGTAGAGATGGAGTATGTCCAGTTGATGGTGACTGACTATTAACTGCCAAACATTGTTTGAAATTTAAGCTAGGCGGCTTGACCCTTATTGGTCAAGACATTTCCCTGAGGAATGAGTCAGCAAATGGCTGTCCCTTATGTGTTTAGCTCAAAACAGACACATGTTCTTTCTGTCTGAAAAGAACAGGGCCCTGTGCATTAATATATGTAGCTTCCAGTGTGCAAGTGCCACACTACGAACCTGACTGATAGTCGTAGATTGGCTGTCAGAGTAACTCTTCGCACATGTATGATCCATGATCCTGGGTCTTTGGGGATGTTCCAGCAGCAGCCACGGTCTCCTCTGTGGTGCATCTGAGTGCAAGAGTTGTCAGCTTCTGATTGGTTGGAAGATCTTAGTGCGTGGTATCCACATGCGGAAGGAAGGCCAATTGCTATCCTCGTAACTGCCTGATGGGGCGGGCCTTCCTCCTAAAAGTCAGTGTCGGTGTCTCATTGCTTTTTCAGGCAGCAGCAAGAGCCTCTCCATCGTGTTGAAACTCCCAGAGATGCTCCTGCTACTGAATACAGCATGTTACCCTTTTCATGGGAACAGGAGTGGAGTTGGGCAGGGGTTCGCACATGCACAATTTAAAGAGACAGCTGGCCATTTAAGTCACCAGCTGTCAAAACTGAAATAAGCCGGAGTGTCCGGATTAGACCAGGAAAGAGGAGGTCTGAATTTGGTGGGTTCATTTGGATAGTCAGGGTCCCCTTTTCATGAGATACAGTTCTGGAACACCTTTCTATGGGCAGTGAGGAACCCTTTAGGATTGTGAAAAATGAACATGATTGATTGTAAAAAGTGCATAAACTCATTGGAAATGTCAAAGCTGTCAAGGAACTGTTAAAGGATTAGTGTAAGGGCAAAGGGTGATGGCTGGGCATTGTTTGGCACTAAGTTGGCATAGGACTATAAAGGGCCATGAGGATGTGGGTAGCAAAGGTCATATGAGATGTCATGGAGGGTGGGTAGAGGAGTATGGATTGGCAGAGGGGGTATGAGGGGTCATGGGAGGGTTGGTGGTGACATCTGGATTGGCAGCAGTGGAATGAAGGTTCAGTGGGGGCATGAGGTGGTATATGCTGAAATGCAGAGTGTGTGGGGGTTCGGGAGGTTTGGGTTGAGGGCTGGAGAGGTGTTTTTTTAAAAAGATATTTAATTCCATACAGTACTGGAGTACAGAGGCAGACCTTCACCCAGTCTGCATCCTGCAGCCTCCGCACTTATTCTGGGGCCAGGTGGGCCTGATTCCACTCCAGCACCACCCCCCCATGCCAAACGAAAATCCAACATATGGGCGGCTGTTTTTTTAAGGTCGGACTGGATGGGTATTCATCCCTCTCTACGCAATTGATGCAAGAACAAAACTTTGGGTCACAGTCTTCAGACATTGGGCAGAGAGTACTACTGAGCCAAGCTGGACACTTGAACCCAAATTTTAACTGTGCACACTTGGGATGGATGGAGTGCGTGTGTGTGTGGGGGGGGGGGGGGGGGGGGGTCCGAGGGGGGTGGTGGTGGTGGTGGGGGGGGGGGGGGTGGCAGGAGCAGAGTTAAATAGCGATTGAGTCAATCTACCTCTTAACAAGAACGAACCTGAATACACTGCACTCGCTCTCTCATCTAAGTAATTGATATAGATTGTAAATAGCCAAGGGCCAAGCACAGATCCTTGTGGCACCCCATATAGCCTGTAATACCCCCAAATATCCTGTTTATTCCTAGTCTCTGTTTTCTGTCCATCGACCAACTCTAATTTATGTTTATCCCCAATTAAAATAACCTCTTATTTTCTTTCGAAAAACCAAATAGACTACATCCACTGCTGACCCTTATCTGCCCTGCTAGTTACAACCGAAAAAAACCCTAACAGATCCATAAAACACAATTTTCCTTTCGTAGCTCATTGTTAACTCTGTTTAATCATCATGTTATGCCCATAATAATAAATTTTAGTTTTTAAAATGGTAATAAATGACCTAACGAACTGTATGTGGCAGAGAATTTAAATATTTTGCAGCATGTAAATAAACGAATGAAAAATGCATAAGGGATTTTGCTGTACAGCAGAAAAAGTGGGGGCAGAACACTGAATAATAAAGAGCTTTGTTTCCTGTGGAAATTATTCTATTGGGATTACTGGCAATTCTACACTCCCCAATGACAATAGTTCATTCCAATGATACAACGACCACGATATATGTGCACCTGTGACTTCCACTTAATGGCCTGCTCTATTTGAAATATCTTGAGACATTCATAAATCTTACAGACAATGGTTGCAGAGTAAACAAGCAAATAGGTCCAATGATGGTTTATTTCCAATAGTCTTTCAGACATGAGAATGACATCCCAACATACTTTATAAAATCAGCTCAGATTAACTAGTGTTCAAACATCAAACATTTTCAATATTGATGTAATCTGAATAAATAGCCTTTCTCCAATATTTTCTGATTAAAATGGTGGGGACAGTAGTGCAGATTAGGCAGGCAGTAAATGGAGCGATTGCACCACCTGCCTGATGATACCATTGAGAGGCCCAACCATTCAGTAGCACAGTGGTTAGCAATGTTGCTTCACAGCACCCAGGTTCGATTCCTGGCTTGGGTCACTGTCTGTGTGGAGTCTGCACGTTCTCCCCGTGCCTGCGTGGGTTTCCTCTGGGTGCTCCGGTTTCCTCCCACAAATCCTGAACGATGTGCTGTTAGGTAATTTGGACATTCTGAATTCTCCCTCCGTGTACCCGGACAGGAGCCGCAATGTGGCAACTAGGGGCTTTTCACAGTAACTTCATTACAGTGTTAATGTAAGCCTATTTGTGACAGTAAAGATTATTATTATTTTCTGATAGGGCATAATTTTGATGGGTTAACTGCCAGTGCCCAATCAACATTAATGAGGAGCTTGTCAATTAAATTAAAATGAGGGGTGGGAGAAAAAGAAGTAGCTTCTTTTTGGGGTTGGGTGGGAGAGGCAATTCGAGACCAGGATCATGGGGGTGTCGCCAAAGCGACTGACCATGTAAAGGGGAGCATGTGTTCCTAGGTTGGATAAATGGGGAATAGAGATGATGCTAAACCTATGCAAATCATTGACGAGGCCATCACTCGAATATTGTGCACCATTTTTAAAGTCTTACTGAAGAAATGATATCAAGGCCATGCAAAGGATGCAAAACAGATTCACTAAAATAGTACCAGTGATAATCTTCAGTTAGAAGGAGAGAATGAACATTTGCCTGGGCTAAATCGCTGGCTTTTAAAGCAGACCAAGGCTGGTCAGCAGCACGGTTCAATTCCCGTACCAGCCTCCCCGAACAGGTGCCGGAATGTGGCGACTAGGGGCTTTTCACAATAATTTCATTGAAGCCTACTTGTGACAATAAGCAATTTTCATTTTCATTTCATAACACAGAAGCTTAAGATGATATCTAATTAATATGTCCAAAATAATAATGGGCCTTGATAAAATAAATGAGGAAAATGTATTTTCCCTCATTCAGTGAGTCACTAACTGGTAGGCATTAATTTAGATATTTTTTAAAAATATTGATTCTTTTATGGGGTGTGGGCTTTGCTGGTTGGGCTAATGTTTATTGCCAATCACTAATTGCCCATGAGAAGGTTAATCACTAGAAGAATTAAAAGGACATTTTTTATTTTCTTTAATGAATGGTTGTTGACACATGGAATTCCTGAAACAGCAGTGGTGACATAACTTTGTAAAAGGAAAGTGGATAATGTATGAATAAAAGGCAGGGCAAGGGAACTAAATTTAAAATAAATTAAGGAGGAAGAAAGAACATGTAGAATATTAGATTTAGAGCTCAGTCATATTTAGAAAACAGATGGAACAACGGAGGAAAGTTCAGACGGCCAATAAACACTGATGTAAATAAAATAGAGAAAGTCAGGAAAGATTGTACGGACAGACTGGAGTCAGCAAACAAATAAACAACTGTTCAGATGTGAAGTGATTAACTGGCATTGTTCTAGGCGGTGAGGTACATCTTGGCTGCAATACTGAGCATAATGAATGCTGGATTGTTCTCAATAAATGTGAGCCGAGTATGATTCAAAGATAGCAAAGAGCTTACTGAATTGAACATTAAAAATTAAATTATGTCTTCTTTGGATGTTGATCATTATCTTCTCCACTAAGTGACCAAAATTTCCATGTACCTCAGCATCTAATGAGTGACAGAAATAATGACAGTTAATCAGAGATCATTCGAAAGGCATATTGCACTGCGAAGAATAAAATTCGAGCAAATAAGTTACGATAAACCTTGTTTGGCCTTGGCTCGTGTATTCTGGGTACCACACTTTGAAAAAGATGGCAAAGCTTCATACTCAGTGCCGAGGAGATCTAACAATAATCCCAGTGACGAAGGACATCAGATATGTGAACCGGCTAGAGAAGCTGAAATTGTTTTCTGAAGAGCAGAGAAGGTTAAGGGAGACATATGACATAGTCAAAATTGAGGGGTTTTGATGGAGTAAATTAGGAGAGACTGTTTCATCAGTGGATTGGATAGTAAGCAAAGGTGGCAGATTAAAATTAATTGGCAAAAGACCCATGTGGCGAGGAGGAGAATGTTTCTTGATGCAGTGAATTATGATGGTCTGGAATGCACTGCCTTTAAAGGGTAGTGGAACTAGGTTCAATAGTGACACTTGGAAGGGAACTGGGTTAGTGCTTGAAAAGTGAAAAAATTCCAGGATTGTGGGGAACGAACAGGGCATTAGGTGCAGTACTGGCACAATGGGCCAAGTGGCTTCCTTTTAATGCATATCATTCCATGATTCATATCACCTGAGCGTAACTTCAAAACCCAGATATATCTCCCTTTGGCAGTCAAGTACAGAGAGGAGCTAAGGCACATGGGAAGCCATCCAATCATCCAGAGTGTGAGGTCCAGGAAGTTTTAATTCATAGGTCTCTTCAGCATGGTCCTACTCAGTCGTTCACCCAAATATGTAGGAAAATTCAGGTGGTGGGAGACCACACTGGGGATCCAAAGTGGAAAAAAATCCCTGTCAGTGATGCAAGTTCAAACGAGTGGACCAGGAGAGCCTCCTGGCTAGGGAAAGAGCAAGGAAAGGGTTTACTGGAGAACCAGTGTTCCCTTTGACCCACAAGGAAACATAAAAGTCTACATCTCTTCTGGCCCTGAATCTGTTTGCCACCATGTCTTACCGATTTTGGGCTAGGACTGGGTAGAGCTGCAGCAATATTTAGTGAAAATTGTGTAATTCTTAATTGTCATAATATACACCAGTATATCATGGTGCAGACACACACTGATTGACACAGTGGGACCAATCAACATACACAACACCGCAGCCAATCACCAGTGAGAGCACACAAACTATAAAGACAGGGGCATCAGAGCTCCCGCTCATTCGAGTAGCAGCTAGCTAGGAGCACAGAGCTCACAGCCTGCAACACAGACATTCACCATGTGCTTGAGTGCATCAACTGGTTAAGACAAGGCAAAGGTCTTTAGTTAAAGCTAGTATCGTATTTACCCACAGTTCAAGGATGTTTAAATAGTTAACCTATTAATAAAATAGTGTTGCACTACTTCAAGTGTTGGTGACCTTTATGTGATCCAGAACACCCAACACATGATTAATTTAATTATGAAATTTGTATTTTGATATATTTGGAAGGCTTTTTACAGCAGATCCCTCGGCCTTATTCAAAAAGTGTGTTGTTAAAATGTTGGTGTGAGGTGGAGCACATGGGGACATCTACCCCTACAAAGTCTAATGAAACATCTGGTACTGTTTGATCGAAACTGTGTCCCCACAGTGGGGGAGGGGGACGGGATGAGTAAGAGAGTGGGTGTGAGAAAGAGTTCTGATCTGCTGTAAAGTTTTTCATAAAATGTTGGGGCTTGATAGCAGTCATTTACAAATAATTCTGTGTGGGATCCCCAGCAAATATTTGCACATTCTCAGGGATCACACACAAATATGACTCACTCCCAGCATTGTCCTCTGTCCTAACTTCTGATTAACAATGTCAGGGGATTCTAATAGTATGAGCAACAGAGGTACCACGTGCTATTGCTAGTAAACCATCAAAGATAGCAAAAAATGTGCCATGCAGAATTCTTGAAATGCTGAGCTCTTGGTGCACATTATGCCTCAACCCTCACGCCAACTTATAGACTCCCATAGTCCTTGGACTCGAGTTTGGAAAGCTATCCGTCATAAGAGAGTTTGAAGTTGTTCTGAGTGTTTGTGTTCAAACTGATTTTCCCACGTTGGAACATTTTTACTACGAATTAATTAGGACAGTCTTTTTTGCATTGACAAATCTGATATATTTATACAGATTAAAGTTTCGATTCATTACGAACATGCGTTTGGTTCAGTTGGAAGCATTCTCACTTCTGAGACGGTAGGTTCAAGCATCACTCCAGGTCTTGACCTGCCATCTGTCAAAAGGCACCAAACCAGGGTCCTGTCTGTTTATGCTGGTGACACAGATGAACATTGAAAAATTTAACAGCATTTTCGAAGAAGAGTGGAGAGTCCTGGCTCATAGCCAACATCAACTAAAGAGCTTAACTTGTCATATATTCGGTTTATGGAGTCTTGCTGTGTTGCCACTTTCAATAATTGTCAAAAGATGCAGCTTGCAGCAATTTCTTCACAATTGTTCTGTTTTAAATAAAAACAGCATTTTGTTGCAAGAGTTAGGAAAAAGCAGATTTTAGCAGTCCAGCATAGACATAACGGGCAGGGGAGAGATGGTAGGACGATTGGTTCCACCTTTCGGCTGATCAAAGACAGATGTGTTTTTATAAATGTGTCTTAACCTCCGAGTGTTGTAATTCTCAAGAACAGGTAAGACAGGTTTTCTCATGAGTTTAAAAGATATATATTTTTATTAAAGAAATTTTACATATATAAGTGAAAATATCAGAAGACCAAACGTCAACATGAACTGAAACCACAGGCCCCCAACTTCTGAATTTTTACCGCTGTGCCATCCCACCTCGAGACCCCTCAATTCACCTTGAAGAAATCAATGAATGGTTTCCACCTCTGGGTGAACCCCTGCCCTCTGAACCTCCGCAAGGCTAACTTCGCCAAACACAGCAATTCTGCCAGGTCACTCACCCATACCCCTGCCTTCAGCGGCTCCAAGTCCTGTCAGCACAACAAGTTCTGTCTCTGGGCTAACAGGGAGGCAAAGGCCTACCTCCCCACCTGGACTCCCGGATCTTCCAACACACCGTCCCAGGGCCACCCCCAAACTCAGAATCTCGGACATCACGTCTGAGAACCCCCTCAACCATAGACACGCCCAGAACATGTGGACGTGATTTGCATGGACCCCCGCACATGCCCACACACATCCTCCACCCCTGCAGAGAAGCGGCTAATCCTCGCCACGGTCATGTGGGCCCTATGCACCACCTTAAACTGGATGAGGCCTAACTTTGCACACGACAAGGACGCATTCACCCTCCACAGGATGTCTTTCCATGTCCCGGCCCACAGTTCTCCACCCAATTCCTCCTCCCATTTACACTTGATCTCCTCCATCGAAGTGCCCTCCTTCTTCGATGTTCGACACCCTCCCCCAATATCATCCTCCGACAACAGTTTGTCCTGCAACACCAGAGGCGGCAGCACGGGGAAGGACGGCACCTCTCACCTCACAAAATCCCTCACTTGCAGCTACCCGAAAACATTCCCTTTGGGCAACTCATATGTTTCATCCAACTTCTCCAGCCCTGCAAACTTGGTCCCTAAGAACAATTCCGGGTGGCAAATGGAGTTTAATGCAGAAAAGTGTGAGGTGATTCATTTTGGAAGGAATAACAGGAAGACAGAGTGCTGGGCTAATGGTAAGATTCTTGGCAGTGTGGATGAGCAGAGAGATCTCGGTCATGTACATAGATCCCTGAAGGTTGCCACCCAGGTTGAGAGGGTTGTTAAGAAGGTGTATGGTGTGTTAGCCTTTATTGGCAGAGGGATTGAGTTTCGGAGCCATGAGGTCATGTTGCAGCTGTACAAAACTCTGGTGCGGCCGCATTTGGAGTGTTGCGTGCAATTCTGGTCGCCGCATTATAGGAAGGATGTGGAAGCATTGGAAAGGGTGCAGAGGAGATTTACCAGGATGTTGCCTGGTATGGAGGGAAGAGCTTATGAAGAAAGGCTGAGGGACTTGAGGCTGTTTTCGTTAGAGAGAAGAAGGTTAAGAGGTGACTTAATTGAGGCATACAAGATGATCAGAGGATTGGATAGGGTGGACAGTGAGAGCCTTTTTCCTCGGATGGTGATGTCTAGCACGAGGGGACATAGCTTTAAATTGAGGGGAGATAGATATAGGACAGATGTCAGAGGTAGGTTCTTTACTCAGAGAGTAGTAAGGGTTTGGAATGCCCTGCCTGCAACAGTAGTGGACTTGCCAACACTAAGGGCATTCAAGTGGTCATTGGATAGACATATGGATGATAAGGGAATAGTGTAGATGGGCTTTAGAGTGGTTTCACAGGTCGGCGCAACATTGAGGGCCGAAGGGCCTGTACTGCGCGGTAATGTTCTATGTTCTACTCTATCCCCGGAGGTTCGCATCCAGCCCCTCCAGCACATTTGGCTCACTGAGTACCTGACCGCCGCAAACTGAAGGGGTGACAGCAACAGTGCCCTGAGACTCGTCACCCTGCACGACGCAGCCTCCATCCGCCCCCACACTGACCGCTTCTCCACAGCCCATTTCCTCACCATTGCTCAGGGTAATTCATCAAATTTGTCAACGCCAGCTCCCCCTCTCCTGAAATACCCTCCTCACCCAGGGATCTTCCTCGCCCAAACAAATCCCCAAATTATCCCACTTACCTTTTTAAAAAAGGACTTGGAAACAAAAATGGGGAGATTCTGGAACACACAAAAGAACCTGGGCAGCGCCGTTATTTTAACCGTCGGCACACGCCCAGCCAATGATAGCGGCAACACATCCCACCTCTTAAAATCCGCCTTCATCCCCTCCACCAGCTGTGCCAAGTTCAATGTATTTTCTTTAAGGTTTTTATTGGCATTTTTCAATTTCATTGAGTGAAACTTTTGTGTCCGGTATTTACAATTTATACAGTTTCTTATTTACATACATCATTCTTGGTATATTTTCTTCCTGTTCCCTCCTTGGTATCCCCGTCTTCCATCCTGGATGTTCTGTCGCTCAGCTCCTGTTCATTTTTTCCCCCTCTTCTACGGTTTTTGTTGCAGGCCTTGTGGGTTGGGGCGGCGGCTACCTACCCCCTCTCCTCCCCCTTTCCCCCTCCATCCCTAGGCTTCCTCCTCATCTCCTCCTCCCCCTTCCACCTTTGTACCTCCTTGTCGTCTATGTTCTTGTCTGCTTTCCCGAGTCGCTGTTGGCCTCGAACAGGCTGACGAATTGCCCCCATGTTTTGTGGAAGCCCCCTGATGGTGTACTTGGTCTTTTCCAGATGGAGAAATTTTGCCAGGTCTGACGGCCAGTCTGCAGTTGTGGGTGGTGATGTGTTGGGTGTTCTGGATCACATACAGGTCACCAACACTTGAAGTAGTGCAACACTATTTTATTGAATCATTAACTGTTTAAACATACTCAGACTGTGGGTTTATACGATACTAGCTTTAACTAAAGACCTTTGCCTTGTCCTAACCAGTCGATGCACTCAGCACATGGTGAATGTCTGTGTTGCAGGCTGTGAGCTCTGTCCTCCTAGCTAGCTGCAACTCCCAATGAGCGGGAACTCTGATGCCCACTGTCTTTATAGTGCGTGTGCTCTCACTGGTGATTGGCTGCGGTGTTGTGTGTGTTGATTGGTCCCACTGTGTGTCCATCAGTGTGTGTCTGCACCATGATATACTGGTGTATATTATGACAGGTGGTGCTGCTGATTGCCAGCCGAGCAGGATTCTCCGGCGTGTGATTAGGGAAGCGAAATAACGGCATCGGTCCCCTTCATGTGTAGTTCTGGCTGTTCCGATTCCCCAAAGACTGTCACTCTCGGGCACGGCTCCACCCTCACCCCACAATCTTTAAAAACATTTTTTAGAGTCTCCAATGATTTGTTTTTTCTAATTAAGGGGCAATTTAGCATGGCCAATGCACCTAGCTTGCACATCTTTGTGTTGTGGTTGCGAGACCCACGCAGACACGGGGAGAATTTGCAAACTCCACACGGACAGTGACCCAGGGCTGGGATCTAACCTGGGACATCGGCGCCGTGTGGCAGCAATGCTAACCATTGTGGCACCGTGATGCCCTGACTCACCCCCACAAACTTGGACACTGCCTCGAAGAAGGCTGTCCAGAACCCTACAAGTCTGGGGCAAGGCCAGAACATGGGGGCGTGGTTGGCCGTGCCTCCCTGGCACCGTTCATATTTATCTTCCACCTCCGGTAAGAACCTGTTCATTCGGGTTCTGGTTAGCTGCACTCTGAGACTGGTGAACACCGCCCAGTCCATCAGATGAACCTGCCTCCCATCCATTGACTCCATCTACACCTCCTGCTGCCTGGGGAAAGCGGGCAGTATAATCAAAGATCCCTCCCACCCGGCTTACTCACTCTTCCAACTTCTTCCATCGGGCAGGAGATACAGAACTCTGAGAACACGCACGAACAGACTCAAAAACAGCTTCTTCCCCACTGTCACCAGACTCCTAAATGACCCTCTTATGGACTGATTTCATTAACACTACACCCTGTATGCTTCATCCGATACCAGTGCTTCTGTAGTTACATTGTATATGTTATGTTGCCCTATTATGTATTTTCTTTTATTCCCTTTTCTTCCCATGTCCTTAATGATCTGTTGAGCTGCTCGCAGAAAAATACTTTTCACTGTACCTCAGTACACGTGACAATCAACACATCCAATCTGTGCACCACTTTGAGGTTGAGCCTTGTGCAGGAGGAGGTGGAGTTGGCCCTGCTCAGTGCTTTGCTCCAGAGTCTCCAACCCATTTTCATCCTCAGTTCGTCCTCCAATTTTCGTCAGGCTTTGTCCAGTCCAATAACTTTTGCCCTGTCCGGTAATAGTGTCCATAGATGGTCAAGTTCAATTAATGTAACTGCGTCCAACGTACCTGGACACCTAGATACAGAAAACTTGCCCTCTCCACCCGGAACAGCAACTCCCCATACCTCCTTTCCTGTCCTCCAGCATTAATCACAGTAACTTAATTGCAGTGTTAATGTAAGCCTAATAAAGATTTTTATTATAATCGGGAACAGCTTGCTCTTCCTCATGTTCAATTTATATCCCGAAAACCGTCCAAATTCCCTCAAGGTCTCTATGATTCTTTCAAAGCTGCCCACCTCATAAAGTTTAAAAATAAAAGCATAAATGATTATTTCTTGGCGCCCAAAATGTATATGCAACAGCACACGCACGTACACAAGAGAAGATGATTACAAAAGAGATAGCATGCACTTGGGCCTTAAAAGGTCCAAAAATTAATTGTTGCACTGATTTGTCAAGATGGTAGTTTGAATGGTTACAGCCCTGGTGATTCCTTTGTAGTCTTCTGAAGAAAGTTTTTAGATTTAAGGGAATGGATTCACAGTGGCTTAACTGCTTGCGTTTGAAGGTTTCTCTGACTTTACTCAAGTCGCTGAGATACAGTCATGCCCCTGCAGAAAAATGTGACTTGGCTCATCAAATAGGAAGGTAAAGGATAACGGGGATTCTCAGCCTCCTGATGCATTTTAGTGAGAGTCCTATTCCTTTGCTGGCCGGGACCTCTTTTGTTTTGTTTCTGTCTGTCTCTCTCTATTTCTGTTCCTGTCTCTCGTTATGTGGCTACTTTCAAAATATGTCTTAATAAATGTTCCTTATTAAAATCTGGGGTGCAGTCGAACAGCCGCACCACGCCCGATTCAGAATGCGGCCGGTGCCTCTTGCGAGATTTATCCGGTTCACCATGCCTGTAACGAGATCTCGTGTGATGTCACGATCTAGATCCCACTCACCGAGGCTGGGACTAAATTTGCATGTTCAAGTGAGCAGTTGCATTCACTTGAATGTGTCTATGCTGGATCTACCCAGCACCCGAGATTGAAACCCCTCACCTCGGGAGACCCCAGCCAGTCACCATTTAACACTTGTCTCCCCAAAATTGGATCAGGCGGAACAGCATTTTTTTAGTGGGGGGGGAAATCCCAGACGATCAGAGGGTCGGTTTCTGGGCAGCTTGGTATCCTGGCACTGCCATGTCACTCTGGCACTGCCAGGCTGGCAGTGTGTAGGTGCCCAGGTGGCATCTTTCCCGAGCTGGTTTTGGGCCCGGGAGTGCCCTGTCCTTATAAGGTGGGGTGAGGGAGGCCGGAGGATCCCCTAATCGGTAAGTTGGAGTGTTTGGCTGGGGGGAGGGTGGGGGGCAGCCGAGTGATTGGAAAAACCAGCGCGGGGAAACACCCCGCTAAATGTGCCCATTACGGAACTCTTTTTTTTTTTCCGCCTGTTAAATCGCACCTCTGGTTTCTGCCATGTGACCCTGGTATCTGCTTCTGATTGTCCACGCAAGTGGTCGCTGATGACTTGGACATTGATGCATCATAGTGTTTGAGTTTTGCCCAGTTGTACCTCCTTGTGATAGAATGGGTTTCTTATACTCATTATGTGGAATTGCACCCTGAAGCCAAGAAATTTGCTGCCCCATTGCGAACTACCGTCTGCAATTATTTAGACAATGGCAGCCGTGAATCAACAGGAAAGGTTTGTTGCATTTAAATACCTTCTCAATGAAATGTCCCGAAAAGTCATTTGTATTTTACTGTCCAGTCCAGACAAGCAGGCTAGCGTCCAGCCTTGTGTGGTTCCATTTATATTGGCAGAAGTGGAAAAAGGTCACCTGACCTCTCCATTCCATTTTGTTTCAAAAGCAGTGTGTCCATTCTCCATTTTGTTTTGAGATAAAATGCTTAGTTTAAAATATATCTGAGTCTTTTTTGCATAAGCATGACAATAAGTAGAGGCTCTCAGACTGCATAGACAGAGCCTTGGTTCTTACTGTTTTATAGTCTTTGACAGCTGTGACAAATTGACCTCTGAATCAAAGATTAATGAATAAATGCTTTGCAGCTAGTATAGATGTATTTCTTGGCATGCATCAATGCTGGATAATGCAAGGATGAAGCCATTACCACGGTTTCTTGGCATTAAGCAATAGGATGCCAAGAACCAAAAATCTGTTCAGTGCCTGTGGGATTTCCTGCAATTGGAAACAAGACTGTCATTATAACAGAAGGTTGGACCCTGAAATATTTCTATCACATAAAGTCTTGCTTTGAATTTAATCTCCTATGTATTCCATTGTTCGATTTTTGTATTTTGAGTTATTAATCAGAAAATTAGAAGACACCATCCATAAGCTGCAACAAATAAGCAGTCTGAGAAAATTTAGATTTTTGAATCATATTATCACTAAGGAACAAGAAATAGTGATTGCTTGTTCACATTGGTTTGCAGACATGATATCGTGTAATTCAAGAAGGAAAACTGTTTTGTCTGGTAACGGGCATTATCAGCAAATGAAACAGTAACGTCACTGATGAGATAGATTAAGAAGTTGGGGTGAGGCAGGTTTTATTCCTCTTTGAGCTTCTGCATCAGTGATAATATGTTGAAATATGGTTTGTTTCCATCTGTGAACAGACCAAATCATATGTATTGAAGCTTCTGAAATACACTTTGATGAGTTAGCACTCTCACCAGAGGTAAAACTTGGAAAGTTGAAAAAAATTGTAATTTTAATAAATAACCACAACTTGTGTTGCACAATGTCTGGAATTTTGCGACCATTCTTGCCGGCAGGATCTTCCGGTCCCGCCGATGGCGAACCCCCACAGAGGGGGTGCAGAGAGCGGGAAACCCCTTTGAAAGTAAGTAGCGGGATCTTCTAATCCTAGTGGCGAACTGTTGCAACTTCCATGAAACATGCCGCAGGTGGCACAGACCGGCCCAATGTGCTGATGGGCCCAGATTTTGTAAAAATTGAACTATGTAAAGCATCTAAATTTGTGCTGTTTCATAACATTGTAATCTACTTCAGATCTGGGGCGACATTCTCCGACCCCCCCGCCGGGTCGGAGAATCGCCGGGGGCTGGCGTGAATCCCGCCCCCGCCGGTTGCCGAAGTCTCCGGCACCGGAGATTCGGCGGGGGCGGGAATCGCGCCGCGCCGGTTGGTGGGCCCCCCCCGCTCGATTCTCCGGCCCGGATGGGCCGAAGTCCCGCTGATAAATTGCCTGTCCCGCCAGCGTAAATTGAACCACCTACCTTACCGGCGGGACAAGGTGGCGTGGGCGGGCTCCGGGGTCCTGGGGGGGAGGCGCGGGGCGATCTGGCCCCGGGGGGTGCCCCCACGGTGGCCTGGCCCGCGATCAGGGCCCACCGATCCCCGGGCGGGCCTGTGCCGTGGGGGCACTCTTTCCCTTCCGTCTCCGCCACGGTCTCCACCATGGCGGAGGCGGAAGAGACTCCCTCCACTGCGCATGCGTGGGAAACTGTCAGTGGCCGCTGACGCTCCCGCGCATGCGCCGCCCCGAGATGTCATTTCCGCGGCAGCTGGCGGGGCAACGAAGGCCTTTTCCGCCAGCTGGCGGGGCGGAAATTCCTCCGGCGTCAGCCTAGCCCCTCAATGTTAGGGCTCGGCCCCCAAAGATGCGGAGCATTCCGCACCTTTGGCGCGGCGCGATGCCCGTCTGATTGGCACCGTTTTGGGCGCCAGTCGGCGGACATCGCGCCGTTTCCGGAGAATTTTGCCCCTGATGATCGTTTGAGGAAACCATCAAGGAAGTTTAAAGCCGAGCAAAATTGGCAGGGCAGAGTGCGACAAGTAGTATCAGAGGGTGGAATTCTCACCACGGGTGGGAGCGGGGAATCTAGCAGGAGCCAAATTGTCAGAGGCTTGCTGGTAAAAATCACATTGCAAATTTCTTGCTGGCTGGTGACGTGAATGGCATTTGCATCTCCTGAATGTTCATTCAAACATCTCCTCAGGCCGTCCAAATCTGCATCATGCCACCGTGATATTATGTCAGTCTAAAGCCTAGTTGATAGAGTGGCATGCACAAGGCGGTCTTCATTTAGCAAGAAACTTCAAGATCAATACATCAACCTTGCTGCTGTAGTGCTGCACTGTCCTTGATGCAGTGATCATCATCTCTGCCAGGGCAGGCTGTTTCCTGCCTTCATCTCCATGCTGAGCTGGTCTTCATGGACAGCACTGTGCTACTGGACCCAAAGGGATAACACCATTTACTGGAAAGGGATATGCGAAGACGCCAGATGCGATGGGTAGATGCCCAAGTGGGGCATGGGCACCTTGCAGGTGATGAGCTCAATGGGACGCTGGATGAATCGATGAACAGACCTTTTTTTGAAGCTGCTAGCCTTTTTCCTCTACGTTTATCAACATCCTGCATGGTCTGGTGAAGACGAGTGGGCTGGTGTGACAGACTGGTGTCCCGTACCAGCCTCCCCAAACAGGCGCTGGAATGTGGCGACTAGGGGCTTTTCACAGTAACTTCATTTGAAGCCTACTTGTGACAATAAGCGATTTTCATTTCATTTTATTTAAATATTTTTATTTTTTAATTTTTAAAATAAATTTAGAGTACCCAATTCATTTTTTCCAATTAAGGGGCAATTTAACGTGGCCAATCCACCTACCCTGCACATCTTTGGGTTGTGGGGGCGAAACCCACGCAAACACTGGGAGAATGTGCAAACTCCACACGGACAGTGACCCAGAGCTGGGATCGAACCTGGGACCTCGGCGGCGTGAGGCTGCAGGGCTAACTCACTGTGCCACCGTGCTGCCCTGACTGGTGTGGAAAGATGACACCGGGACCTTTCACCCCATCAGTGCTGGCACATCAGGTGACCCGGGAGCACAATGCACCTATGCATAATTAATGAGATTCTAGGCACAGATCTGGTACAAGATCCCACCATTCTGGCCAGTGGGAAAGGTGCCGCCAGAGCTGCTGGTACAGCACTTAGTCTCAAAAGTGGAACATTCCATCGTGTGTGTTTAATTGGTATCGTGAATCAATGAATAAGATCCACAAAGTAGTCAAAGTAAAAAAAAAAAAAAAAATTTGAAGGTGCGTAGCATTCATCATAAGATGGATGGACAAGTGAAACAAACCGAAATACTGTTAATGGTTTGGAACCACTTGCCACTACAAAGACCTGGTTACAAGGTGATTAAGGTTGGGAAACAAATGTTCCTGTACGCACAACATTTCAAAAGGACAGGCAGAATGTCTGTGCAATGAGACACGGTTAACTAGGAATCTCATTGTAAAACATCCGCTGGGCCACAGTGATCATGTTTGAAAGAACTTGGGCGGGATTCTCTGAAAATGGCTATGTCCCGATGCCGGCAGGAAAACCGGCGCCAACGACTCCGGCGTCAACAGCTCCCCAAAGTGAGGAATTATCACCTTTTCTAGGGGGCTAGGTTGCCGCCAGAGTTGTCCCTGCTGCTCCAGCCGGCGCCGAAGGGCTGGCGCGAGTTCGCACATGCGCAGAACGGCCGGCGTGATCTCGTGCATACATGGACCGGCCGGCATATTTCTGGGTATGAACAGCCCGGCCGGCATATTTGCTCGCATGCGCGGGGGTTCCCTTCTCCGCACCTGTCCCCGGGCCATATGGCAGAGCCCTACAGGGGCCCGGAGCGGAGGAAAGAAGGCCCCCCACAGAACAAGCCCGTAGATCGGTAGGCCCCGATCGCGGGCCAGGCCACCGTGCCCCCCCCCCGCCGCACACTTACCTGCCAGGTCACGCCCTGCGTGAGGTGAGTAATTCATGCCGGCAGGACTGGCCAAAACCTGACTGCCACTCAGCCCATTGGGGCCTGGAGAATCGCTGGCAGTGGGGGGGGGGGCCCGCTGTCAACGGCCCCCGACCGGTGTGGCGGGAATCCCGTTTTCCCCCTGAAAAACGGCACCAAAGAATAGGGCAGCCGGCACAAGGGTGGGATTCGCGCCTCTTCCCCCCCCGCCCCCCGGGGATTCTCTGACCCGGCGGGGGGGTTGGAGAATCCCGGCCCTTGTTCCAGTCTCAAACAAGAATCTTAAACTTAAAGTCAAAGCCATAAGCATAAGGGATGAGCTGTCTGAGGTTGATTGAGTGAACAGACTAAATGGAATGAGAATAAATAAAAAGTGAGAAACATTTTAAAGAGACAGTTCAACATGTTAAACATAAATTCATCAAGAATGATGGAAGCTAAAAATAGTGTTTGAAAGAATAGTAGTGGATGGGAGCGTGAGAAATGAGCAAAGGGCGACCAAAAAGTTGATTTAAAAAGGGGAAAAATAGAATCGGAGAGTAAACTGGCTGGGAATATAAAAACAGATTGAAAGAGTTTTTATAAGTATATAAATGGAAGAGAGTAGCTAAATTAAACATGGGCCCTTTTGAAGTCAGAGAAAATTGTAGGGAATGAGGCAATGGCAGAATCATTGAATGGAAGAAGATATAAATTGCAGATTAAAAATAGTGGGTCAACAAGAGAAGAATCAGTCTGAGAAAATGTAGGTAATTAATATGGGAGAGGGAGAATATGAGCGAAACCTAAGGAATTAAAATCTGACCAATCTCCCAGGATCTGATGGCTTGCATCATATCGTTCTAAAAGAGATTCTGGTTATGGTTTCCTAAAATTCCTTAGAGCTGGAACAGTCCTCGCAGATTGGAAGTTCGGAAATGTAACTCTGCTGTTCAAGAAAGGAGGAAGAGAGAAAACGTGGACCTGTAAGTCAATTAGAAACTGCTGGAATCTCTTATTATGGAAGTCTTAAAAACGCTCTTGGACGGCAGCATGGTGGCTCAGTGGTTAGCATTGCAGTCTCACGGCGCCAAGGTCCCATGTTCAATCCCGGGTCTGGGTCACTGTCCGTGTGAAGTTTGCACATTCTCCCCGTGTTTGCGTGGGTTCCGCCCCCACAACATAAGATGTGCAGGTAGGTGGATTGAACAAGCTAAAAAAAAGAAAATTGCCCCTAAATTGGAAAAAATGAATTGGGTGCTCTAAATTTATAAATAAAATAAAAAATGCTCTTGGAAATTTGTAGCATAATCAGTCCAAGTCAACATAGATTTATGAAAAACAAATTGTGTTTGACAGATTGAGAATGTAACTTGTAGATGAAGGGGAACTAGTAGACGTAGTATACTTTAATTTCCACGGGTCATTATGTTACTCAAAAGATTAATAAGCAAGGTAAGGGCTCATAGATTTGGGGTTAATATTTACATGAACGGAAGATTTGTTCCTGAACAAGAAGCAGAGAGTAGGGATAAGTGGGGCATTTTCAGGTTGGCAGGCTGTAGCTAGTGGAGTGCTGCAAGGATCAGTACAACGGCCTCATTTATTTACAGCCTATATTCATGACTTGATGGAGATTAATGCATTTTAATTTGCTGGCAATCCAAAGCTAGGTGGGAATATCAGCTGTGAGGAGGGCACAGAGATATTGACAGGTTGTACGAGTTGGCAACAGGTGGCAGATGCTGTACAATATGGTGAAGTGTGGAGTTATTCATTTTGGTAGCAAGAGTAGCAAAGCAGAATATTTTTTAAGAGGTGTGAAATGGTAGCATTGTGGTTAGCACAATTGCTTCACAGCTCCAGGGTCCAAGGTTCGATTCCCGGCTTGGGTCACTGTCTGTGCGGAGTCTGCACATTCTCCCCGTGTGTGCGTGGGTTTCCACCGAGTGCTCCGGTTTCCTCCCACAGTCCAAAGATGTGCAGGTTAGGTGGATTGGCCATGCTAAATTGCCCTTAGTGTCCAAAATTGCCGTTAGTGTTGGGTGGGTATACTGGGTTATGGGGATAAGGTAGAGGTGTGGACCTTGGGTAGCGTGCTCTTTTCAAGAGCCAGTGCAGACTCAATGGGCCGAATGGCCTCCTCCTGCAATGTAAATTTTATGAAATAGACTTGGGTGTACTCCTACAAGGAACATTAGCATACATGTTTAGCATGCTATTAGGAAGGCAAATGGCATGTTGACTCTTATTGCAAGGGCTGGAATCCAAGAATAAGGAATTATTTCTACAATCATACATGGTGAGATCACAACTGGAGAACAGTTTTTATATCCATATCTAAGGAAGGACATGGTTGTCTTGAAGGTGATACATTTCATTGAAACACTTGATGCACCAAAGGGATTTAACAGGGTAGATATTGAAAGATTGTTTCCCTTGGCTAAATCTAGAACAATGGGGCACAGCCTGGGATAAGTGGCCGATCATTTAGGACTAGGATGAGGAGAAACTTCTTCAACCAAAAGGTTATGAAACTTTGTGATTCTCTACTCCTGAGGGTTGTGGATGCTTCACCAGTGAATTTATTTAAGGCTAGGATAAACAGATTTTTGGTCACTTAGGGAATATGGGAAGCAGGCAGGAATTTGGAATTGAGGCAGAAGATTAGCCATGATCGAATTGAAAGGGGGAGCAGGCTCAAACGGGACCCTATGTTCTACTCTCATTTGTTCTTATGGTCCCTGTGCACCATTGGCATGATTTGGCTCGTTGCAAGTTATATGTCCTTGATAGCTTTGCTCACGACTGTGGACTTATTGCATATCTGTAGATAAGTAAATATAGTACCAATTCTTTAAAGTGTCTTGAACTCAAACTGTTGTGATGGGATCCATGATTTCAAAGCTTGTATTTTTTTGAGAAAGATCCTAACTGAGAATGGAAACTGATCCTTTCACTTTTTAAGGAAAGTAAGACTGAAACTGAAATTAGAAATCAAAACGCTTGGGGAGACTGGCACTGGTTGAAACCACATTAAAGGTAAATGGTGTCAGAGCTCAGATAATGATCCCAGTGGTGCAGTACAGGCAGACTGGAGTAGACTGAGGCTAGAACCAGAAGATGAGAATACGCAAAGACCCAGTTGCTGAGGTTGGGTCTGTTACTTGGAGAATTGAAAGCTGTCACATTTCAGAGGTTTTTGGTCTTTATTCCACAGAAGAGATGTGAAAAATGGAAGCTGCTATAAAGATTTATATTTCAAAGCAATTTGTATTCACATTAGTTGAGAGAAAATAACTAGGCAGCTATATTGTAAATGAATTGAACTTTGTGATGTTATTTCCCTAAAGAGTTAAACAATAAATAATTGGAGGCATGGTGGCACAGTGGTGAGCACTGCTGCCTCACAGTGCCAGGGACCCAGGTTCAATTCCAGCCTCGGGTGACAGTCTGTGTCGAGTTTGCATTCTCCCATGTGTGCGTTGGTTTCCTCCGAGTGCTTTCCTCCCACAGCCCAAAGATCTGCAGGTTAGGTGGATTGGCCATTCTAAATTGTCCCTTAGTGTCCAAAGGTTAGGTGGGGTTACAGGGATAGGGCGGGGGAGTGGGCTTAGGTAGGGTGCTCTTTCAGAAGTGTGGGACTCGGTAGTACGCTCTTTCAGATGGTTGGTGTAGACTAGCTGGATTGAATGGCTTCCTTCTGCACTGTAAGTATTCTATGATTCTATTGATGTCACAGTATTCAATAAACACCTGACACCCATTGTGTTACACCTCACACCCATTGTGTTGGCTGGTTCCTCAGCCTGCACACTTGCCAGGGGTTGTCAATTGTTGCAATCAAAAGACTCGTGGTTTGGTCTGTGAACATGAAGAGATAAAAATAGTGACTGGGATAATTAGACAGATGTTTAAATAGAAAGCTGCAAGGACAACTTTCTGCCTGGGTCAGAGAGAGAATGCAGGAGGCTTGTTCATAATTATTTTATTTAGATCAGGCAAGAAAATCTTGTCGAAGCAGAGTGTGCTTGTTACTATATATTGGCAAGTTGTACTGATTTGAATCAAGTGAGTTTTCTTTTTTTTTACAAACATTTTATTAAGACATTTATGGTTTTATAACAAAAGATACAGATACAAGTGTAAACATAGTTCAGTGGATAACACATCCCTCCATCTCCCACTATTCCCACCTAATCTAAGCCTGACTCCCCCCTATTGAGTCTGCTGACAGTTTATTTTTCTCAGAAGTCGATAAACGGCTGTCGATAAACGGCTGCCACTTCTGAACGAACCCTCACATTGATCCTCTCCGGGCGAACTTAATTTTCTCAAGTCTGAGAAGCCCAGCCATGTCACTAACCCATACCCCTGATTTCAGGGGCTTTGAGTCCCTCCACACTAGCAATATCCGTCTCCGGGATGCCGAGGAGGCAAAGGCCAAAACGTCAGCCTCTCTCGCCCCCTGGACCCCCGTGACTTCCGATACCTGCCACCTCTGGACTCGGCGCCACCCTCGTTTTTAGTACCTTGTACATGACATCTGCAAATCCCTGCCAGAATCTCCTAAGCTTCGGGCATGCCCAAAGCATGTGGACATGGTTTGCGTGCCCTCCTGCACATCTCACACACCTGTCCACCACCCGAAGAACCTGCTCATCCGGGCCACCATTATGTGTGCTCGGTGAACCACCTTGAACTGTGTCAGGCTGAGCCTGGCACATGATGAGGACGTGTTCACTCTGCTCAGATACTCCTGGGATACTCCCCACATCGGCCTGCCTCCAACTCCTTTCCTAACTCATTTTCCCATATACGCTTTATCTCACCTAGCTGGGTTCCTCCCACTCAAGTTCTTTATAGATTGAATAAAGTGAGTTTAATCATTGCTCTATATGATTACTTTCTGTGAAATATTGATGTTAGAAATTTGAATCTGGTCTTATTTTACCAGGTGGTTTACCTTTGGAAAAAATTGGAGACACAATGGGCATATATGTCACACTGGACATCATAATTACACTACTCTGTTATTCTCTCATTGTTAGATATTGCCTAATATCGACCCACTCCTAAATGTAAGATGGTCAGCCTGCTTACAGGATTCATGAGAACTGCTGTAAATGAGAATATTCAAAATAAACTTGTAAGCTATGTCCTAGCTGAACATTGACATTAGTAAACATTACATAAAAGACATGAAAGGTGACAATAGAGGCTGAGATTTTATGAACATACAAATTAGAAGCAGGAGTAGGCTGCTTGACCCCCTTGAGCCTGCTCCGCCATTCAATAAGATTATGATTCACCTGGTTAAAACCTCCCTCCTGCCCCATTAACCTTTCATCCCTTTGTTTATCAAGAATCTATCTAACTCGGCCGTAAAAATTTTTCAAAAGGCGTAATTCTCCCATCTGAGGGCTAAGTCCAGTGGCGGGGGTGGGAACATGGAGTGTTTCCCAGTGTGGAGGCCAGCGGGAAGACCCGCCAAATCTTGTGACCCTGACCTAATTTAGTATGCAATTGGGTGTTTTGTGCCGTATTCCGGGGCAGGCCTGATGGCGCATAGTCCACTGTCATATACTGCCGCCACATTAAAAAGGCACCCAATATCACTGACCTAAGAAAGAAGTTGGATCTCTGGGAATATTCGGAGCTGGAAGATGAACACTCTCCAGGACACTGAATCTTGGAGGTCCACCTGGAGATGCACCCCACCCCCTTCCATTTGAACCTGCCAGCAGGGCAGTTTGCACTGAGTGCTGAATTTGGTGCATTCTGAGTGCTATAGTAAGAGTTTGGTGACCGAGGGAGTATAAGGCTTCGTTTTTATCTAAAGTTTAGTCTTTCTTTTATTTAGTTAATTAACTTAAAAGTTGCTGTTTGGTTTAGAAGAAGGTGAATTTTCAATCAGCTTTAAACAGGCTTCTACTTGTAGGCACTTGCAGCTGGAGCTTGTTAATTAGTTAATTGGATTAGGCCGGTTTTCAGAGGCTAGATTCACAGTATAAAAGTGATCCCCTACAGTGCAGACTTTGTTTGCACTGAGTGCTGAATTTGGTGCATTTTGATTGCTATAGTAAGAGTTTGGTGACCGAGGGAGTGCTGAATTTGGTGCATTTTGAGTGCTATAGTAAGAGTTTGGTGACCGAGGGAGTTAGGTGAGGAGGGAGTAAGGTGCTCCTTTCATTTTGTTTCCGACATTTCCGCAAAGAGTGAGAAGAGAGCCAGGAGTTTACAGAAAGTGTAGCTGACTGGGAGCAGAGTCGGAGGGCGGAGATCTAGTTAGTCCACAGGGCAGCTATATTCTGTCAGGTAAGAGGGGATGGAGGCTAGGCCAGTTGCATGCTCCTCCTGTAGGATGTGGGTGGTGAGGGATACCACCGGTGTCCCCGCTGACTATACCTGCGGGGAGTGCACCCAACTTCAGCTCCTCAAAGACCGTGTTAGGGAACTGGAGCTGAAGATGGATGAACTTCGAATCATCCGGGAGGCAGAGGGGGTGATTGAGAAGAGTTACAGGGAGGTAACCACACCCAAGGTACAGGACAAGAATAGCTGGGTTACCGTCAGGGGGAAAAAAACAAACAGGCAGACAGTGCAGGGATCCCTCGTGGCCATTCCCCTTCAAAACAAGTATACCGTTTTGGATGCTGTTGGGGGGGATGACCTACCGGGGGAGGCCCTAGCGGCCAGGTCTCTGGCACTGAGTCTGGCTCTGGGGCTCAGAAGGGAAGGGGGGAGAATAGAAAAGCAATAGTTGTAGGAGATTCAATGGTTAGGGGAATAGATAGGAGATTCTGTGGTCGCGAGCGAGACTCCCGGAAGGTATGTTGCCTCCCGGGTGCCAGGGTCAGGGATGTCTCGGATCGTGTCTTCAGGATCCTTAAGGGGGAGGGTGAGCAGCCAGAAGTCGTGGTGCACATTGGTACCAACGACATAGGTAGGAAAAGGGGTGTGGAGGTAATAAACAAGTTTAGGGAGTTAGGCTGGAAGTTAAAAGCCAGGACAGACAGAGTTGTCATCTCTGGTTTGTTGCCGGTGCCACGTGATAGCGAGGCTAGGAATAGGGAGAGAGTGCAGTTGAACACGTGGCTGCGGGAATGGTGTTGGAGGGAGGGCTTCAGGTATTTGGATAATTGGAGCGCATTCTGGGGAAGGTGGGACCTGTACAAGCAGGACGGGTTGCATCTGAACCAGAGGGGCACCAACATCCTGGGAGGGAGGTTTTCTAGTACTCTTCAGGAGGGTTTAAACTAATTTGGCAGGGGAATGGGAACCGGATTTGTAGTCCAGCAACTAAGGTAGCCGATATTCGGGACGCCAAAGCGTGTAATGAGGCAGTGGGGAAGGGAACACTGACAAAGGAGAGTACTTGCAGGCACTGAAATGGGGCAGAAATGGTTGTTGGAGGTCCCTGATTATAGATGTTTCAATAAGATTAGGGAGGATGGTAAAAGAGGTGGGGGCGTGGCATTGTTAATTAGAGATAGTATAACAGCTGCAGAAAGGCAGTTCGAGGAGTATCACCCTAATGAGGTAGTATGGGTTGAAGTCAGAAATAGGAAAGGAGCAGTCACCTTGTTAGGAGTTTTCTATAGGCCCCCCAATAGTAGCAGAGATGTGGAGGAACAGATTGGGAAACAGATTTTGGAAAGGTGCAGAAGTCACAGGGTAGTAGTCATGGGTGACTTTAATTTCCCAAACATTGAGTGGAAACTCTTTGGATCAAATAGTTTGGATGGGGTGGTGTTTGTGCAGTGTGTCCAGGAAGCTTTTCTAACACAGTATGTAGATTGTCCGACCAGAGGAGGGGCAATATTGGATTTAGTACTTGGTAATGAACCAGGGCAAGTGATAGATTTGTTAGTGGGGGAGCATTTTGGAGATAGTGACCACAATTCTGTGACTTTCACTTTAGTAATGGAGAGGGATAGGTACGTGCAACAGGACAAGGTTTACAATTGGGGGAAGGGGAAATACGATGTTGTCAGACAAGAATTGAAGCGCATAAGTTGGGAACATAGGCTGTCAGGGAAGGACACAAGTGAAATGTGGAACTTGTTCAAGGAACAGGTACTACGTGTCCTTGATATGTATGTCCCTGTCAGGCAGGGAAGAGATGGTCGAGTGAGGGAACCATGGTTGACAAGAGAGGTTGAATGTCTTGTTAAGAGGAAAAAGGAGACTTATGTAAGGCTGAGGAAACAAGGTTCAGACACGGCATTGGAGGGATACAAGATAGCCAGGAGGGAACTGAGGAAAGGGATTAGGAGAGCTAAGAGAGGGCATGAACAATCTTTGGCGGGTAGGATCAAGGAAAACCCCAAGGCCTTTTACACATATGTGAGAAATATGAGAATGACTAGAGCGAGGGTAGGTCCGATCAAGGACAGTAGCGGGAGATTGTGTATTGAGTCTGAAGAGATAGGAGAGGTCTTGAACGAGTACTTTTCTTCTGTATTTACAAATGAGAGGGGCGATATTGTTGGAGAGGACAGTGTGAAACAGACTGGTAAGCTCGAGGAAATACTTGTTAGGAAGGAAGATGTGTTGGGCATTTTGAAAAACTTGAGGATAGACAAGTCCCCCGGGCCTGATGGGATATATCCAAGGATTCTATGGGAAGCAAGAGATGAAATTGCTGAGCCGTTGGCAATGATCTTTTCGTCCTCACTGTCAACAGGGGTGGTACCAGGGGATTGGAGAGTGGCGAATGTCGTGCCCCTGTTCAAAAAAGGGACTAGGGATAACCCTGGGAATTACAGGCCAGTTAGTCTTACTTCGGTGGTAGGCAAAGTAATGGATAGGGTATTGAAGGATAGGATTTCTGAGCATCTGGAAAGACACTGCTTGATTTGGAATAGTCAGCACGGATTTGTGAGGGGTAGGTCTTGCCTTACAAATCTTATTGAATTCTTTGAGGAGGTGACCAAGCATGTGGATGAAGGTAAAGCAGTGGATGCAGTGTACATGGATTTTAGTAAGGCATTTGATAAGGTTCCCCATGGTAGACTTCTGCAGAAAGTAAGGAGGCATGGGATAGTGGGAAATTTGGCCAGTTGGATAACGAACTGGCTAACCGATAGAAGTCAGAGCGTGGTGGTGGATGGCAAATATTCAGCCTGGATCCCAGTTACCAGTGGCGTACCGCAGGGATCAGTTCTGGGTCCTCTGCTGTTTGTGATTTTCATTAATGACTTGGATGAGGGAGTTGAAGGGTGGGTCAGTAAATTTGCAGACGATACGAAGATTGGTGGAGTTGTGGATAGTAAGGAGGGCTGTTGTCGGCTGCAAAGAGACATAGATAGGATGCAGAGCTGGGCTGAGAAGTGGCAGATGGAGTTTAACCCTGAAAAGTGTGAGGTTGTCCATTTTGGAAGGACAAATATGAATGCGGAATACAAGGTTAACGGTAGAGTTCTTGGCAATGTGGAGGAGCAGAGAGATCTTGGGGTCTATGTTCATACATCTTTGAAAGTTGCCACTCAAGTGGATAGAGCTGTGAAGAAAGCCTATGGTGTGCTCGCGTTCATTAACAGAGGGATTGAATTTAAGAGCCGTGAGGTGATGATGCAGCTGTACAAAACTTTGGTAAGGCCACATTTGGAGTACTGTGTACAGTTCTGGTCACCTCATTTTAGGAAGGATGTGGAAGCTTTGGAAAAGGTGCAAAGAAGATTTACCAGGATGTTACCTGGAATGGAGAGTAGGTCTTACGAGGAAAAGTTGAGGGTGCTAGGCCTTTTCTCATTAGAACGGAGAAGGACGAGGGGCGACTTGATAGAGGTTTATAAGATGATCAGGGGAATAGATAGAGTAGACAGTCAGAGACTTTTTCCCCGTGTGGAACAAACCATTACAAGGGGACATAAATTTAAGGTGAAAGGTGGAAGATATAGGAGGGATATCAGAGGTAGGTTCTTTACCCAGAGAGTAGTGGGGGCATGGAATGCACTGCCTGTGGAAGTAGTTGAATCGCAAACATTAGGGACCTTCAAGCAGCTATTGGATAGGTACATGGATTACGGTAAAATTATATAGTGTAGATTTATTTGTTTTTAAGGGCAGCACGGTAGCATTGTGGATAGCACAATTGCTTCACAGCTCCAGGGTCCCAGGTTCGATTCCGGCTTGGGTCACTGTCTGTGCGGAGTCTGCACGTCCTCCCCGTGTCTGCGTGGGTTTCCTCCAGGTGCTCCGGTTTCCTCCCACAGTCCAAAGATGTGCAGGGTAGGTGGATTGGCCATGATAAATTGCCCTTAGTGTCCAAAATTGCCCTTGGTGTTGGGTGGACGTGTTGAGTTTGGGTGGGGTGCTCTTTCCAAGAGCCGGTGCAGACTCAGGGGGCCGCATGGCTTCCTTCTGCACTGTAAATTCAATGATAATCTATGATTAATCTAGGACAAAGGTTCGGCACAACATCGTGGGCCGAAGGGCCTGTTCTGTGCTGTATTTTCTATGTTCTATGTTCTTGCGGGAATTCTGTCCAAAGATTCTGCTTTCACCCCCTTTTGAGGAAGGGAGTGTCAAAGAGTAAAGACCTTCGGAGAGCAAATGTTTATCTTCATCTCTGTTTTAATTGAGTGAGGCCTTCTTTTAAAACAGTGACTCAAAGTTCCCGATTATCCCGCAAGGAGAAACATCCCCTCCACAAGAACCCTGTCAATCCCCCTCAGGATCTTTTAAAGGTCTTAATCAAGTCCAAACTCCAATGGAAACAAGCCTAGCCTGTCCAGCCGTTCATCATAAGACAATGTGCCCATTCCTCATATTAGTCTAATAAATCCTCTCTGAACTATCTTTCAGGACCACCAAATGTTCCAAGGTACTGCATAGCCAATGAAGTATTTTTGAAGTGTCCTGGCCAACCTTTATCCCTCAATCATGATAGTGATTGAGGGACAAAGGTTGGCTAGGACATGGCAGGTAGCATCCCTGCTGTTTTGTAAAATAACACTTGAGGGGAGACAGGGCCTCGGATTAACGTCTCACTCAAAAGACAACAGGCCCCACAGTCAGCACTTCCTCATGCACTGCACTGGAGCGTCACCCTGGATTTTTGTGCTCTAGTCATGGAGTGGGACATGACCACAGAATCTTCGGATTCAGAAGTGTGTGTGCTACCAACTAATCTACAGCTGACATTCAGTGAGTAAAGTGTTCTAAATAATGCGTAGGAAAAAGTTTTGAAGAGTACTCCTTGATTTATTTTCCTTTTCTCATTAAGTATTCATAGGGGTTTGCACCTTCTGTGGCTTAGTAGTGAGCTGATATTTGTTGGTGAAAGATAAAGGATTGGAGGCCAGCTGGGAGAGCATTGGAATAGTTGAGCATGGGAACAGTCAAGACTGGAAAATGACAAAAGACGTGGATGAGAGATGAAGGTGCAGATGGGTTGGGGTTGGGATGAAAATCTTTCAGATTGACAGGCAGACTTGGACCATCTTGATTGTGGGGGACATAAGCTTATCTAGGAGTTAAATCACAGAATTTCTACAATGCAGATGGAGGCAATTTGGCCCATCGAGTCTGCACTGACCTTTGGAAAGAGTACAGCCGCCCCCCCCCCCCCCCCCCCCCCCCCAATGACAGTAACCCCACCTAACCTTTTGGACACTAAGGGACAATTTAGCATGGCCAATCCAACTAGCCTGCACATCTTTGGAATTAAACAAGTAAACAGATGAGCAGGCTCTACAAACATTCCAGCCTCAATGAATGGGGAAACCAGCACATCAGTGCAAAAGACTGAAGCATTTGCAACCATCTCCAGCCTGAAGTGTTGAGTGGATGAACCATCTTGGCCCCCACTTGAGGTACCCAACATCACAGCAGTCAATCTTCAGCCAATTTTATTTACTTCCCATGACATCAAGGAAGAGCTGAAGGCACTTTTTACAGCAATGGTCAACATCCTGGAAGTAATACTGAAGACTTGTACTTCAGAATTGGCCAGCTCCCCAGGCAAGCTGCTCCAATACAGCTACACACTGGTACAATGCACATCCAACAATGTGGTACATTACCCAGGTATGTTCCATTTTATTTCACAACTACTGTACATGAAGGCACAGTACCACAACAGATCAATGAACAGGATCTTCTCATGACCAGCATCCGAGGTGCCTCTAAATCGTCTTGGAAAAAGCTGTATAAACCGAAGTTATGTGTCCATTTGCCATGCAAGATTCAACAAAGCCTGGTCAGTACTACATCTTCAGCAGCTGTTCACCTCAACCCCTACATCATCTTTCGTCTTTTACGCTTCTTCCGCCACTTGGCTCTCGTCGTCAAGGATCTCAAGACCTCAGAACTGAAAGAAGGAGGCACGCTCATTCACAGAGAGCAGGATAAATCCAATTTAGTCAATTACTGCCCCATTAGTCAACTTGGAATCATCAGCAAATTGATGATAGGTGTCACTGACAGTGCAGTCAAGCAGCAATAACCTGCTAAACGATGCTCAGCTTGGGTTCTACAAGGGGCAGTTGGCTCCAGACCATGGCCCAAATGTGGAAAAATGGGCTGAATACCATAGATGAGGTGATAGTGACTGCCTTTGTCATCCTGAGTGTGGCATCAATGAGTCCGAACAAAATTGAAGTCAAAGGAAATCGGAGGGGAAAGGTCCCACTAGCTTGAGTCATTCCTAGCCCAAAGGATAGGATACTGACACTAGGAATTATTTAGGTAACCCAAATTAGTGACTGGGGAGAGGATGAAATTGATGTTGAGAGTACAGAGTTTGAGGCAGATGCCAAAAGAGATGGCCAGGACTTTGCAGCTCTGTCATTACTGTACCCGGCGCGGGAGATTCAACGGCCATTAACTTTCGGCAGGACACAAAAATCCCACCCAACACCTTCAGTCTTCCCAATGTTTACCTGGAGGAAATTGATTCAGCTGAGAATGGATGTTAGTTGAAGAGTATGACAGAAGCACAGCTGCTGTGCAGCAATCAGCAAAGGGGGTGGAGAGTTGCTAGTTGTATACATAATGGAATCTGATGCATTGTTGCAGACTATGTTGCCAAGGGGTAGTATGGAGATGAGATAGCCTTGGTGGACTGCCAAGCTGATTGTTCAGGGACAGAAGCCATTTATAGAGGTACTTTGCATTTGAGTGAAACCAAAACCACATCAGTTCTGTTGAGCAAAATGATGGAGGAAGATAGACAGTTGGCCATTTCGAAGGCTGCAGACTGGTTGATGAGGACAAGCACTATTCACATTTGGAGTTGAGGCACAGATATGCATGGATAGTGATCTAGGTCAGAATTCTCCATTTGGGAGACTATGTTCTTCCGCCGGAGATGAATCATGACTGATTTGCGCTCCCGAAGCAATTCACAATCCCTTGCCATGCAAATTTATGCATGGCGGGGACTGCGAGAGATTCCCTAGCGAATCCTGCAATTGGGCTGCCATTTTGAGTGGGCAACTCAATAGCAAGGTTGAATGGCTGTCTCCCCCCGCATCCCCCCCCCCCACCCCACAGTATGGCCCGGCCCCCAATTACAGAGACCCCTGTCTGGAAGCCCCCATAAGAGTGGCTTTCAAGTAGTCAGATGTGGAACTAACCAGTTGCTTCAAATGCTTTCACTTCCTCTTTTTCTCTGCAGAAAGTCTTTGATGTGGTCTAGGAGCTGTCAATCATAGCTAGATGTTTATAAACTTTGTGGTTAGTTTCAAAGCTGACTACCTGAAAGCCAAGGGAGATGAATTAACCAATCCCAACAGCGTGTGTGGAAGCGTACTGGATAAAGCAATTTCACAAATATATGAATGAAAGGCTTGCAAATCAAAGATCTGAGAGGGTTAAACCTAGCTGATTGTTTTTCTCCTTCCAGAAATATTCAGGTGCTGCATTCTGTGTCTGAGCTAGCAATTGTATTACACAGGTGAATTTTAATGCTGCAATTGTTTTCACTGCCTCTGTCTGGACTGCTCTCTAGCTTCCAGGCAGGGATCTCTCTTAACGTGGGGCTTCCAGACAGGCAACTCTGTAATTTGGGGGGCTTCCGGACAGGGGTTCCTGGTGTGGTGGGGTGGGCAATATTTGCATTGTGGGGGCGAGGGGGCCCTTCGATGGACTTTGGGGGAAGCTCGCTTAAGGGGTTACCCCCCTTCGCTCACTCCGAGGTCCACTGCAACAGGGCCACGTTGAGAAATACCTGCACCAATTCTCACCCACTTGAATCTCATCCCAGAGAACCGGAGAATCCATTGCCCAGCCGTTAATAGGATGCAAAATGGTCAATTTCACCCATTTAATCCTAACACAGGATGTGAACCTAGATAGCACTGCCAGCAGGGGACCGGAAAATCGGAACGGATTGCTGATCTTTTTGATAAAGCTGGATTCTCCGCTGCATCGGGAGCTCCTTTGCAGAAGGTGGAGAATCCTTTTTTTTAAATAATAAATTTAGTGTACCCAATTATTTTTTTTCCAATTAAGGGGCAATTTAGCATGGCCAATCCACCTGCCCTGCACATCTTTGGGTTGTGGGGGTGAGACCCACACAGACACTGGAAGAGTGTACAAACTCCACACGGACAGTGACTTGGGGCCGGGATCTAACCTGGGGCTGGGGTTGAAGCCGGGTCCATGGTGCCGTGATGCAGCAGTGCTACCAACTGCGCCACCATGCCGTCCCTCAATTGGTGGAGAATCCAGCCCCTTGTATTCTTGAAGTACAATATGTGAAAATTCTCCAATTTGACAGTTTTGCCGCAGCTTAAATTATTCCACTGTTACATATTTATTCCTAGCAACATCATTTCAATTGGCTGTTGGTATTAATATGGTGCAGCATTTCTTTGGCATATGAATGTTGTCAATTGTGAATAACTATCTACGTGGACAAAATTAAGAGTTTGAATTTATGGCGTGCCGTGCACAAATATGGGCGGCAGGGCAGCACAATGGTTAGCACTGTTGCTTCACAGCGCCAGGGTCCCAGTTTCGATTCCCAACTTGGGTCACCGTCTGTGCGGAGTCTGCACGTTCTCCCCGTGTCTGCGTGGGTTTTCTACGGGTGCTCTTGTTTCCTCCCACAAGTCCCAAACGACGTGCTTGTCAGGTGAGTTGGACATTCTGAATTCTCCCTCAATGCACCCAATCAGCCATTGGAATGTGGCGACTAGGGACTTTTCACAGTAACTTCATTAATGTAAGCCTACTTTCTAAAAAAGAAATATTTTTATTCTCCTCCTTTTCCACATTTTTTTCTCCCAGATTTGCACCCACCAACAATAAACAATAAGCAGTAACGAATATAATGTCAATTCCCATCAACAACAACAATCCCATCTTCCCACCAACTGCCAAACAACTGCCCGCATGTTAACATAAACAAATAATAAAAAGAAATCAGGAATCACCCATAGTCACCATTAACACATACAGCCCCCCCCCCCCGCCCACACTAATGTTCGATGTTATCCAGTTCTTGAAAGTGCATAATGAATAACTAACGCCCATGAATTGTAGAACTCCTCCATCCTTCCCCTCAGTTCAAACTTAACCTTCTCAAGAGTCAAGAATTCCAACTGATCCCCCCGCCACGCCAGGGCACAGGGTGGAGCAGCTGCTCTCCATCCCAACAGGATCCGCCTTCGGGCGATCAGCGAGGTGAAGGACCCGTTTCCAACCCCGGCTGGTACGACACCCCGAATTGGCCTCCCGAGGGACCGGGTCCAGTTTCTTCTGCACCACTTTAGAGATTGCCCCAAAAACCTCCTTCCAGTAATCCTCCAGCTTTGGACAGGACCAAAACATATGAACGTGATTTGCGACCCTCCCCCCCGCGCAATGTTCACACACATCTTCTACCCCTTCGAAGAATCGGCTCATCCTCGCCATTGTGAGGTGTGCTCTATATACCACCTTCAGCTGTATCAGCCCCAATCTCTCACACGAGACAAACGTTCACTCTTCGGAGCACCTCGCACCAGAACCCCTCCTCCATACCCTCTCCCACCTCTTCCTCCCAGCTTGCTTTGATCCCTTCCAGTGGTGCCTTCTCCTCTTCCAAAATGGCTCCGTAAACCGCCTACACTACCCCCTTCTGCAGTCCCCTGTCGTCAGCACCTCCACCAGCAATGTGCAGGCCAGCTCCACCGGGGAGCTCTGTATCTCCTTCCTGGCAAAATCTCGAACCTGCATGTATCTAAACATTTCCCCCTGCTCCAGCCCATACTTCGCTCCTAGCTCCTTCAATCCTGCAAACCGACCCCCAAGAAACAAATCTTTTGGTGTCGTAATCCCCTTCTCCTCCCATTTCCGAAGATTTCCGTTCCACTTCCCAGGCTCAAATCTGTGGTTCCCCCGAATCGGCATTTCCTTTGACCCTGTCCCCAGTCTGAAGTGTTGGCTAAACTGCCTCCAAATTCTCTATGAAGATATTATTACCAGACTCCCTGAGTATTTCCCCGGGCCATCAGGAGCGGTTCCGTTGCTAGTGCCTTCAATCCCGACCCCCTACACAAACTCTCCTCCATTCGGACCCACTGGGAATCAATCCCTCTGACCCAGCTCCGCACCTTCTCCATATTCGCCGCCCATACATCAGGTTTGCAAGACCCAAACCCCCTACCTACCTTCCCCTCTGTACCTTTCTAACTTTGGCCACCTTCCCTCCCCATATGAACGAGGTAATCATTCCTTCAATCTCTCTAAAAAATGCCTAATGTAAGTCTACTTGTGACAACAAAGATTATTATTATTGTTAATCTCAGATTACGCCAGTGCCCCTCACAGCCAACTATCTAACTTTTGAAAGTCACTGTTGTAATGAAGAGAAATATAGTAGCCATTGAATGTAGCAATTTTACACTAATAGCAATAAGAATCATGAACAAATAATCTGTTCTGGAGATGTTGGTTGAGGGATAAGTATTGGCTAGTGTACTGTACCCAGTTGATGTTAATATTAGACAAGTCAGACCCCAGAGTGAAGGCTGGGATCCTTTTTTTTGTTGCAGAAACCATGGAAGAAAGTCACTGAACAAATTCACAGGAGTTTATTAATGAGCTTTTGATATAAAGAATAGAACAGGGGGAAAATCCGATATTACAGCAGACAAAATGTTTGCAAAGATTTAAATACAAAAGCAAGAAAATGATTCAGACTTACACCATTCCTTTTATCCCAGCAATTCCCTTACAGATGTACAACATAAATGAAGATTTACCGCTATCTTCACACCAAAGCTTCTTGCTTTAGCTGGCCAGTTGCAAGTGGTTTTGTTCCGGTGGATTTCTGAGCATTCGCTAAATGTTTTTCCCCCAGCTGATATCTCACCGAGACATCCAAAAGCTTACTATAAATTCACTTCAACTGTGGAGCAAACACACGAGCTTCCTAAACTTAGTCCCTAGCAGCCTTACAGCATTCCTGGTCAGATATCTTAGAACTCCTGTCATCGCTCTCTGACATACACTGAATTTATTTCCTGTCTTTCTCTCTAAACCTGTGTTGCTAGGCAACAGCACAGTTTTTTTTCTACCTTGTGGTTTGTTTTTTTTAAGTCACAAAGCTTCTAACTGTCTTCACTTTAAGGTGAAAACCTGACCATTTTTGTTGGGAAGTTATCCGGCATTCCCAGTGCCAAACTCTCGGAAAAACATCTGAATTAAACAGTATTCTACTTTTCTCAACACACACATATGAAATAAACTTTAAATTATTCATTATTACTAACCCTAGGACTGGCTCATCAAGTGTGCCTTGGGATTTATTAATGTCCTATTAATGTCCAGCTGAGAGAGCAGATGGGGCAACAGCCTCACATCTCCTCCAAGAGATGGCAGCTCTAATAGTGCTGCATTGCCTCAGTGCTGCATTGAAGTGTCAGCCTAGATTATGTCTCAACCCCTAAAGTGAGATTTTAACCCACAACATTCTGACTCTGGAGCGAGAGGGCTGTCAATACAGACACTTAAAATATTTCATGCTAACTTCAGAGTTACATTTTAAATACTGAAAATTCCGAAAACAATAATGTGTTTCTCAATCTCAAAATGGCAGGATCTTTGTTGTCACAAGTAGTATGTCAAATAGACATTTATGCAACAATTTTTTATTTGATTACACCTGTGAAATATCTTGGGGCATTTTCAATTTAAATGGAAACAGATATGTCGTACAATTCCTTGACATGATCAGAAATAGGAAGTGATTTGGTAGCTTAATCACCTGATGGTTCAAAGCAGCAAATATCATAAAAGTGCTGGAGAAAACAGTGTTTGCCACCGACTTGCTGAAGAAGAAAGGGCTCTTTAGAAATTGAGATTGTGGTATAATGAAAGGATGTTGTCCTCTCTGACTGTGTCACAATCAAATATTTTTTCTTTCAAAGGTCATAATAAAGATGACGTTCACTTGCGAATAAATAATGACGCCTTGGGTTACACAGATGATTTCGAGCTACTGCCTTTTTCATCATAGTGCTTGGAGTAATATTGTGTCATGGTCAGTTTACATTCTGTCATACTAGAATTCAGGATAGAGTTACTGATCATTCCTGTGCTCTTATACGCAATGTTAATAATTAATCTCAACTATAATTATTTTAACATAAATTTAGAGTACCCAATTCTTTTTTTCAATTAAGGGGCAGTTTTAGCATGGCCAATCGACCTACCTGCACATCATTTTGGGTTGTGGATGTGAGACCCACGCAGACACGGGAGAATGTGCAAACTCCACATGGACAGTGACTCGGGGCTGGGATTGAAACAGGGTCCTCGGTGCCGCGAGGCTGCAGTGCTAACCATTGCGCCACAGTGCCACCCCTGTCTCAACTAGAATTTATACTTTTTTTTGAACAATGCAGTTGAGTCCTGCAGCGTAGCCTAGATTTGATGTGATTGCATCACTGACAGTAATCTAATCTGATTCCTGTTTTTAACTTCCCTTGATACATCCTGTGAATTGATCATGTGATGGATAATCAATTCCTGCACCTTGGCTCTGTGGTTATAATATATGGATGGTTTAATTTCTCAGCCTTATTCTGTAACATAATACATTATATTGATAGAATAAGGCTGAACATGCAAGATTAGGTTCTTATGCAAAAAGAAAAAGCGTATGGTTAAATGAGTTAGCTTCTTGTATGCTGTGAAAAGTTGTTTCTAAACAGTATTGCATTTTTGCAAATTTGTAAGAAACCATTGTACACTTTTAAGTGTTGATCGATTATGTCCCTGGGTTCCATTCAGTTATTTAATTGAAATTGGTAAAAAAAACATTTTACAATGACCAGAGATGTGCAGGTCAGGTGAATTGGCCATGCTAAAAAATTGCCCCTCCAAAAATGTGCAGGTTAGTTGGGGTTATGTGGATAGGGCGGGGAAGTGGGCCTAGGTAGCGTGCTCTTTCAGAGGGTTAGTGCAGTCTCGATGGGTTGAATGGCCTCCTTCTGCACTGTAGGGATTCCATGGAATATTATATCATTTCGTTATCTTCTCAACCTTCAATCATGAGCTACTAACAAAGAACCTGTGTAGCTCGTAAAATGCTGTAATTCTTTACAGCTCTGATGCTAACCGGTGCAAGAAGTAAAAGATACACACACACAAAAATGGAAACTGCCAAAATACCTTGTGTATTTTAGGAAAATATTTAAGCTCCATCATAAAATGAAAACAGCAGAAGGAGTAAGCAATTAGAAATTCTATGTGAGGTGGCAAAGAGTTGAGGATGTTGGCTTTCTGTTGGTGATCTCAAGTGGCTGAGCTGAATGCAGAATCGAGCTGTAATGGCTTTGCAGTTAGTGTTTGAGTGGCGCTATGGTCCCCATAGAGACTGATGACTTTTAGAAAGATATTTGAATTTTCAGTGACTGACTGGAAGGATCACATGACAAAATTCTAGTATTAATACTGTAACAAACTGAAAGCAACATTGACTAAACACTGTCAGTGTGCAACTTATTCTTTTAAACTACAGAAGTTTTCTTATTTAACTTGTTTTTAAATCCTCCTCCATCACTATACATTATTCTCCGCTTGAGTAGATACTTCATTTTCCAGGAACCAGACTAAGCTATTCTCAGCTACTGATGGCTTTCTTTCTTTTTCCTTTCCAGGCCAACAATTTCTCATCCCTGAACTGACTTTCACGGGGAGTGGTACCCCCAAGATTCCTTCCTCTAACCAAAGCCACGCAAATCTTGCAGCCTTGTTTAAATCCTCATGGAATTGTTTCCTTCAGTATGAGCATGATCTACATTCTATTTGATGAAGAATAGGGACTGGCTTCTTGTATCACTCACCCTTTCACTCTCTCAGATTCTTGCAAACTCGCCTGCCTGTGCGCTATGGAGATTATTTTGAAAAAACCTGTATCCTGATACTTCAAAAGCGTGCTATTGATTCTTTTCCTTTCAAAACCCATCTCCATAGTAATGTGAATCATATGGGTCTTGTATCCAAATTCAAATGTTAATTAGCTATCTTTTAGACCCCTCCAAACTCCATTCTATTGGGAAATTAAATAGACAGTTTAAAGTATGACCATACATCAGTAACAAGCACAGGTGGAGGATCTTGGATGCTGGCCATCTCTTTCTACTGAAACAGTTTCCAGATGGCCTCATTATAAACTCTCGGTTGAGCTTGCAAACTCCCACAAATGCATTAGCTCAGCAGGGGTTCTGTTTTGTCAACTTAGTGGAGTGAATACTTTGTTTAATTGACATACTTATGCGGTTAAAATAAGGTAATTTTTCTATGATCACTCTTGTCAGTGTCTGCATGCTTATTTGGACATGATTAAGGGTGTGAATTGGTTAAAGCTTCTGTTACTGATACTATAATTGCCCTGTCTGATTGACACGTTTAAATTTATAAGAACAGCAGTTTTTTTTTCCTTAAAGTATGCTGACAGGATTTTTTCTCAGAATTTCAACACTTGCCATTGTTATTGTATGACTCAATGGTTCTGTACATAGTGCATGCTGAGTGATTGGCCATGGAAGTGGCATGGGTTATGGATAAAAACTTTTGAACTCCCTTTCAAAAGTTTGCTGAATCCAGACTGAATTATGATTTTGAGGGGCCATGAACCATGAAGAATTTTGTTTGACTTCATGAAAATTACAGAGCATTATCTGATATCCACTCTTGCAATGGACCTGGCCAGGCCTGAATGCAGGGTGTGGCTTGATACCTGCACCATCGTCCCGCATGGTGAAAATAACTGTTTACTACAATTTTTCTTAAATTAAACAGATGTTCCAAAACATAACAAACTTACACCTGCTGTATTTGTAACAGTGGTACTGGCAGAAACCTTGGAACAAAGTGCCTTCAACATTCAGGAATGCAAATATATCAGAAGATAAAATTAATAAAGTAATAAAAACTTAATGGTAATGAAGTGTTTTATTTGGTTACAATACACTTAAGATGTCTGACACACAATCTCATGCCTGAGTACTATTCCTCTGCAGATAGCAATACAATGTTGCAAATTGCCCAAGTATGTCTGGTGTACACAAAACAGGATACATCCAACCTGGCTAATTACCGTCTCAAGTTTACTCCTGATCAACAGTAAAGTGATGGAAGTGGTCATCAACAGTGCTCAAGTCTGGGTTCTGTCATGGCTACACAGCTCCTGACCTCATTACAGCCCTAATTTAAACATGGACCAAAGAGCTGAATTCCAGAGGTGAGATGAGAGTGACTGCACTTGATATTAAGGCAGCCTTTGACTGAGTATGGCATCAAGGAGCTCTGACTCCAGTGTTGCTAATGGGAAACTCTCCCACTGATTGGAATCATACCTGGCACAAAGCAAGGTGGCTGCAGAGGTTCCTCAGCGTAGTGTCCTAGGGCCAACTATCTTCAGCTGTTTCACGAATGACCTTCCTTCCATCATAAGGTCAGAAGTGGAGATGTTCGCTGATGTTGCACAATGTTCAGCACCTTTCATGACTCGGAGACTGAAGCAGTCCATGTCCAAATGCAGCAAGACCGTTACAATATCCAGGCTTGGGCTGACAAATGGCAGGCAATGACCATCTCCAACACTCGAGAATCTAACCATCACCCCTTGACATTCAGTGGCAACATCATCACTGAATCCCCCAATATCAACATCTTGGGGTTACCATTGGTCAGAAACTGAACTGGACTAGCTATTTAAATACTGTGGCTACAAGAGCAGGTCAGAGGCTAGGAATCCTGCAGTAAGTGACTCAACTGGCTCTCTAAAGCATGTCCACCATCTACAAGGCACAAGTCACTGCAATGGAATACTCTCCACTTGCTTGGATGAGTGCAGCTCCAAAACAACACTCCAGAAGCTTGACACCATCCATGGCAGAACAGTGCTCTTGATTGCATCCCTTCCACAAACATTCATTCGCTCCACCACCGACACATCCTAGCAGCAATATGTACCATCTACAAGAGGCACTGCAGAACTCAAGACCCTTAAATGCCACCTTCCAAACTTGCGACCACTACCATCTAGAAGGACAAGGGCAACAGATACATAGGATCACTACCACTTGGAAGTACCCCTCCAAATCACTCACCATCCTGACTTCTCGCCATTCCTTCACTGTCACTGGGTCAAAATCCTGGAACTCCCACCTTGGGGCTTGCACATCAGTGCCCTGTAGACACGATCCATCTCCAACAGCCGGTCAAACACACCTTCCCCAAGCAGCTTCTCCAGCATCTTACCAACGTAATCACCAGCATCCGTTCCTTCACTCCCCTCCGGCAGGCCCATGATTCGGATGTTCTACCTGCGAGAACGGTTCTCCAGGTCCTCCACTTTCTCCAGCAGTCGCTTCTGCTGGTCTCGCATCAGTCCCATCTCCGCTGCCATCGAGTTGGACTGTTCCTCATGCTCCCCCACCAGCTCCTCCATCCTCTGGATCGCCTGTCCGTGGGCTGCCAGTCTCGTCTCCATGCAGTCAACCACCGCCTTGATCGAGCCCACCTCCCGGGCCAGGTCCTCCAAACTTTGCTTCCGCTGCTGGGTGAACCTCTCGTTCAAGAAGCTCGCCAACTGCTCCAGCGACCACTGGGCCGGCAGGGCCGGACCCTACCCCTGCCCATCCGCCATCTCCGCATGCGTTGCCACCTCTTCATCCAATTCAGCCAACTGGTTTGCTTTTTTCCGGGCACTTCTGGTCTGCCACTCCATAAACTATGGGTCACTCTCTTCTGCTCTCACTTCTATACCTCCTTCCTCCAAAATTCCTGCTGCAAACCGGGGTAAAAGCCACGAAAAGACCACCACAAGCGGGAGCCACCAAAATGCGACCACTCACTCCATGGCCGCCCCCAGAAATCCGCCGTGTGAATTTTAGGGCCATCCTTGCAGTCTCGGAGTGAATGATGCCCTATTCATGGTGTGAATAGAAGGTTCCCCTGATGTCAGTAAATGTTCCTGCCGCAACCCTGCTTTCACCACCCCTCCCCACCCTGATGCAGCACGGTAGCATTGTGGATAGCACAATTGCTTCACAGCTCCAGGGTCCCAGGTTCGATTCCGACTTGGGTCACTGTCTGTGCGGAGTCTGCACATCCTCCCCGTGTGTGCGTGGGTTTCCTCCGGGGGCTCCGGTTTCCACCCACAGTCCAAAGATGTGCAGGTTAGGTGGATTGGCCATGATAAATTGCCCTTAGTGTCCAAAATTGCCCTTAGTGTTGGGTGGGGTTGCTGGGTTATGGGAATAGGGTGGAGGTGTTGACTTAGGGTGCTCTTTCCAAGAGCTGGTGCAGACTCGATGGGCCGAATGGCCTCCTTCTGCACTGTAAATGCTATACTGATTGGCCCGGGACCCCAGAATCTGCTTACTCAATGGAAAGGCAGCCTGCTTCCATGGCGTTGTCTTTGCTGAATGCCGTCCCAGCAGTGGCCACAGCTTCCGGTGGTGCTACTGGACTTCAGATTGGCCAGTAGCTTTTGGTGGTATTCAGGCCTATCGTCGGGTTGATAAAATCCCAGCCAAAGAAACACCGTGAGCAGCTTGAATCATTGTGAGGCTGAGCCAATGGATGGCAAATGCCATCCCATGCAGTGCAATTTTCACTAATGTATTGCATGTAACCTAAATCAAGAATATTTTTTGAATGAACAGTAAAACTCCCATGCCTCTGCACATGCTTTGCAGAACTTGTAGCTAATAATCGTGCAAGAACAGTCCAAAAATAGCTCTCTCATTTGTGTCTCCAGGTGTTTCTGTGGCACCTCGTCTGGGATAAGGGCACTTAGTTTGTAAGGCTGTACTGGGAAACCTTTATCCCTGTGGTCAATAGTGCTGCTTATTGCTGCTGCAAATTGTTAGACTGTGAATATCTCCAGCAAACCTCAACAGCCTTGTTCATGCACAGAGAAAGATTGTAATCGATACAGTACGTGACAAGATTGCCCTTCCTCTGATACATGTTCTCTCTCATTTCCTCCCTTGACATGTGTCTATTATTGAAACTCTAGCTCCAATGGATGTGTATGGAGGTGTCCGTTTCCTCCCTCGGAATCAAAGTTATAACATTAATGTTGCGGAGCAACAACTCAGCTGTTACTCTGACAAAGCGAATCAAAGTTCTGTTTTTGTTCCCATTAGAAACCTCTTGAGATTGGCCTCTTGGTGTTTTTCAGCTATATCCTACATGACATTGTTAACACTATTGAGTTTTTAATATGAATGTGGACAATTTGCTTTGTTAAATTTTGTTCTTCCTGTCTTGAATTTACAAAGCCAAGCCAATGCATGGAGTGGACAGGGCAGGCCCTTAATCTATCTCCTTGCTTGCTCTGAAAACCAATTCAAATTGAATCCAATTCATGGTCCCCACAAGAGAGACATACCAGATCCAAGCTGACCAGAAAAGGCATTGCATCTGATCTTGAGCTTAATCTGATGCTTGATCTTCGTCAAAAGACTGAGAAGCGATCAATTTGCTTTATTTGAACACCTAAAATCATGCAGGTAGTGTTGTGACCTAAGGTTCAATTTTAAAGCTGCCCATCTTGTGGGAACACTACAACTGGAGTTTGGTAGGGGGGTGGGGTACATAAGTGAATGGAGAAGGCCTTGTTCAGGTGGGAAGGATGCACACTACATTTTGTTCTTAATGTTTCTCAGATGAGGCATAGGAGAGCCACCCATCCTTGGAAGATTTGGGCCCAATTTATGTGGAAAAGTCATGGCCCAGTCACTGTCTGCATAAACCCCCTGACCGATATTTTGTCGGAGGTAGCATTGCGACCAGAAAGGGCTGAGGTTCTTGGATGATTTATTTTATGGGCTAGGTGGAGCATGAGCTTCTCCGTTCTGGTTTTCTGTCTCTTGTACCACCATCTGACGCTCTTTGCAGACCCCTTTTATGCCCCCCCCCCCCCAACCCTGGTGGCGGGAAGCATAAAATTTCATGGATGTGATTCCCTCCGGAATTCCGCCCACCCCGATCCAGACCCAATTTCACGGTGGGGCAGGGAAGGACTCTGACGGGAAACCCGTCCTTTCCCTATTAAGGCTCTTGAGTTGCCACTTGAGGGCCTTTTCCTGCCCAGCCTCAATTTTTAGGCGGGCACAGTTAGAGCAGGCGTAGTAAACAAGGAAATGGATGAAACTCCATCTTGGGCGGGAAGGGTGTGGGGTGGCTCAATCTTGAGGTCCCTTCAGATTTTGGGTGCCCTTCCCTCTGGGACCTTGGAGTTCTGGTCCTCCTCTCCAGCCCCTGGGACCAAGTGTGGTCCCGGGGCTTAATTCCAGGCAGAACCATGCATTATCTCTTCTGGCCAATGCAGCTCCATGCCTAGACAGACTGAAGAGCTGTCGGTCAATCTGATTGACCGTCAGCTCACCAAGGTGGGACTTCTTCCAAAGGCGGATGGAAGTCCCACCCACTGCAAATCTGCACTCAGTGAAGCCTGAAATGGCAGTGGACCTGTCAGAGTTGTCAGATAGGAGTTACATGCCGACTCTCAGGATGATACTTCTGTCCTGAGGTTATTCAGGGGACTGTAGTCTGTGGGTATCTAGCTGAGGACTTCCATCCAATTTCACAATCTTGCTGAATTTCCCACAACTGCTCACCATGTCTTGCATAATTCTCAGTGGCTTCAGTTGGCATAGAATGAATTAGTGTGAACTTTTTCTTACATTGCGTTTGTGGAGTTTTTGGTATATAAAACAAATATAAATATGAACAAACAGTAGGAGATCAAAAAAGAGAAAATAGCAAGTAAAGTTAAAACTATTTACACATAAATCGGCTTCAACTATTTACATACATCATAGTTTCCTTTTTTCCTCCCTTGCAGTATTTGCAGTGGCGATTGTGTTTTTTTGCGATTTGCTCCCCACTTTTTTGCTTTTGTTTTTTTTCCCTTTGGTTCAGGTTGTTGTACCTGCTCTCCACCCCCCCCCCCCCCCCCCCCCCCCCCCCCCCTTGTGTCTCATGCTTCTTTTGTTGGGCTTGGTTGAGTTCCATGTTTCGCTGCTCCGCCCCCACCCCTTCCTTACTGTGTCGTGGCTACTCCCTCCTGTTCTTTAGTTACAAACAGGTCTTGGAACAACCGAGTGAATGGCTCCCACGTTTTGAGGAAGCCTTCTTCTGACCCTCAATGGTAAATTTAATTTTCTCCTTTTGAACAAATTCCGACAGGTCGGACAGCCAATCTGCAGCTTTGGGTGGTGCTGCTGACCGCCAGCCGAGCAGGATTCTCTGGCGGGCGATTAGGGAGGCAAAGGCAAGGGCATCGGCCCTCCTCCCCATGAAGGGATCTGGCTGTTCTGATACCCCGAAGACTGCCACTCTTGGGCATGGCTCCACCCTCGTCCCCCCCACCGTGGACATTGCCTCGAAGAAGGCTGTCCAGTACCCAGCAAGTCTGGGGCAAGATCAGAAGATGCACATATGGATGTGTTTGGCTGGGCCTCCATGGCAAAGTTCGCATCTATCCGCCACCTTGGGGAAGAACCTGCTCATTCAGGTTCTGGTTACGTGGGCTCTGTGTACCACCTTTAACTGCATTAAGCTTAGCCTTGTGCATGTGGAGGTGGAGTTGGCCCTATGCAGTACTTTGCTCCAGAATCCCCACCCCATCTCATGTTAGCCGTTTTAGTTGCTGTGATATGAAGAGTCTAAAGTTCTTGTTCCTTTTCACCAAACACCATTTATTTCACTTCCACAGCCTCTGCACAAAACTCTTAACAAGACCCCACCTGACAGAGGCTACCTGAAGCCCCTTTACATATCAGTGTCAATTAATGGATAATTAACATAAATGAGACAACTAATTGCAATGTCTCTTAACCCATTACTTAACATCTCAAACCCTAAGTCCTCCTCCGAATTCTGCCTCGTCTCGTCCAGTTGTGTATTGGCCCCCTTAGCAGTCGCATGTACATGTTACCACAGTTCCCTTTTCCTAAGATGTCTGGAACCAACAGGTCCTCTAGCAGTGATTGCTGTGGCGGTCCTTGTTTTCCTTTGTAGGAAATTTTTGATTCGTCAGTACCCCCCCCCCCCCCCCCGTCCCGAACTGTCAGCGTAGCCCCGTCCAGTCTCCACCCTTTAAAGATAGCGCCCATAGTCGCCGGCGTACTTCTGTGGTTGGTGCAGATAGGGGCCTTGTCGTACATTTTGGTTAACCTGAAATGCTGTTGCAGTTGGTTCCACGACTGGAGTGTTGCTACCACCACTGGGTTCGTTGAATATTTATTAGGTGGGGATGGGAGTGCCGCCATGACTAGTGCACGGAGGGAGGTCCCTCTTCAGGAGCTCTCCTCCATAAGCACCCACTTGGGCTTCTGGCTCCATTATCCATCCCTTTACCCTCTCTGCAGTCGCTGCCCAATGTTAATATTACAGGTTTGGGAGGGCTAGGCCCCCCATGGATCTCTTTTTCTGCAGTACTCTCTTTGGGATCCTTGCATTCTTCCCGCCCCACACAAACGCCATAATCAGTCTGTCCAGCGAATTGAAAAATGCCTTTGGGATGTAGATCTAAATAGGAAGAGGAACCTGGGCAGTACATTCATTTTGATCATCTCCACCTTTGCTGCCAGGGAGAGTGGAAGCGCGTTCCATCTCTACAGCTCCTTTTGTAATTCCTTTTGTCAGACTGCTCAGGATCCACTTGTGGATCCCTGTCCAGTCGTGAGCGGTTTTGATCCCCAGGTAGCGTATTTGTTTCGGGATTGTTTAAACGGCAGTCCCTCCAGCTTTGCCCCTCCCCCTTGCGGGTTCACCGGGAAGATCTTGTTTTGCTCAGGGTAATTTTGTAGTTCAAAGGCTCCAAACTCTTTTTCTCTCTGTCAACTCTCCAGAACCCTTTCCAATTCTTTGCCTAAGTGCAATCGCTAATGGTTCGATCGCTAGGACGAACAGCAGCGGAGAGAATGGGCATCCCTGCCTTTTGCTCCTGTGCAGTTGCAAGTATTTAGAGCTGGTGGTATTTGTCTGTAAGCTCGCCATGGGAGTGTTGTACAGAAGTTTCAGACCATGAACCCTGTTCCTAGCCCGAACCGCTCCAGTACCTCTGAGGTACTTCCATTTGACTCTGTGAAAGACCTTTTCAGAGTCCAGGGAGATGATCACCTCGGGATGGAGCCATGATCTCATTCAGCAGGCGCCTGAGGTCCGATGCCTGATGTTAGCTGTCTATCCTTGGCAAAGCATGTCTGGTCTTCTGCTACCACCTCTGGTACGCAGTCCTCCAGCCTTTTGGCTAGGAACGTGGCCAGTATTTTCGCATCTGCATTGAGCAGCGAAATGGGACTGTAGGAACTGCATTCTGTTGGGTCTTTGTCTTTTCAGCGAGATTGAGGCTTGTGCTAGCGTAGGCGGCAGTGTGTCCCTCGCAGTGAGTCTGTGAACATCTCCCGTAGGTGTGGGGCCAGTGCTGTCACAAATTTTTTGTAGATATCTGCCAGGAATCCATCCGGTCCCGGGGCCTTCCCTGCCTGCGTGGAGCTAATACTCTCATGACCACTCCCAGTTCTAGTGGCGCTTCCAGGCCCCGTCTTCTGTCCTTCCCACGACTGGCATGTCTATTCAATTAAGAACCGCTTCATCCTCCGGTCCCCTGCTGGGGGCTCCGAAGTGTACAACCTTCGTTAGAACGTCTCAAATGCCTTGTTGACCTCATCCGGCTCCACTACTAATTTGCATTTGCTTTTTGCCATCCCTAATCTGGGCTATTTCCATCGTGGCTGCCTGTTTTCTCAGCTGGTGAGCCAGCAGGCGGCTAGCCTTGTCTCCGTGTTTGTATAAGGTCGTCATGCCTGGCAGAGCTAGTGCTCTGCTTTAGAACATAGAACATACAGTGCAGAAGGAGGCCATTCGGCCCATTGAGTCTGCACCGACCCACTTAAGCCCTCACTTCCACCCTATCCCCGTAACCCAATAACCCCTCCTAACCTTTTTGGTCACTAAAGGGCAATTTACCATGGCCAATCCACCTAACCTGCACGTCTTTGGACTGTGGAAGGAAACCAGAGCACCCGGAGGAAACCCACACAGACACTGGGAGAACGTGCAGACTCCGCACAGACAGTGGCCTAGCAGGGAATCGAACCTGGGACCCTGGCGCTGTGAAACCACAGTGCTAGCCACGTGTGGCTTTCCTTGTGGAGAGCAGGTCAAAGTCCATCTGTAGGTTTTTCCTCCCCATCAGGAGCTCTACGGTCGGGTCCTCGGAGTATCACTGGTCTACCTCCAGTTTAGATTTGACTAGCTGTTGCCTAGCTGCCCTCTCTTCCCTATCTCTCTGTGCCTTGTAGACTATAATTTCACTCCTGATCACAACCTTCAGCACCTCCCAGAACGTGGAGGGTAAGACCTCCACGTTCTGGTCGTTTGTGGCCTGTGATATATTCTCGCAGAAAGCCTCATCTACCAGGAGGGCCGTGTCCAACCTCCATGGGGGGCGTTGGGTATGGCCTGTCTCCAACCTCACATCCATATAGCGTGGAGCGAGATCGGAGATTACGATCGCAGAATATTCCGCTCTTATTTGCCCTGGAAGCACCGATTTTCCCACTACAAAGATGTCAATGTGTGAATAGACATGATGTACCTGGGAGAAGAAGGAGAACTCCTTCTCCCTTGGGTGGGTGAATTGCCCTGTGTCCACCACCCCCATCTGCTCCATGAGTTCTTTCACCATATTGGAGGTCTTTCCCGGTTTGGGGTTCATCCTGTCCATCCGTGGGTCCTGTAAACAGGTAAAGTTCCCCCCCATGATCAGTCGGAGTGTGTTTATGTCGGGGATTTTCACCATAGTCTTCTTTACGAACTCCATGTTGTCCCGGTTGGGAGCATACACGTTCATCAGGACTACTGGTGCCCCGTCTAGGACACCGCTGACCATGCCATATTGTCCCCCTGGGTCCATAACCGTTCTTGTCACCGTGAATATCATCCTCTTAGTTAGCAGAATGGCTAACTCCCCCTGGCCCTCACCCCGTAGCAGGAATTGTAGGTCTCCCACCCAGCCTTTCCTTACCCGCAGTCGATCCTTCTCTCACAGGTGCGTCTTTTGGAGAAAGACTATGTTGGCTTTCATACTTTTCAGGTGTGATCTGGATCTTTCCACTGGGCCATTAAGTCCCCTGACATTCCAGGTGACTATCCTGATGGGTGGGTTTCTGTTTCACCCGTTCCTGCAGGATCAACCATACTTTCCTGTTGGATGCGCCCTTGCACTCCAGGGTTTCCCTTTGTTAGGAGGCCATCCAAGATGGCTATGGTCACTGTTCTCCCCATGAGGTTGGGCCCCTGCGCTCCGGGATTTCCCTTCGTCCAGGGACCCTCCAAAGTGGTTGCATTTTGTTCCATGTCGCCACATGTGGCCTGTTGTCGCCAGCCTAATGCCCTCCATCTTTCTTCACCGATCATTTTCTTGTAATGCCTTCACCCCCCCCTTTCCCCTGTTTCTTCCCCTAGTTTTCTCTCTGTGCCCATTGTCTGCCCTCCCCCTCACCAGACGTTTTCCTCCTTGCGGGGGACATGCCGTGGCGCCTCTCTCCTGCATGAATCCCGGTGCTAACTATAGAACATAGAACAGTACAGCACAGAACAGGATCTTCGGCCCTCAATGTTGTGCCGAGCATTGTCCGAAACCAAGATCAAGCTATCCCACTCCCTGTCATTCTGGTGTGCTCCATGTGCCTATACAATAACTGTTTGAAAGTTCCTAAAGTGTCCAACTCCACTATCACAGCAGGCAGTCCATTCCACACCATAACCACTCTCTGAGTAAAGAACCTACCTCGGACATCCCTCCTATATCTCCCACCCTGAATCTTATAGTTATGCCCCCTTGTAACAGCTACATCCACCCGAGGAAATAGTCTCTGACCGTCCACTCTATCTATCCCCCTCATTATCTTATAAACCCCTATTAAGTCGCCTCTCATCCTCCTCCGCTCCAAAGAGAAAAGCCCTAGCTCCCTCAACCTTTCCTCATAAGACCTATCCTGCAAACCAGGCAGCATCCTGGTAAATCTCCTTTGCACCCTTTCCAATGCTTCCACATCCTTCCTATAGTGAGGTTACCAGAACTGCACACAGTACTCCAAATGTGGTCTCACCAGGGTCCTGTACAGTTGCAGCATAACCCCATGGCTCTTAAACTCAAGCCCCCTGTTAATAAACGCTAACACACTATTAGCCTTCTTCACGGCTCTATCCACTTGAGTGGCAACCTTCAGAGATCTGTGGACATGAACCCCAAGATCTCTCTGTTCCTCCACATTCCTCAGAACCCTGCCGTTGACCCTGTAATCCGCATTCAAATTTTTTCTACCAAAATGAATCACCTCGCACTTATCAGGGTTAAACTCCATCTGCCATTTTTCGGCCCAGCTCTGCATCCTATCAATGTCTCTTTGCAGCCTACAACAGCCCTCCACCTCATCCACTACTCCACCAATCTTGGTGTCATCAGCAAATTTACTGACCCACCCTCCAAGTCATTGATAAAAATCACAAATAGCAGCGGACCCAGCACTGATCCCTGTGGTACACCGCTGGTAACTGGTATCCAGTCTGAAAATTTTCCATCCACCACCACCCTCTGTCTTCTATGTGATAGCCAGTTACTTATCCAATTTGCCAAATTTCCCTCTATCCCACACCTCCTTACTTTCTTCATGAGCCGACCATGGGGAATCTTATCAAACGCCTTACTAAAATCCATGTATATGACATCAACTGCTCTACCTTCATCTACACACTTAGTTACCTCCTCAAAGAATTCAATCAAATTTGTGAGGCAAGACTTACCCTTCACAAATCCGTGTTGACTATCCTGGATTAAGCTACATCTTTCCAAATGGTCATAAATCCTATCCTTCAGGACCTTTTCCATTATCTTACCGACCACCGAAGTAAGACTAATTGGCCTATAATTACCAGGGTCATTCCTATTCCCTTTCAGAGGAACAACATTCACCACTCTCCAGTCCTCTGGCACTATCCCCGTGGACAGCGAGGACCCAAAGATCAAAGCCAAAGGCTCTGCAATCTCATCCCTTGCCTCCCAAAGAATTCTTGGAATATATCCCATCTGGCCCAGGGGACTTGTCGACCCTCAGGTTTTTCAAAATTTCTAATTAATCTTTCCTCCCTCAGAACATCTACCTCCTCCAGCCTATCCGCCTGAATTACAATCTCATCCTCAAAAACATGGCCCCTCTCCTTTGTGAACACTGAAGAAAAGTATTCATTCAACGCCTCCTATTTCTTCTGAATCCATGCACAAGTTCCCACTACTGTCCTTGACCGGCCCTACCCTCACCCTGGTCATTCTTTTATTTCTCACATAAGAGTAAAAAGCCTTGGGTTTTTTCTGGATCCAACCCGTCAAGGACTTCCCATGTCCCCTCCTAGCTCTCCTAAGCCCTTTTCTCAGCTCATTCCTTGCTACCTTGTAACCCTCAAGCGACCCTACTGAACCTTGTTTTCTCATCCTTACATACTCTTCCTTTTTCCTCTTGACAAGACATTCAACCTCTTTTGTGAACCATGGTTCCCTCACACGGCCATTTCCTCCCTGCCTGACAGGGACATACCTATCAAGGACATGCAGTATTTGTACCTTGAACAAGCTCCACTTTTCATTTGTGCCTTTCCCTGACAGTTTCTGTTCCCATCTTATGCTCCCTAATTCTTGCCTAATCGCAACATATTTACCCCACCCCCAATTATAAACCTTGCCCTGCCGTATAGCCCTTTCCCTCTCCACTGCAATAGTGAAAGACACCAAATTGTGGTCACTATCTCCAAAGTGCTCTCCCACAAACAAATATTAACACTTGGCCCGGTTCATTACCCAGTACCAAATCCAATGTGCCCCCCCCCCTCTTGTCGGCCTATCCACATATTGTGTCAGGAAACCCTCCTGCACACACTGTACAAAATCTACCCCATCCGAACTGTTCGACCTATAGAGGTTCCAATCAATATTTGGAAAGTTAAAGTCACCCATGACAACTACCCAGAGACCTCCACACCTATCCATAATCTGTTTTGCAATTTCTTCCTCCACATCTCTATTACTATTTGGGGGCCTATAGAAAACTCCTAACAATGTGACCGCTCCTTTCCTATTTCTAACTTCGGCCCATATTAGCTCAGTAGGCAGATCCCTTTCAAACTGCCTTTCTGCAGCCATTAAACTATCCTTGATTAACAATGCTACTCCTCCACCTCTTTTACCACCTTCCCTATTCTTACTGAAACATCTATACCCCGGAACTTCCAACAACCATTCCTGTCCCTGTTCTAACCATGTCTCCGTAATGGCCACAACATCGTAGTCCCAAGTACCAATCCACGCTCCAAGTTCACCTACCTTATTCCGGATGCTCCTTGCATTGAAGTAGAAACACTTCAACCCACCTTTCTATCTGCCGGTACACTCCTGCGACCTTGATACCCTCCTCAGTACCTCACTACTCTCAGCACTGGCTTTTGGACTACAGCTCGTTTTCCCAGCCTCCTGACAAATTAGTTTAAACCCCCCCCGAAGAGCCGTAGCAAATTTCCCTCCCAGGATATTGGTGCCCCTCTGGTTCAGGTGCAAACCGTCCTGTCTGTACAGATCCCACCTTCCCCAGAATGTGCTCCAATTATCCACGTACCTGAAACCCTCCCTCCTACACCATCCCTGCAGCCACGTGTTTATCTGCACTCTCTCACTGTTCCTTAGGTGTGATATTACAATTCTGGATACGTGGGTTTTTAAACACAAAACACTGTTTATTCCATGAACTCAACTTAACATCTTAAATAAACATTGGATCTCTTAACACCCCTTACTTCAAAGATAACTCAGAAAATATTGCAATAGTAAATAACTACTTAATATGTTTCTTGAAACTTCCAAGAGACTTAACACCTTTAAACAGTATCACATCAGGTTAAAGGATATATATATTTTCTGTAGAATGGCAGAGATATATTAGTTTGGTTGCAAAACAGCCACACACTTTTAAACTGCTCTCAGCAAAAACAGCCAGGCACTTTTCAAACTGAAACTAAAAATGGCTGAACTGAGCTGAACTCCACCCACTCTGACATCACTGTTTTCTTAAAGGTACATTGCTTAAACATCCAGTTCTTAAAGGCACTCTCGCATGCCAGTGGGGGACACTACAAGTGTAGTGTCTAGGGTTTAGAAACTGCCCAACTTAAATACAAATAAAAAGAAAACACTTAACCAGCAACCACTGCGCCCCACATGAGAACAGCGATCAGCTGTTATGGGCCTGCACAAACAATTGAAATGTTTACTACTTACGCAGCAGTCACTCTGTCGTCACTCTGACCGGATTCAGCTGGAAACCCCCAACAGTAAGTTTTTAAAAAATTTACTCCCCTTCTCAGCAAGCACTCACTCAGCAACCACTGCGCCCTGCACGATAACACCTCGGGGAAAAGAAAAACTACTTGCCAGTCTCCAGCCAATCATTTACCTGCAGGCTGTGACATCACGGTTCAA